>NC_072732.1:45418018-45742710 GCF_026930045.1 Uloborus diversus
TTTTTTACTGCTATTTAAGAAAACACAATGCCCAACATAACATTTACTGATATTTAAAAAACCTCATTAAAATAGCCCAGTTTGCGTCACAAAACAGGAACAAAACTACGGAATGGCTAAGGAAGAACAATACGCAAAAACGCAATACAACTCAAAATTTAAAACGTACGCATTATGGCAGGAAACTTCAGGATAAACTTAAAATTTCATGAAATTATTTATTATAGAAGGTTTAATTGAACACTGAATTTTTTTTTTAACCAGTGGTGACCGAAGTACGGCCCGCGGGTCATCTGTGACCCGCGAATACGATTCATGTGGGCCGTCGTTGTATTCAGTGTTATGAAATGAAAAATGTCTTCCGAAACCTTCCAAAACAACTGATCTTCATCCGGTGAATGAATGTTGTAAATTTGTAACCAAGTAGTCATAAACTGAGGCAGTGAGAAGGAAAAGGATGTAAGTGCCAGAATTAAAAATTTGTAGATAACCAGTAAAAGTGATAGGAAAAACCTCTCTTATTACCTTTATCTTTCTATTTTGGTGCACGAGATGGCTCTAGTAGCATGATTTAGAAAAAAATTCAATGACCTAGGATTTGAACTCGAAATTCGTTTTACTCGAAACTTTTGTCCGCTTACATCCCTTTACTTCTTAGTGCCCAGGCGGGCCAACAGGGAGGGATTATGGCGCAAGTTGCGCCATCATTTTGGGGGAGGGGAGGGATTTTTAAATTTTTTATTCATTTATTTTTATTTATCGATAGACTTATTTTTTATTTAAATTATTTAATAATTTATTTCTAATTTAAATTATTTAATTTTATTCTGTTTGTATTTGATTTCATTTAGTTTGTGTCATTGGCGTAGCACAAAACGTTTCTTATAAGATAATAATAATTTAAAATAAATATATAAATAAATATTTTTAAAACATAAATAAAATAAAAAAAGGGAGCTAAAAAATAAAAAAAAAAGGAAAGAGGGTTGAGAATTGGGGAGGGGGTGGGATTTGCGTAATTGAACTTGAGGGGAGATGGGCACCCCTGTTACTACCTCAACTGGTTTCTAAAATACATTTGAAAAGTTCGTATCGGTAAAATAAGCAATGTAATTATGATGACAATTTTTGGTTCGTAATTGTGTTTCATTCTCCTTGTTTTCCCATGCTAGGTATGTAGAAAAAAAAATCAAATAAAATAATACAACTAAATTTTATATTTGTTCTGGCCTGGGAGATTCATCTTAATATGACGGGTGACCCGCGGGTAAAAAAAAAAGTTGGGCATCACCGCTATCATTTTAACACCCTATATCAGGGAGTTCTGACATTAGTCATTCGAGGGTCAAACTTTACTTCAATCTCTTTTGCGATATTTTTAACATTAAGTTAGGGTATTTTTTTAACAGTCATTTTATTGTTTTTATTTATTTATTTATTTTAATGCTAATATCAAGATTTTGATGGCTCGATAACATGGAAAATATTTATAAATAAATTTGTATTTAATAATTTAAAAAAAAAAGACACATACGTCCTCCATGCTCTTTAACACATGAGTTCTTGAAGTGGGTGCCGCAGAGAGAGATCAAGGGATCCGCGAAATGCCCACGGTATCAATACTGTGAGAGATAAACTAGGGTTCGGTGAGAACATTCTAATTCTTATAAGGGTGCCGTGAATCGAAAAAGTTTTAGAACACCTGCCTTAAAAGTAAAATGATATTCCATTTACAAGATTACAATGGACAGAGATTATCCTCAATTTTTTTTTTTTTTAACATTATTATATGAAATTTTTACTTTTGAATTTATTAAACACTGTTCTCACATAGTTGTTGCATTCTTAATCAATGAAATACTTTAGATAAAAAACTTTTTTCCCCGTATTCAAAACTGAGGTTATTATTTTACGACAAACGTGTTTGTCAGATATTCAAAGATTTATTTCTAACTGCATTCCCTACAATTCTGAAATTTCGCTACGGCCAAAATGCAATACAATAAAGTAAGTGACCTCAAACAAGGGAAACCTTGGCACACGTAATTAAAAAGTTATCCAACTTTTAGAACATTTCTTTTCGATCTGAATGAGCATGCTAATTGAAAATTACCTTTTACGATTCTAAGACATTAATCATTGACCCAGCATCTAAAGTAGAAAGTCCTGATGTCGAAAGTGAAAAGTCGAAACGAAGCAAGTATTTTTTTTTAAATACATATAAGTATATTTTAAGCAGGAGTGCCCATTTAGGGGGAGGGGGGAGGTCATAGCGCAGTAAACGCCATTAAATTTTTTATGGGGGGTGTTGAGGGGTATTTTTTCACACATTTGGTGTTTGTTGGAGGGGCTGTTGGGATGGATATTCAGGGGTGGGGTGTCTTCACGATATTTAGGGGGAGGCGCTCTTGTTCTCAGGGGTAGTGGGAACCCCTGTTATAGGGTAACCCAAAAAGAGGGTAGACTCATTTTTTAGCAGAAACAAAATTCATTGATTCATTCATTGAATAGACATTCCCGCACTTGGCCGCCTAAATATAATTTTGAGAAGGTATTGACACGTTACGTCCGCGGCGTGAATGAAAATATTAGGGATTGTCCACAAATGATGTCATTTTTTGAGGTGGAGAGGGGGGGGGGGGTTCGTGAAATTGTGAGTTTGTGACAAGGGATAGGGAGGGTAAAAGAAGAAATGTGACATCATGCATTTTTAATGAGAATACGCGAAGGAAAAACGGGAACATGTGACAAAAGAGGATGGGTCAAAAATTTTGAAGAAAGGTGCGACATCATTTATGGACAGCCCCTTATGGAAACTATTGATAAGTTCCAAGCAGGGGAAAATACATTATACGCTACGTTGTCTTAATTTATCAAGAAATATGAAGAAATAAGGAAGGGATAAAAACAAGAAAATCCGTAGTGTACAAAAACATTTTTTCAATATATTGTACATTTGCATTATGTTTGAAAGGAAGTCGAACTTTTTAGTGGAAAGACAAGACATAAAAAAGTTAAAGAGGTTGTTCACAGATGTCATGATTTGAGGGAGGAGGGGGGGTTCGTAAGATTGAAACAAGGGGACACGAGGTAACGAAAAGTGTGATATAATGCATTTTGTTACAATATGCTTAGAGTAATAACGTCACATGGGACGAGGGAAGGGGGTAAGATGAGCTGTGGCACTGTGACAAGTGGTCAAATATGGTGCAAAAAGTGTGACGTCATTTATAGACAGCAGAGAGCCCCAAAGACCCGAGGTTTTCTAAATTATTTGAACATCTGTACGACTACTTTAAAATTTTCAGAAGAAATCTGAAAGATAATTATCTCGCTTGATGCAAATATTGTTTTATCAACTCCTTAATGGGATAAGCGGAAGCAAACGTGGAACGGTATTTTTAGAGACAGGTAAAAGTAAACGCAGAAATGCTTAGAGGGGGGGGGGGGGGACAAACGCGGGATTTTCTCATTTAATAGAGAATAATTGCATCCTACTAATAAACTTGCACGCATCAGACGAAGAAAAAAAAATCGGTATAAATTGATAATTTTATTTAAAAGAGATGCCTCGAAACTACATCCAGGGGTGGATCATGGAGGTCATGACCCCAACGAAACACTACCAAAAATAGCAGAAAACAGCGTTTCTGAACTTTTCAAAAAAAAAAAAAAATACCGGAGGAGAGACACTATATAACCCTATTTCTAGTCGAAATATGCTGTTATGATTTCCCCACCCCCTCCTTTTGATTTGCGTCCTCATCTTTTAATAATGATCACTTTCAGAAACAGATCCGATTCTGAGATAGGGAACCAGGGCGAGGGGGGGGGGTAAAAGTTTTGCGACAAATTAATTGAAAACGGCTGCCGAAAAAATCCAACTCCCAATCGCCTGTTGTGGCGACCATGTGTTACTTTGTTAAAAATCACATCATGCCCTCCCCTCCTCCACCCCCACTTCTCGTTTATTGTTTTCAATTATTCCTGACGTGTTTACGTATCCTCGTATTAAAAAATGGTTCGTATTTACGACTGAATTTTTTTTTTTTTTGGGGGGGGGGGGGAAGCAAGGTTTCGGTATTTGCGCTTACGACCTTCGTCAATTTCTAAATGACATTCTAAAATGACTGCAATCATTTGTGGTTACTGAATCAAATTTTCTCGATTTTAAAATGTCAGAATGACATTTTAATAGTTTTATTACTTTTTATTTGATGTAAAATAGATGAAACATTTTACAAGTACATCATTCAACTATTACCTACATTTGCATTTTTTTCACACTCAAAAACTATTTTCCTTTGTTGTATGCTTGCATCTTTACAACAAACAGAGTATAGGTTATTTACTTTTTGTGCTGGGTGTAAAATAATTTTTTAAAACTGGCTACCAAAAGTGCAAAAATAGCCACCATTTCTTGTGACTGGTTGCCAAAAGTCAGAAAACGAGTGAAAATCTCGGAGGACCGGTCAAATGTTTTCACAGACAGTTGCCGGTCCGTGGTCCAGACCAGCGGTTGAGAGTTCCGGATCTAAAATAACTATTTTTGTCAATTTCGTAATTATTTGTTTGAATTTTTTGCATGAATACTAATTTAGAATAAAACTGACAGTATAAATATGATGCATATACATTTTGTTTTTTTTTCCTCCTGCCACCTCATTAATTTTACAAGCAACGGAAACTTAATTTTTATTTATTTCCTAGCAATATCTCCGTAAAGCATACATCCGCTCATTGTACGATTTTTTCCTCTCACAATTAGAGTTATTGTTACAACATTCACTGCTTTATTGTTACAACTTTCACATGCCAACCATCGCATGTATTTTGTTATGAAAAAAAAATTGAATGCTGTATAAGCTAATTTTGCAAAAACGAAGATATCCGTACTTGCAGGGTGGAATGACCTTTCCTCCCCTACAAACGAAACCTACTGTTTTTGAGCGCGAAAAAATTTCTAAAACTGCTTGGGTGCCAATAAAAAGCCCCAAATCCGCCAGGAATAATGCACCTTATTAGGAACAACGTTACTAATTAATTTCATAAGCAATGAAACGAAATGGTATTCCAAATGTTTAGTTTTCAAATTTTTTAATGAATTAAAATTACTGTAGTAGTTTACATTTTATTCATAAAGTGTTTGAACACAATGCGGATGTATAGTAGTGTCATCTGTCATGGCATTTAGGGGGAGGGGGTCATGACAGTCATGACCCTTCCCCTGTATCCGTCCCCTGGTTGATTGTAAATACAAAGTTTGAAATAAATTTCATGAAGATTTAAAAATTTTCGAGATTACTACGGGCTCGCAAAAATTAAAACCTCATGAAAATTAGTGCTTTTACAGTTCTGTAAAACTGTTTGAAGCAAAAATGTTTATCAACATCAAAATGATTTTGCACAACATAATTTTAAATTTAAATTAATTTTTAACTTGGACTACATCAGAGAAATATTTTTAAATGTTTCCGCTTTTTCCGATTTGTAGTCGGAGCAAAAGTATAAAAAAATTGAACGAGTGTTTGCATTCGAGCATTCAAATACATTATACGAAATAGTAAACAACGCTATTTCGAAATTCAATGCGAGCAATTTAATAATGAACTAATTCAACCTTAACACAACATCATTTCATCCATTAACAGTATAATACAATATATAAAATTGCATACAATAAGCACTTGACTCGCTGCTCTCCCCTATTGAAGCGCTCGCTATACGAGGCGATCGATTCGTCCGCGCTTTCGGATATTTAGGACATTAATTCAGCTGATAAAAAAACATTCAGCAGACGTTCGGCTTCTTTTGTTTACAAAAATTTTGAATTTTAAGATCATTGACTAAGGGGAAGGTTACTTGAAAAATTTAGAACTGCTGATTCTTTGGCTATTCTAAGAATTCCGGGCAAAATATTAGCATTTTTGTCAGGAGTTTGCGAGTGAATTTTTCGTTTTATATAGCAAAATGCAGCAACAATATATTTTTTTGTTAACAAAAACTTCATTGAATTAAACAAAAATAAATGTTAAATACTGCATCGTAACCGTCACGATAATATCATTATTTACAAATAGTACAAAAAAATCAATTGGGTGGAAAAACGATGTAAATTTAATTCTTAAGAGTCTTTGTTGAACGGACCCGAAAGGTGCATCCAAGATTATGGTATTTTTGAACAATTCCACTGTAAACGTAAGCCCCCCCCCCCCCCCCCGGAAGCCAAGACAGATGAGAAAGAATTTGGGGGAAAAAATTTTGCTTTTAGGAAATTTACTTCTTCAACACAGTTGTTTATCAAATTTAACAAATTAAAAATAATAGTAGCTGTTTCGAAAATTTGCTCATTTTTATTTTGGACCGAATTTGTAGCTCCTCCCTCTCTTTTGCGTCAGTAAACATAATTCTAGAAAAAAAAGTTGAAGTGACAACAGTTTCGTGACACTGAAATTCAATGAATGACACAGCTGAATAATATAATTTTAAGTGCACAAATCTTCGCGTTAGAAAATTTTAATAATTTGACAAGTAACCCTTGACTAGCTACTATTTTTAAAAATATCCAGTAAAATAACCTGCTCAAATGTATGAAATAATTTACCTGCATTTGCTTAATTTCTGAAGAGAAAAATTGAATTTATGCATTAACTCGAAGTTTTCTGTTAAGTTTTGTAGTATTATTGTTAGTTTAACTAAAAATTGCTTAAACTCTATTTACATGCTTACACAGAGTTCAAGTTATGTATTATATATGTAGTAGTTATTTCACGTCATGCAAATAATTGTTGGTTTAGCTACGGAATATGCTTTCAAAGAATAAGGCCGTATAATAATTGATCTGTTAAAATATTTTCGACTAAAATATATTTCAATATCCCTCTCGGAACAATTCAACATAGGTTTTCCTTGAGTAGTATAAGTGGAATATGAAATTTCCACTACGTATTTAATTATTTGCCTCAATACAGATCACAGAACAAAATATTTTATTCAACTACATAGATGAAATTATAGGGATTAAAAAAATAAATAAAATGGATATTAAACATAGAGAAGATATCGATGCATAAAATGTCATATTTCAAATCTTTTATTTATTTATTTTTTTCATGAAAGGGAAAAAAAAACAACATTGTTCAGTTTGAGAAAATCGTAAGTTTTCCCATAAACATTTAAGCAAATTTAAATATTTGTGCAATTTAATTAAATATTGAAATTCACATTACGGTAACGAAAGTATATGCAAACATGATTAAAACAACACCTCAAGAACGGTTTGTAACAAAGATCAACGAATATGATTTAAATAATAACGATATCTTAAAGTTCATGCAAAAGAGCTTACCTCTATGATTTAAATGACAGGAAAAGGAACGTTCGGTGTCAACGTAAGCCTAACTCTACTGAGGTAACGTGGTGCTTCGAACACCAAACCCGTATGTTCCGTGGTTCACGCGATGCTCTACTGTTTCTTGTCTAAGGAAACTCAAAAGTCACTAGCTGCAAGTGCCGATTACGTTGGCAATTATATTCTATCATCAAAAAATCACGTGATTTCGTTGTACTATCACAGCCCTAAAGCGATTTCCACTACAAGTCTCGGGCGCTGCCATGTGGAGTAGCCATGATGTTGCGGCACACCAGACCAGCGGGCACATATAGACGTCACGCCGTTACGTACAAAGTAGGGTTGCCGGGAGGAAAGTCGCCAGGTAGGGATTTTCTCTCGCCAAATTAAGCTCGAATTTCAAATCCGACTTTCGGCAATCGGTGATGCAAGGCAATAAAATTGTTTTTAAAGATTTTAATTTGAATTTGAAATTGAATCTTAAAAAGGTTTTAAATTTCAGTGTAAGGACTGCGTTAATAAAAACCTCTGTTTTTTTTAAAGATAAGATCATGCCCGTCATTTCATCATTACAATATTCTCCAGGAGGGTCTAGGGAGGAGTCGAAGAGTTGGAGTCGGGCTGATTTTGGGGTAAAGGAGTCGGAGTCATTAGAAAACATGCCGACTCCGACTCCGGGATTCTTTTTTTTTCTTTAATTTTCACTGGACCCTCCTCCGTGATTTTAAAATTGAATTTTCTCTTTAATGATAATGGTGAAAGGCTTTTTATACCAAACTCAAAAATCTGATTATTTTAATGGTTTTTCAATAAAAAGGAGAGAAAAAATTAAAAATTGAAGCAATACAAATGCATAAAATTAATTTTTAAGAACATTAAAATTTACTACAGATAGTTTATGTCTAAAAATGACATTTATGAACACCAACCCCCACTTCTTTCAATGGACCTCTTCAAAACAAAAAGCCACCCTTGAACAGTGGCAGATTTACATCAGGTTTTTGGAGCTCGTCCCAATGCATGTTTGGGGGTCCCTTTGTCAGTCACAGAAAAATGTAAAATTTTGTTATGTGAAGTTTTGTATTACCTACGGTCGCGGACCCCCCCCCCCCCCCCCCCTCGCAACTGCGACAGTTGCGACATCGTAAATCCGCCACTGCCGTTGAATAAAACATGCTATTGAGAATTTTTAATTAAAAGAAATGGTTCTTTTATTCGCCTTTTATTCTCGGCAGACAGAGAATCACGCAATCCATTGTCATTACGTGACGAATGAAATTCAGGAAAGCTAAATTATTGAGGAAAAATGGCGTCTCTGGTTAAAATATTACCGTTTGCGTTTTTCGTAAATAAAAATTATTGAGTTCATTAATAAATACATATGTATTTTTTATTTTTTTTTTTTTCCATTTCTCTCTTTTTCTCCGTCTTTTTGGCAATTTCTGCCTTTCTTTCGGATTATGCATTCGGTGATTTCGATGTACTAGTGCTTGTTGTTATTTTTTCATATTTTTGGATCATTATTTAGCTTTAAACACTTAGATACGGTTATTATGAAAGATTTTTATTTAAATCATATCTAAATGGTTCTTATACCAATGAGGTTTAACTAATTAATTTTTAGAATACATTTCGTTTGCTTAAAAAATGCCAGGGGAGGGGTCGAATTTCTCAATAGGCAGAGTAGGCAGCTCCCTAGGGCGACAAATTTTGCTTTAACCGCAAATTTTTATTTTAATAAAAAAATCTTGAAGGCGAAATATTAGCATTTTTTCATTTTCCATAGTCATCTTTTTCTTGAAGTTTAATAATGTTTACTTTCACATACAGGTTAGGAAAATCACACATACACACACGCCCACACACACACACACACACACACACACACACACACACACACACTCGTGCCTGCAAGAAACATAATTTGAATTCAAGATGTCGAAAATTCATTTTTTTTTAAATAATATTTTTCTAAATTGACTTGATTAAAAGTGTTCTTAGCTAGGTCTCATCTTTAGGACTACAAGTACCGGAGATATTAATTAAAAACCGAATTAGCATTTTTCTTTCGCAATTTTGATAATAGTTGAAATATTGGTATCAAATGAAAGATCGAATTTTGCTGCATATGATGGAATTTCTGTAGAAGTTCCAAGAAATGATAAAATTGATCGATTCAAGTGTTTTGAAAAGGAATAATTGACTTAATAAATATAATACTTTTTTTTTTTCACGTTATTATTCCATAAAAGTAAATCCTTGAATTAGAAAGAGAGAGTTAATTGTGGTCAGCTGTCGTCCCAATTTTCGAGGAAAATTTCCCGATTGCGAAAACTAATTTGTCAGAAACAATTTCAATTTCAATTTTCTATGAATCACGATATCTTATTGTTTTTTCTTTACTCCTTGGCTTCGGATTTATTTGTTTTGTGATTGGCAAAAGATTGGATTGTGAGTCACAATCTCTGAGAAATAATGTGTTATATGTGGCACCTAAAATTTCAACTTTTAGAATCACAGAATATGGTTGCAATTCTTGATTGCAAAAACATTAATTTATCAAAAACGAATTCAAGTTTTTTGAGCAATCGCATTGCTTATTGTTCTCATTTGACTGTTTTGATCAGGGATGTGGAGTCGGAGTCGGATTCGAAGAATCGGAGTCGGACTTAGTTTGCGGTAAAGGAGTCGGAGTCGGAGTCGTTAGAAAACATGCTGACTCCGACTTCGACTCCGGGCTTCTTTTTTTCTTTCCTTTTCACTGACTCTCCTTGCACTTTTTAAATACTGACTAGCAATTGGTTCGATTACATGTATAACAAGAAGTTCCGTCTAGAACTATACGAGTCTACTTTCCCGTACATCCATACTACTTTCTAGTACCTGATCAATATTCTCAAAAGTAGCTAAAATCGCAAATTCTTTAACAGCTTTCAAAACGAAAAAATAATAGTTAAAATTAATAAGCTCATTAAAATCAATACATCATATCAAAAAAAATCGTTTCTTTTTCCCCTGTTGCAAAAAATAATTTTTTAAATGAATTAATGGACCTACCAAAATAAATGAAAACAATAAAATGTCAACTTAAAGAAATACTTTTCATTGTCAAAAAAAAAAAAAAAACGTCTGCGCATATCTTTATGTAGAAACATAAATGACTTCGAGTTTATTCGCCGAAAACTGAGTACCTAAATTGAAACTTTAGCGTAAAAATAAAAACAAGTCATATCAACAATAATTATTTCACAGTTAAAACCATAGCTGCGGAGTCGGATTCGGAGTCAATCTCATGTTGGGAAAAAGGAGTCCGAGTCGAATATCGAAGAATCGGAGTCTGTCATTTGTCCTCCGTGTATACATTTTTGCCAAAGTTACGAAGTCAGTCGAAGTCGGGGAGTCGGAGTCCGATTAATTGTTGGGAACAGGAGTCGGAGTCGGAGTCAGGTGCCCCTAAATTGTCGGAATCAGGAGTTTTGGCGTCAAGAGCTATTTCCAACAAAATTTGTTTGAAGTAAATCCGCCTTCAAGTACGGAATCTTCATTGACTTTCAGTTTCCCCGTAAGCACTAATGTTAAGGGATTTGAATTGTTCAAAATTGAACGGAAAATTGTTCAAATCAAAAAGATATTTTATATACAACTTTTTCATCGAACGCTTTTTCCTACAAAGTTTGTTTGAAGCAAATTCGCCTCACAGTTCAGAATTGCCTTGAATTTCCCCGTAGGCACTAATGTTAAGTTTTTTTTAACTGTTCAAAATTGGACAAAAAATAGTTCAAGTCAAAAAGTGAAATTTGGGAATGAGGTGTCCTCGCAGAGATCTTCGAACAAAAAAAAGTTTGTTCAAATCGGATTATTCATTCAAAAGTTATTAGGGGGGGGGGGACAAACAGACAGACCGACAGACCGGCGGACCGACAGACAGACCGACAGACATTTTTTCCCATCTCAATACCCTACTTTCCAATTTTTAATTTTTCGATATTTATTTAATTATTTTATTTATTTTTGACTTTTTTTTTTGTTTTTCGCGATATTTTTAAGATGCATTAAGCCTTTTTTCATGCTTTTTTCTTCTTTTTCTTACTGGGAAAGTAGGCTAAAAAGATACTAATGAGAAAATAACTGCCATTGTGGCAATCGGCTAGCTTGAATGCTTACCGAACTTTCTGTAGCCGTCCCCTAGTTTGCTTGCTTTTTAACTTAACTAACAGAAACTGTCAGCAAACGGTTTTGTTGCCTAGAATTTTCAAGTAATCACTTTCAAATAAAAATAGAAATATAGTGTTTTGTTCGATCTCAGTTATAAAATAGTAAAAGAAACGTAACAAATTAGTAAGTCGAGGCCCGTAGCTAAGGCAGTGGCGGATCCAGCCGATTGTTTTGGGAGGGGCCATCCGAATTTTTTGAACAAACTCCCCAGGCCCGAATTTAGCTCCATGAAGCCCCTAGGCAAATTTGAAATCTGCCAACCCCTCCCCTAAAAGAAGCAAAATATCCTTGACTCAAAAAAACGTAAAAAAGGGTTTCCTAGATTTAAATTGTCAAACTTATGAAGAAATGATGGCGTTTCACATTCTGAGGCGTCCCGATGAAATGATCACAGTGATCTCCCCCAAAAATTTTTATTCGGCAAATTTTGCTGACGATTCGGCAAATACCGTGATTGAATTTGACTTTAATAAAATGTGTGAAAGTAATCATTATTAAATTACAAGAAAAAATTGTCTCTGTGGAAAATGAAAGAATCCTAATATTTTACTTTCAAGAATAACAATTTAATCAAAAAATGTGTATTATAATAGCAAATTTGCCGCCCCTGAAAAGTTTGCCGCCCTAGGCGGCTGCCTACTCTGCCTATTGGGAAATTGGGCCCTGATAACTCCTCAGAAATTTTATTAAAATGAAGTTTTAAAAACTCAATTTTCGGGGTATCGAGACATTAGGTGATGGGGTGGATTTAGAAATCTCCGTCGAAAATGCTTCAAAATTTAAATTTCCGAGTAATTTTTGAAAATTAGGAAAGTAAAAACGCATTTTGTCTATTTTTGATGATGTACGGAGAAAGGTCAGGTTTCGGGCGCTGGCCCCAAAATACTTTTTGAAAATAAAGCTTAGAAAACCAAATATTCTGTCATTATACATTGAGAAGTTAGAAGAGGAGGGGTGCTCTTCGAGCTCTTCAGCTGTCCAGCCTAAAAATGCATCTTTAGGTAATGATTGCTTACATTTAAGGAAGTGTGAAGGTGCTTAGAATCCTTCCTTCCTGAAAATATTTTGCCTTTGAGGCTCTAAAAATTAGATTTTTAACTATATTTATGCATATTTTAGAAAGGGATGGAAGATTCGTGAGCTCCTTCAAAAAAACTCCTTTTTCAAGCTATCATCACGATATAAACTAGGGAGGGAGGGGGTCCTATCAAAACTCGTTTGTAATTGAAGTCCCAAAAAAATTCATTTCAGTTGCTTTTAAGCAAGTTAAGTCATACGGGCTGGATAAGCTAGTTTCCGATGACATTTTTTCCAAATAAAAGACTTAAAACGCAATTTTTTGTTACATTTCAAGGCATTTGAAAGGGCATGGGAAAAGGGGGTCATCCTCCTAGTTATATTAATTAAAAAAATTCCTACAATCAAAAGGCTTTGGGAGGGGCCATGGCCCCCATGGCCCCCCTCTAGATCCGCCCCTGAGCTAAGGTTGAAACGTTTAAGGGTGATCGGCATATTAAAAGAAGTTCTGGCGCGAAAGTACGAATCCAAAAGATTCGATGAAATAATTTAATGTTTTTTTTCTTCATTAAGATTATTTCTATAAGCTTGGTTCTCACTAAAAAGTATGGAACAAAATAAGTGTAAATGATTTCTTGATTACAATACTCAATAATTGAAGTTAATCTTAAAATCTTCATATTAAGGTTAATTCTAAAGCAGTCAATAAAATTTAAATTAAAAATTTAGCGAAGAAGAAATATAAGTATAGTAAAAGCTATTCGTACAAATTTGTATACCGCCGCATTTTGTGCAAAATAAGCTCCTGACGTATATGTGCCCTATTTTCGTTGAAATTTTATTGATGAAATATAATTTAAAATATATTCGCAAAAATTTTCAGAATTAAAATATTTATATTTTTTATAAACTCTGAAATTAACTTTGGGTGTCATCTACCAGATGGGTGTCAACTCGGGGCAAACCACCCCCTCTCAAGAACTTGGATTTAGAAAAAAGCTTTTTTCCTCTCAAGTTACAGCTTTCAAAAATTGAAAGCACACGATTTGATCAATATCTATTTGTTAAACATTAAAAGGGAGGCAAATAACAGATAATCCTTTTCGAATTTTTTAAAAAGGATTTTTAAGTCATCTCACTTTTTAACTCGTAACTATTGGAAAATTTGATTTTTAAATTGAATTTTCAACGTTGTATGCGTGTTGGGTTTAAAATAAAAAACAAAATGTGAAATTTTCATAAAAAGGAATTAATATTTCAATCTCTGTTTAGAGGTTTTCCCCCTTCCCCTGAAGGGAAAGAGGGAGTTGAAAAAATACAATTTAAAAAAATTAAAAGAAAATCCGGAGTGGGAGTCGGGCGTTTCAAAATCTAGGAGTCGGAGTCGGGGTCGGAGTCGGCCATTTTCCTTCCGACTCCGCAGCCCTGGTTTTGATGCCCTATAATTTTATTTTCCCCTCGCCTTCCTCTGCAGCACCACCGTCGAACGGCCCCTCCCGATGCTGCTCCTCTAGCGAAAACTGTCTCTAGGTTGCGTCCATATCCTACACACACACACTCTCACACACACACACACTCACACACACACACAAACATACGCACACATTCACACACAAACACACACATACATACACACACTCATATCTGCACATTGTTACAAACACACACACCTACACACATTCATACACACACACATATGCACACACGCACATACCCATACACTCATGCCTGTATACAGTTACAAGCACATACACATATAAACACACTGACACAAACACACACGCCTACCCCCATTCACACACACACACATATGCACACACGCACATACCCATACACTCATGCCTGTATACAGTTACAAGCACACACACCTATAAACACACTGACACAAACACACACGTCTACACACACACACACACACACACACACTCGTAACTGCGAAAAACATAATTTGAATTCAAGATGTCAAAATTCAAGTTAATTTTTCTTTCTTTTATTTTCTTCTGTTTTTTTTTTTAATTTTATTTATTTATTCAGTTATTTATTTTTTGCGCAGTGACGAATTGCTATTTATCCTCCCTTGATCGTTCTTGGTTTTTCAGATTACCATGATGACCAAAATAAGTCCAGCTCGTTATTTTGATATTTTTTTAGAGAGATTATTTTTCGTCGTCATGGCTACAAATCGTTTACGTTCATTCAAGGCTTAACTGATGCAAATTATACATTAAAATGAAGGGGGGGGGGGGGGGGTTGGAGCAAAATGACTTTTTTCATGAAAAACACCTATATGTATGAACTTGACATACACACACAGACAGACATACATACACACACACCCATACACTCATGCCTTCACACAGACAAACACACACGCACACACACACACACATACCCACACTCATGCCTGGACACAAACACACACGCCTACATACACATTCACACTCGTGACTGCGAAAAACATAATTTGAATTCGAAATGTCAAAATTCAAATTTATTTATTTATTTATCTTTTTAAATTAATTAATTTATTGTGAAATATTTTTATTAAGTGACGTTTCTTTTGATGCATCAAATCCTCTCTCAGACTTCTTGACACCTTTACGCATGGAAAAATTCTCTAATAGCTAATTAATAACCAAACGCATTTAATACATTTTTTTGGCCATTATATTTAACTGGGTTTGAGTTGAAAAATATTAGTTTTAGTGATAGAAATTTTGGAAATCTCATAAAATTTTGCTTTCATTATGAAAAAAGGTCATGCGTGTTAACTTATCGAAAATCACAACCATTTAAAAATGGAAATATTTTTTAAACTAAATGATAAGGGATGAAGTAGGCGCCGTTTCATAAAAACATTCAGCTAAGAAAAATTTAAAATGTCGCCGTGCTGGCGATAAAATCACAATGTAGTTCTCAGAAATAATCAATAGGGTGGGTTTCCATTTTGGACCAATCAGCGACAGTTGAGCTGATGACCTCATCAATGTGCAGACATCATGCTATGCCAAGATCTAGTGGCGCTATTCACGCCGGCGTAATCAAAAACAAAAATTATGAATGAAACATCAAAATTGATAATACTTTTAAAGGTATCTGTTGATATTGAACTCTATTTGCAGCTTATCTCCAAGCAGTTATGATCTATTTCTGAAATTCGATCAGTGCAAAGTTCGTATAGAGTTATTTTTATATTCTAGCAAATTATTTTGGAACATTTTATTCTTGTTGAGCACGTGAATCTCGCATGATCGCAAATTTCATACTTCGCTGAGTACAAGTGGGACTAATGCTTGTGTGCTTTTGGTGTTTTCAGATTAACAAATGGTCATAGTTATCAACTGCAAATCGTTCTTTTCATGATTGTTTTGAGTGATTCTGTTTGATATCTGAATTCTCTGTGTTATAAAGCAAAACACGTTCTCGGTTTCGGTTCCCTGGAAATATCCAGTAAAGTTTAAAGTAATATATAATTTATATAAAACATTGCTTTAGTTTCAGTCAAAAAAGAGCTCATTTGTTAACGATAAAAGAAATTAAATAGCTCTGTAGGGAAAAAATATTTTATTTTTAATATTATCTGGTTAAAATGGGGCACAGTTGTGAAGTATTTTTTGTAAAAATCATTATTGCTGTTATTATTATTATCATTATTTTTTTTTTTTTTTTTTCACTGATTGAAATCGTAAATTTTACTTTGGAGAAATGTTTGGTTGAAATTAGTTTGTATAATTTGTCACTTCTATTCACTTACCCGTTGGAAAAAAAAAGTACTCGAGTTTAAACTAGTCTTGTTTTAAACAAATAAATAAACAATAATAGCTGATATTTGCAGAAACATAATGACTAACAGTACGAGAGAAAAAAAATTAACATCTTTTTTATATTAACTACCCCTCCCCCACTTAAAAAATACACATTTATTTATATCTCCTAAAAGATGTATTAACTTAGATTGGAGCCTAAGACAAGATATTTTCAGCTGCTTTTTGAAATCGATGTTGACATACGGGAAAGTAGGCTCGTTTAGGGTTGGATGAACTTCTTGCATTTCTTCTCCGAATACGATTGAGTAAAAAATCTGTCTTTTTAAATCTATAAAATATAAATTGTGGTATATTAACCATGTTTGATCTAAAACTAAAGATCTCGTGAAATGAAAATAATGTGTGGTTAAAAAAAAAAAAAAAATGCTCATCAATTTCTCCCCAGATGTTTTAAATCTGTGCTACTGTACTTTCTATAATGGGGTCGTTTCCGAAATTTTAAAAGTATTTTTTTCCGAAAGAGCATGCTTAAAAATATAGGATTGACTTTTTTAAAAAATAATTTATCTTAGTTCGATATTCTTTAACAACTAGTTTAATCGTTGCGCAGATTGAAGTTAAATTTGAACGCTTCTGCACATGACATCACAAGTGATGAAATGCCATTCACTGATGCCATTAGCGCACAGTGGAAATTATCATAACCTGGCTACGCGATTGACAGCAAAGCGTAAACATTTAGCGTGACAATGGAGTAGCGCGTCAAAGTACATCACTCGTGACGTCATAAAGACCACGCCTTATTTCCAAAATCGGACATTTAAAAGAATTAAATAAAAAATAAATGTTGGGAAAATAAAAGTTTTTCCTGGCTCCATGTTATTTATTTTTTGCTTATTCTTTTAATTTCAGTGCCTAAAAGTAGTACTTTTACCGAAGGAAATAACCCCATTCCCAGGGGCGTAGCTAAGGGGGGGTTGGGGACAAAACCCCTTAGCTGAAACGAAACGTTAGTCTCAAAAAAAAGAAGAGGGAAGAGAAAGAAAAAAAGAAGAAAAAGAAAAAAAAAATCACTACGACTTTTTCTGTGTAACAAAGGTCAAAAATTCACTTTGCTCCCCCCCCCCCCCCGCCCCCAATGCCATTGAAAATCTGCTAAATGAGTGACCCTCAAGTATAAAGACGCCTCCCTCTGCTGCAACAATTTTTGGATAATTGAGTGAAATTTGACACTCCGCTTTAGAAATGAGATTGTTAAATCCACGTATAGGCAGTCTTTCTTTGTCATAGATTCTGCAAATTGTTAAATATGTTTAATTTTATGAGCCGCGCAGTGGGAATATTGCATACAGTCGAATCTGTATATTTCGATTTTCCCATTTTAAAAAATCGAGATAAAGAGGTTTTGAATTACGGAGGCTTTAAGAAACTTTTTAAAGAAATTTGAAATATGATGGTGAAAATTTGAAATCGATACTAAAGACAATATGGGCTCTTAATTAAAATTCCTCTTTATTAGTTTTGTTAGGTATTTATTCTATTATTACATTATTAAGTGCTTTATTGCGAGTTTAAGGAATCATTTTGACAGTAAAAGAAACTTTAAGCATATCTTTTTCAAGAAAAGTCTTTTATTGCTTTTTGGTCCCTGATTTTTTTTTTTTTTTTTTTTTTGAATTCATTATTTATCCTCTTAAGGTTAGCAATTGCAGCAAATCTAACTTGGCCAGTAGTCTACGATTTTCCTTTTTTCATCACTTGAAAAAAAAACTTATACTTTCTTTTCACTCCTATCTTTTCGGTTTTGTAAGGAATCACAATTTTAAGAAAGAGAGCAACCAAAGAACAGTACTAATCCAGATAACAGAGCGAAATGGCTTTTAACTTGAATGACCTTTAACCATGAACTTTAATATTCATCTTAACATGCCAAACCTGTGAATTTCACCCCTTAACTCTTCTTCCAAGAAAGTGCGCGAAACGACTGTCCTTTGGTTGATCTTCCTGGAAAGCCTATTCGTGGAACGCATTTACTGCCTCCTCAGCTCTTGAAGACAATTCCTCTGTTTCTGAGTTGAAGAAAATGTTTTTGTTTGCTGCTTTGAAGATCATTGGGCTTCCAATCTGAAAATGATAGCATAACCGGATTTCAAGACGATAGAGGTTTTTGTTGGTCTGGTCTCGTGTGTGTCATAGGTCATAGTCAAAACTACCTTTGCTAACCAGAGTATCCATTGCAATCACATTGATTCTTCAGCCAGTATTTACTGCGTATTCTTTTGGAAACGTACAGTCTGTTTAAAGTAGTACATTCTAAGTGAAAGTTGTTGCATAATGAAACGAACAAGACCGATAACAAGCTTTTTTCAACTCAAAGAAAACAATTAAAATGACGAAAAGGATTGCTCTAAAAAGAGAAAGTTAACGTCGTCTGAAGAAAACGAAGTACAGTCTGCAAAGCAACGTTAGTTCCATCGGACCCTTCTGAAGGTAATTTTATTTTAATTCAAAAGAAAAACTGCATAGCATTACATGAATAAAATGTTTAAAAACGAGATGAATCTAGATTATTTCTATTAGCTTGGTTCGGATTAAAAAGTAGAAAATAAAAAAGACTTCTGTTTATAATACCCGAAAATTGCTGTTGCTCTCTCAAATAGATATTTATGTAAATTCTAAAGCAGCTAATAAAATTAAAAATAAATATCTTTATCGATATATCTTTAAAAATATAATATCTTTATAGTCTGACCACCGATAAGATTGAAAGTCAAACATCCAGTTTACAGGCGGAAATGGAAGTATCTATTAGCTTTCAGGGATGCCAGCTTTTGTAGATGTGTGTTAGCCTCTAAATTAAGCAGTCACACTGAAATGAACGGAACACACTCATCAGATATTTGATTTCCCCCTGATTTGGATAGACTGGTTTTGACAAGACGTTGCTAGAAAATTTCACTTTAAATTAAATGGAGGGAAAGGAAAAAAAAGTTGAATTTTCCATAACATTAAAAAAATAAAAAATTCTTTGCTTTTGTTTTGTTTGACACAAGTATCAGAATTGGGGCACCCCATTCCAAAGTATGTAAGATTCACCTCCCTCTTATTTTTTTTTTAATACTAAAAAAATTTACACACACACACACACACATATATATATAAAGAACCCCCCCCCCCCCGAAAGTCGGGTCTAACTACGCCTCTGCCCATTCCCCTGAAAAAAAAAGTGCCATTAATATACCTACGTAATCACCTTCTACATGAAGTCAGTTAAAAAGCAAAGATTCGAAAGTTTTATCAATGTTACAAATACGGATGACGTCTTTTTCCTGGAAAGTTTTTTACTTTTCTTTTCCTATTTGAATTGCACTTTACAGTCGACTTTGACCGTCAGTTGTAAGTTTTTTATTTTATTGATGTCACTTGTGCTCTTGACCATCAGCTGTCTCCAATGTTTATTGAAAGAATTTATACCTTTGAAGGATATGAGTGACGGGTTCGTTATTTCACTCTTTTTCCTTGAGAATTGTACTCTATTCAATACAGATACGGAATCCTACGATGTATCAACCACAATGAAATAAAGTGATTGGCAGCATTAATAAGACACATTAGAATAAATTTACGCATGTTGCGTTTGCATGAAGAGGCATCTGCTTTCGCGATCTAATTTGTTATAAATATTGTACACATAAACACCAAAAGAGGACGTGTCTATGCGGAAAAAAAATTGTTTCCTGTGGGAATTTTGAAAATAAACTGAAAATAATTTTTAACAACTCAGGGGCACACACATAACCATAGGCGTAGCCAGAGGGAGGGGGGGGGGGGCAACTGCTCCGTCCTAGGTAGAGTATTTTTAAGTCCTTACCTTAACCATTTTTTTTAAACTCGAATTTTTATTTTTCAAGGAAATACATTTTTCCTTCATTTCTTTGGGACTGCATTCTCAATTTTAGCTTGCACTGTTTCACTGACTTTGTCGAGTATTAAAGCAATTCAGGGGCACAACCATGGGCGTAGCCAAAGGGGGGGGGGGCAACTGCCCCGTCCTAGGTAGAGTATTTTTAATTCCGTACCTTAACCATTTTTTTAAACTCGAATTTTTATTTTTCAAGGAAATACATTTTTCCTTCATTTCTTTGGGACTGCATTCCCTTGCACTGTTTCACTGACTTTGTTGAGTATTAAAGCAATTCAGGGGCACAACCATGGGCGTAGCCAGAGGGGGGGGGGGCAACTGCCCCGTCCTAGGTAGAGTATTTTTAATTCCTTATCGTAACCATTTTTTTAACTCGAATTTTTATTTTTCATGGAAATACATTTTTCCTTCATTTATTTTGGACTATTTTCTCAATTTTTCCCTTGCATTATTTTACTGACTTTGTTGAGCATTAAAAGGTAGTATGAAATAGAAAAGATTGTTATATATTTGAAAGTGATTAATCTAAAAAGGTTCTTTGCATTCTTAAAAATGCTTTTACGTTGAGTTGAGTGTGTGATGTTACTTGCTGTTTTAAATTCTCGGCAACTATGGCTGTGGGGCCACTTTGCAATCTTTATTCTTAATGCTTTTATGCTCTTAGCGGCAACGAATTAGTACGCCATTTTACATGCTCCTCTTTTCTTTTCTTAGTAATTATATACTTTTGCCTCACACAAATATTATCTAAGAAATATTCATCATACTGTAGCTTTAAATCGAAGAAGCCATTTGCATTGCAAGAAAATTGCCTTAAGCAAGAACTTACTCCTTTCCAAACAATAAAAAAATTTATATATATATATATATATATATATATATATATATATATATATATATATATATATATATATATATATATATATGTAAATCAGTGGCGTACCTAGCGTGAGTGACACCCGGGCGGTAATTTGTGGTGTAACCCTTTCCCCCTTCCTACAGACGCAAAAGAAAAAATACATATATAACATGAAATTCATGCAATTCAGAAACAAATACATTCGTGTTATAACGTGTGTCTTTTTTAAGTCGGCTATTGTACATAAAACAGATAAGAGTGGGCGAAGGCGGGGTCCAGGGGGTTTATCCCCGGAAAATTTTCAAATTTGTAGTCTTAAAAATGCATTTTAGCTTCATATTTTTCAAAACCTTGCAATTCCACTTAGGAGTGACACCTGGGGCGGACCGCTACACCACTAAGTGACGCCATTGTGTATATCCTACCTTCATTTTACCACTTTTTTGCATGCTTTTAAAAGTCAGTTATTGACACTTTAATATTTAAAGTTTGAATTGAAGCTATTCTTAGTTTAAAGTTATGGTATATTATGACTTGTGAATATTTGGGACAAAATTTTAATTGTCCTAGGAAGGGTGGCTCCTAACTCCCCCCCCCCCCCCCCCGCCACGGTAGCGCCTTGACTTGCCCCTTCCCCCTAACGTGAGTCCTTGCTACACCCATGGGCACAACGAAGGGAGTAGATCCCTCCAAAATAGTAAAGCAGTTTAGTGTTAAATTTTATGAAAATAGTAACAGAAACAGCATTAAGAATAGAACTAAATAAGGGCTTTCTACAAATGATGTCACTCTTTTAGACGGGAGGGAAGGTTCGTGAAATTGTAACAGTTTGTATCAAGGGAGTAGGAGAGGAGTTAATAAGAAGTGTGACATCACCCATTTTTATAAGAATGTGTTTATGAAAAATAGCGTAACTAAAGGGGGTAAAGTGAAGTGTGACACTTCGTGACAAAGGGGGAGGGGTCAAAAATGCTGAAAAAGAAGTTTAACACCATTTTTGGACAGCTAGGTCATTTAGGTTAATAGAGCTTTACTTTTACGTTCTAGCTTTACTTTTACGATCAATTTTCGTTAAACGAAAATTAAAGATATCGAATTCGTTTTGAAACGAATGAAACGAAATCTTTAATTTTCTATTATTTTTAAAGAGAGACAAGTAAGATTTAATAAGCAAGATTTAAAACATTCAGTTTTAAAACATTTTACAACAATGTCGAAAATTGCCTAAGTAGCAACAAGAGCTGCATGTATGTGTTTCAGCTTTCGAGATTATAAGGATGCGTTGCGAGAAATAACCTTATGGATGAAAAGATATTCCACAGAAGCCTAAGAAATAGTGTTTTCATCCACAAGCTTTTTTTTGCATTAAAAGGGTTTCCAAAAAACGTGCCTGTAATTCTAATTGCCTTTGGTGCGAGTTATTGGTTTTTCCCCCGTTTCGCCGATATTTCAAACTTCCACCCCCTTTAATGTATCAAAAGGTATGATTGAAACTGCAAAACAGGGGGGAGAGGGGGATTTCGTGTTGGCGAACCTGGAGGAACACCGATTTATTGTTACACTGCTTTTTAACTTTTTGCTCAAAGGCAAGCAATTACATTATAGTTCAATATTGTTTTCATTGTTTTAAATTAAGGAAGTTTTCAAAAATATAAGGAGAAAACGTAAAGCACAAACATTACTTAACTTTTTGCGATTTCTCGGAATAATTTCAACTTAATTGTTTACACCCGTTTTTATTTGCATAAAATTGCTTCGTGTACCTGCCATCACTTCCATTTTAAATTATACCTACCATACATCATGAGAAGGAAAAGTTTGCTTTTGATTAACTTATTTTGTTTACGCTTTTAAACCAATGAAAAAGTGTTTACTTAGTTAATGGCAAGTTAGTTATGTAGGCGGAGTAAAATACCTGACATTAAACTTATTTATTCAGGTAATTAATCTTCATTTTATACAAAAACCGTTATTTTTGTGGATAATGTTATCTGACGTCGCAACGGCGATGTGATTGTTCTTGCAAGTCCAATTTGTGCTATTTATTTGCATAAGTGCAATTTGTTTAGAGAGATATGACTTGTATATTAAATGAAAATATATTTTCAAAAAAGGAAAGTTATTGCCTCTAATAGTTTAAGAATGAATTTTTGCTGCAGAGAATCATTACGTGGAAAATATGAAGGTTTTCGAGAAAAATTATTTTTATGAAGCTATTGTGTTTGAAATGTATATATTTTTTTGAGAAAAGTTTGAAATTAGATTATTATGAAAGAAATGAAACTTAAAATTGCAATTTTCTTCGAGAGTTTGAATTTAATTTAATACAAATAGATGAAACTTTAAAAACGGTGACGAAAAAAACTGTTTTCCTTTTCAGTTTTAATGAAATCATATGAGAAAATAAGAATTTGTTTGAATATAGGCATGGGCAATGTCGTTCTTTTCAATGGAATTTGGATCGTTTATTTTTTTACTCACACATTGAACGCATTTATTTAAAAAAGTTATTTGAATTTAAAAAAAGTTCATTTTCTTAAATATAAGTAATTAAAAATGATTGACTAATTAAATTATAAATGATTTCAAACTCGGGTAAAAGTAATAAAGCTTAATTTATGAACTTATCAACTTAAAAAAGATGGCGACGCAAAACTGAAGAGCAAGTGATGTTGAAGAATGCCTCAATATAAAATAAAAGAGAGAAACGAAAATAACAATACATTTGTGTAGGTATAGCTTTAAAACGAATATAATCTACATTCTAAACTGTGCACAAAAATCAGCTGTTCATTTTAAAGGAGATCATACGCCAACGTTCATTTTAGGGAGTCGTTCAATTTGACCAGTTTGTTCATAAACGACACATCCATATTTGAATAATTTGTTCTTTAAAATAACACTTTTAACGAGTTTTAATTATTATTCTTTAATTATCTCCAATTCTCTAGATATATGTGTAAAAACAAAAAAATGTATGGTTTAAAAATGTAATTCTATAGATATTTCAAACAAATTTAAAAGTAGTGGGTATGAGATTATGAGAAGAGGGAAATGTATGGTTGTCAGTCCGTCTGCCCGCATCTCCCCGATAGCTTTTTCACGGAGTAATCTAATCTGAACATTTTTTTTTCTCAAAAAGTCTTTGCTTAACTATCTGATTTCTATGTTTTTTTTTATTTTAATTTGAACCCTCTCCCTATTTTTTTTTTCTTTTTTTCAAAATTCTGAACAATTTGAAACAAGGCTCCCCACTCCCCTCCTCCCGCGGAAACTTAATAATAGCAGCAAAAATGAATGCTAGACTAAATAGCAGATTTCCTTCAAACAAACTGAATTGAAAAGAGCTCTTGAAGTAGAACGGTAGAACAGTAATCAAAGGGATATTTTATTTGAATGTTTTATGGGTAATTTTTTAGCAGTTGAAAATTTTTAGCACAAGTGCGGTGAGATAAATAAAAACTGTCCTTTTTTTGGTCCGGAAATTTTGAGAAATTTTTGGAAATTCTGAATAGTTCTTTAGATTTTTTCTCTTTCTTTTTCGAGAAACAGTTTGTAATAAAGCTATTTCTCTACAGACTTAATGTAGACGAAAGTAGAGATTTCAAAAATTCCTTCACTGTATGAAAGGTGCTTTCTTGCTGAGTAACATCGGCTGTACAGTCGAGCCCCGACTTACGCGAGAGATGCGTTTCAAGACTCCTCGCGTAAGTCGAAATTTCGCGTTGTGGAAAAGAGTAGGAGTAAACTTTTGTAAACGTACCCAATTATTTTAGACACTTGTAAACACCACCTCAAACTGTTAAAAACCATTCTGTAACAATATATTACTGTTTCTTACATACAAAACTGAAGTTTTATTTATTTTAAATTAAAAAAAAAACATTTTATTCAACATAAAATATTGCTATTGCTACGATGCATAAAATCAATAATCAATGGGAAAGAAAGATATAAAATAAACCAGTAAGGTACGTATAGTATGTAGTAAGAAAAACAAATGCACTATAGTTTTACTGTACAGTAAATCCAAAAAAAGTGAAGATGATGATGATTTATGCTGTGTGATCTCAAACCGTTATTCTTATATATTTTTAAATATACAATACAGTTGCTTCACTAGTTCTTTTATAACGTTTCCATCTATGGCAACATCTATCTTCCTGGTTTCTTAAATTCACAATACAAGAGCAACTTCCATTTTCATAATTTTTGCATTTTGCTTAGATACTACTCGGTGAACTTTTACGGATTTCCTTGTCTTGACTTTTAATTGTACATATGGAAGATTCTCTCATACCTAATTATCGCGCTATCTTGGGCGCATTTTATAGTCGTTAAAGCACATAATCTTTAACTTTTCTTTAATTGTCAGAAACTCTCTCTTTTTCTTTCTATCTTCACAGGATGAAACAGCGCTCTTAGATGTCATTATATTCCAACAACTTTGATATTTAGAATGGAAAATAGAAAGGAAAATGAAAAATAGTTATTTGTATAATTTGTATAACTTCCGCTCTCAGTGATGCTGAAGGGATGAAGGTCTATTTACGAAAGCATTTTTAGTAGCCAATAACAAAGCCGATACTTACACACCGTGATTTCCTTCCGAAAACTTTCGTGTTGCGGGCGAGGACTTTGCATTAAGTTCTTAAAAAAGTAAAATTCTTAACTGGTAAAAAAATCGCGTTATAGCCATTTCGCGTAAGTCTTATCGCGTTGTAGCGGGAGTCGACTGTAATTCGAAAAAAATCCGATAAATACTCGTAGTTCTTTTTTATTCCAATTTCGGCCCAAAGTTCACATAAATTCCCGAATATGGGAGTGAAAAATTACTTGCACATATTAATATTATATATCGTTGAAAAGGGTAGAATTTTCCGCGTTCTAAACAATTTGTTTCAATGCTCTAACATAATTTCGGCGGGAGTAGTTTGCGTTTTTAGCTCGAACTTTTTTAAGCATAGCTGAAATTTAGGCA
The DNA here is from genome assembly GCF_026930045.1 of Uloborus diversus. NCBI lineage: Eukaryota > Metazoa > Arthropoda > Arachnida > Araneae > Uloboridae > Uloborus > Uloborus diversus. Next base: position 45,444,131 of record NC_072732.1, read on the forward strand.
CTACTTTCTTCATTAAATATATCAATAAAAAGTGAAGGAAATGTCCCACAGTTTTCTTTTTGATGCCATTGGAAAAAGCGACATTTTTTACGCCAGATCTTTCGACCTATGGTCGAAAAACTTAGCTTTTATCTTCAAAGGAAAAAAAAGTTACAAGCGTTTTTAAATCAAATTCGAAAAATGTCATTTTGATTCAGGTTGTCAACCATTTTATTTCCGTGTTTCCACGGTTACGCTTTTTGAATCCATTGTTTCTTTCCTTATTTTACATTTAATCTCTTAAACTTATTTTATTTCGCGTTTCCATGGTTACGATTTTAAAATCCATCTTTTGCATTTTAATTTCTTAAAAGTATTTTAATATCTGTCGTCATTGTTTGGAAGGGTAATTTTGCATGGTGTTTTTTTTTCTTTTATTGAAGCCTGATTGTTGAATATATGTCACTTGACACAATTTTTATTCTCAAGGTAGATCGGGCAAAGCCGGGCAACGCTGGTCTTAATATATTGAGATTTGAAAGCTACTGTTAATAAGATTTTATACTTTTTTTGTTTGTTTGGCGAAACATTTATTATTGCCAAAGAAAAAACATCCGCTTCACTCGCAAAAAGGCTGGGTTCCGGTAGCGTGATGGATTGGCGCGTTAGGCGCTGAGCAGTTCAGTCAAGGATTATTGTTTTAGAGCAACCGTAAATGTAATTCATGGTTTTGGCGATTTGTTTTGAAAGAAAAGAAACTTTTGATTTGTTTTTATCTCAGTGAAATGTACGACAGTTTCTTCTTTTTTTATGACGATGATTTTTGAATGTTCCATTGGATGGTGTGTTTTTTTTTTTTTTTTTTCGTTAGACGGATGGATTATGATAGCGTGGTTGCTGGGCGAGTTTGGCGATAAACAATAGAGTTGCGGAACTATTTTTAAATTAGAAAGATATTGTTTGATGTCTTTTTTTTTGGTAATTTGGCGAAATATTTTAAATTGCAGTAAAAACCGCTTCACTCGCTAAATAGTTTTAAAGCAACTGTAAATATAATTTAATGATTTGACGAAAAGTTTTAAATTCCAAAAAAAAACTTTAATAGGTTTTTTTTCTTTTTTTTTTTCAATCTTTTTGAAAAGGTGTGTACGCATTTTATACAAAGAAAAATGATCATTTCCCATCAGACGGAGAGGGGGCGTCAATCTTTTTTATTCAACAGACTTCCATTAAATTTTTAGCTCTGGCATCGCTGTGCGGGTACTGCTAGTTGAAACAATATAATTGCACTAAAACATATTAATGTTAATTTTACACTTTTGGTATGTTATTTTTTGTTATTTTGACAACGATTAAAAAACAAAATGATACTTTTCTTATACAATAAAATTTGCAAGTTTTAATATTACTAATTACTATTGTTATTATTATTTTGTTTTGCAACGATTATGAAGTTTTTTTCTTTCACCTACTCAAATTTGAAATTTTACTCTGAAGGAATTTTTATTTCAATTTAATTGAGCGATCACGATTGCTAATTGTTCTCACTTGACTGTTTTGATGTCCTATCATTTTATTTTCCCACCGCCACCCTTCGCACCATCACCGTCGACCGGGTCCTCACGATGCTGCTCCTATAGCGAAAGCCGTCTCCGGTTGCATCCATGTCCTACACACACGCGCATACATACACAACTACACACACGCACGCACACACACACGCAAACAAACACACACACATACACCTACACACACATACACCTACACATACACCTACACATACACAACTACCCACACATTCATGCCTGCACACAGACTCAAATACATATGCCTACACACACATACACATACCCCCCCCCACACACACATTCATACACACAACTACCCACACACTTATGCCAGCACACAGACACAAACACACATGCCTACACACACATACACATACCCCCTACACACAAACACACATACCTCCCACACACAAACACACACGCCTACATACACACACTCGTGATTGCGAGAAACATAATTTGAATTCAAGATGTCAAAATTCAATTTTTTTTTTTTTTTTTAATTTCTTTCTCCCACTTTTATATCCTTATACATATTGAGAACAATGTGCTTGAGACGTTCGAAGTAAAATGGATAAATAGTTCGAAATCTATGTAACATACTGCCTATTGCCTAACAGTTAGACAAGGAATTTGATATTGTGTTATAATCAGACATGCTGAACACGTTCAAACAATTTTATTTTTGATATGAATGGTTATTGATAAGCAAAATCTTACTTCCACCATTCACAACTCCAATAAACTATAGAGGGCGCTGCAGCCACTGTCTAATGGCGGATGAAAAAGGTAAAACAAACACACGCCGTAAATTATAACTTGCTTTGACGCTTAGTGAATGACAGTAATTTTTCATCGCGTTTGTGGGAAGCTTTCTTTTCTCTTCTTCTGAAAATACATTGTATCACAAACTACCTGAAGCCTGTAATTTACCACAAAGAAAACACGTGGAATGGAATGTTTTACCCTTTTCTTTAGTATTGTTAATCACCGCAAGGTTCCGTATTCGAACTCTGGAGTTGCGAATAGACTTGATAATTTCCATCATTACTTTTTGTTTTCGACTAAAAAGTAAAAGCAGTACTTCATTAGGAGTAAAATTTTTAAGCTTCAATATTGTTTACTTTTGTTATTCAGTTTGGCAACGGTTAAAATTTAAACAAGTCTTCAGGAAAAAGCATTTTATATTTGACACTATTTGATGAAATCAGGTTTCTTGGTCAACAACTCCGAAGAAAGTCAAAAACTGTTGCTCCTCATGCTCAAGAACAAGTCAATCGCATAGTCATCTCATCCCATTTTTTCATCCCGATTTATAACTGACGCCGAGCGGCCTAGAAGATTCCAGAAAACACGGCGCTAAAAACCCTTGGCATGTAAAATTTCAATGAACGCAATTGAATTCTGTAAAAGTTGTTTCTTTGCCAGCGTAGTGCAAATGCAGAAAAAACAACGTCAGTGCAACGCATCGAGTAGAGCAGTTGTAAGCTAGGATCGGACAAGATGCCGGCGGGAGCAGCCCATAAATGATATCCGTTCTTCCTAACATTTTTGACCTTTCTTCCTCCTTTTTCTGGGAGGGACACCCTCTTTTCCTTCCCCCTGTCACATATCCCGCTATATTACATAAACTACAGCGTGGTTATAAAATAACGTGAGGTGTTCAAAGCCCTCTAGTGAGTGAAGTTTTGGACGAAACATTGCCAAATTTCATGGGCATACACAGTAGACATGGGATTTCGATTTCTGAAATAAAAAAATTAGTACCAAAAATCGCCACCAGGGAAAATTTTGGCGTTGAAAAGTTGAATTACTGTGTTAATTCGACGGATTTTTTTAAATTTTTAGCACAGGCATCGCTGTGCGGGTACTGCTAGTAGTAAATAAAAGTAAGGTTTCAAAGAAATTCTGGAAGGAAGTCTGTGGCGGACGTGCGTCCAGGAGACCCCATAGCACCTATAACCTTGAAGTTTTGTACAAAATTACTTCGAGCCCCGGGGGTGTGCACCTGGGGTTTTATTTTTTAAAATTCGAATTAGTTTTTTTGTAATTAATTTTGTTAATTACTTATTATTGCCTATTAAAGAGGTAAAAAATTACTTGCATATATTAATATAATATATCGTTGGAAAAGGTAGAATCTTCCGCGTTCTGCACAATTTGTTTCAATGCTCTAACTTAAATACGGCGAATGTTATTTGCGTTTTTAGCTCGAACTTTTTTAGGCTTAGCTAAAATTTAAACACTTCTTTCTTCATTCAATTTATCATTAAAAAGCGAGGGAATTGTCCTACAGTTTTCTTTTTGACACCACTGAAAAGAGCGGCTTTTTTTACTCCAGATCTAACTTGACCTATGGCCGAAAAACTGAGTTTCTATCTCCAGAGGAAAAAAGTTACAAGCCGTTAAAAATCAAATTCGAATAATCCTCATCTTGATGTTTTATTTGGCGTTGCCATAGTTACGTCTTTTCGATTCGCATGTTTCTTCTTTCCCTCATTCACAAACTTTAAGGGTTTCGATTTTAACGGAAAATCTTAGGCTCAACTCAATTCAAGCCCCGAGCTAAAGAGCATAATATATTACTGAAACCATAAATATACAAAACTGCAGTTTTGCAATGCTCAGGAGCCCCTTAGTTCTTACGACTCTGCAAGTTGGTACAATTTATTTTGAAACCCAGGGAAGGGATGCTTTTTGATCCAAAGGGGAGCTCATAATACGTTTTTAATCTGTTTCTTTCTAACTGACGATTTAAAACTTTGCGAATCAAATAAGATTGCGAAGCAATCTTCGGGGATAGGTGAGCGCTAGGCGAGCAGGGGGCAGAGCCCCCTAGTGTATTAAAAAAAATATAAGAACAATGGTTTGATTATGCAGCATAAATCATCATCATTTTCTCTTTTTTAAGTTACATTTGTTTTTCTTGCTTTATACTGTACGTACTGTACTGGTTTATTTTATGCCTTTCTTTCCCATTGATTTTGTGCATGGTAGCAGTATTTTATGTTGAATAAAACATTTTTTTTTAAATTTAAAATACAAATAAAAATTCAGCTTTTTATGTAAGAAACAGTAATGTATAGTTAAGAAATGGTTTTTAACAGTTTGAGGTGGTGTTTCAAATAATTGGGTATGCTTATAAAAATTTTTATACACACCCTTTTCCACAACGCGAAATTTCGACTTACGCGAAGAGTCTTGGAACGCATGCGTCGCGTAAGTCGGTACTCGACTGTAGTTGAAATAATGGATGGGTTAGTTGACACCCGCTTAACTCGTTAGATTTTCGCGGTCTCTTGGGGTGTCAAATTACGAGGTTCCACTGTATACTATCTTTGGTAATTTACAAAAGAACTTGCCTGTTTTTTCTTTTCATGACTTTACTTGTAGTATATACATTATATATAGCTATATATATGACGGGTGGTCGGAAATGACAGAAATAACAAGGAATGTATAGAGTTATTATGTTAAAATACCTAATATATAATTGTCGACGCTTCGGAAATGGAGAGGAGTTTCCAGGGTTTTCCCCGTAATGTTTTTTTTTTTTAAGTAAAGTCGAATTAATAATAATATTAATCAGAACGATGAATATTGGACTGTCTTTGGTAATGTTTGGTCTGTAAGTAAAAATAATCAAGTTAAAGTCTCAAATTTTTGGTCACCAAGTTGAGAAACAGCGAGCGAAACTATACTGTTCGTTTTTGTTTTTCGCTTTCATAGTTTTATTCGTTAATGCTTTCCCCTGTTTTTATTTAGCTTATCAATATGGAAAAATAGAATAGTTCATAGGACCATAATTCTTCTGTGAAATTGTCACGAGTTCATTGTTCTACATTACAATGCAAGAAAATTTTTAATGCTAAGTCAAAACCTGAGACTTGGAAACTAATGGAGAAGTTTATAGCAAAATCATGAAAACAACAATGAAAATACTTTTTTACTTAGAAAAGGGAGTTTCTTTGTAAGGAAACGTGCATATATTATTAATTTCATTACTATTTCGCTATTAGCAAAATCTTCAGTTTCTGAATGATATAGATTGGGTAGAGGCAGCAAAAATAGAAAGTATGAAAAGAAAAAAAAAAAAAAAGGAAATCCAAAACAGAAGGTTCAAAAAGAATATTGAAGCAATTATTTTGACACTAGGGTTAGAAAAACATAAAAGCATTGAATATATCTAAGAATCAACAAATATTGCATAAAAAGAGTGGAAATGTCTAATAATGTTTTAAGTTTGGTTGCAATTTCAACATTTACAAAATATCCTATAGTCTGGCTATTTTCATAAAATTTCCCCTGGCAACCCTGGGCTTTATCAGAAAAAGTGCAATACAGTTTAGCATCAACTTACGCGTGGGATGCGTTTCAAGGCCGTTCGTATAGGTCGAAATTTCGTGTTGTGGAAAAGGGTATGTATACGATTTTTTTATAAACATACCCAATTATTTTAGACGCTTGTAAGCACATCTCAAACTGTTTTAACATATTTTTAAACTTTATACTAACATTTTAACACAAAGAACAGAATTTTTATTTATTTATACAAATGTGACGACCAGCAGCAGTGGTCCAGCTAGGCTGGTCCTAGTCAGATTATTAGTCCCCAATGAAAATCAACGGCCCTCTTATCCCCGGCTATCCACTAGAGATGAGTTTGAGCTCCTTTGAGAGCCTGAGCTCGAAAATTTGTAACCGAGCCCGCCCGCCCGAGCTCGAAGGAAACTTTCTTGTATCAAAAACCGAACCTTCTACAGTCTGACATGATCTCTCTGTTAATGAAAAATGTTGTGTCGAATGTTCTTCATTAACAGAAGTTCCTAAATTTTCTGAAAATGCTCCACTTCAAATGCATTTCTGTATGACATATTGCAATAGTAATGGCAAAAAAAAACACTATAAATAAGAATTCTTTTTTTTTTTGGTTAAATTTCCACATTGGTTGAACTGATTTAAATTTTTCTTTCATTTTCTCACAGTTAGGAAAATGCTTAATTGCTTTGAATTTGTTTGGACATTGACGATTGAATATCTTTGCTCGAGTCCGAGCCCGCGCTTGGGCTGAGCCAGTTTCACCTCTACTATACACTCTTGCTCATTATCGCCTCTTCCGGTAAGCTGTTCCACGTGTCCATGACCCTAATAAAGTAGTAGTTTTTCCTAATTTCCATGTTAGCCCGAGATTTTAATAGCTTAAAACAATGACCCCTTGTCCTGCGTTCCGCGCAAAAATTTAACCCATTAACATTTTTCATTTTGATAAATTTAAACAACTGAATCATGTTCCCTCCAACTTTGCTTTAGGCTATACTATACATATTAAGCCTTTTAAGTCTGGCATCAAATCTAAATCTGAAAGCTAGTACTAGTCTTGTTACCCTTCTTGGAACTCTTTCCAATTCAGAAATATCTTTCCTAAGATAAGGCGACCAAAACTGAACAGCATACTCCAAATGAGATCTTACTAGACTCCTATATAAAAGCAGAACCTTCTTAGATTTGTTTGAAATATAACTATTGATAAACCCAAGCATTCTGTTGGCTTTGTTACTTGCAGTGCTGCTCTGTTGACTAAACATGGAAAAACTAAATGAAATGGTGTGGAGTGGTTATTTGTCGACACTAACAAAGTGATGTTTGGATTTAATTATTTGTGAGAAACTCGCGCTATAGACAATTTGCGTAAGGCAAATCAAGTGGCAGTACGAGTCCAATGTGTATCTAAAAAATCATTGAAATTAATATCCCTAAATACATTAGTTAATGCAATATATTTTTAATAAATTAGTTCATAAAAGCTGCATCTCTATTTTGATGGGAAAGATTTTACCCATTGCTTAATGCCTTTTCTACACTTAAAGCTTTAATTTAGGCTTCTAATTTTGCCCTTACACAGAGATCAAGTAATCTGCTTTCTTTAGAATTAAAACATGAGAAATGTACGGTCATGAATTTGAAAAAAAAGATATGAGCTCAAGTTTAATTTTTTCATGAATTTAATTACACAAAAAGACACTTGATTCACAAATATCTTTCTATCTCAATATAATTTTCAAACAAAGATTTTACATTATTTACATTATTTAAGCACAAAATGTGCTGGAACATTTGAGCAAATTTTACACAAGTATCAATGTAGAATTATATAATATACAGCACATTGCAGATTGAGGACAGCATAGCTGAATATCACAAGAAAGCTTAATGAACAATTTTTCCACTCAATTAGTTGCATAAAAATAAAATCAGTTAGTTCTTTTTAAGAGTAGAAGAAGCAATACAGGGGTGTGTCCCTTGTATAAGGCGGTTAATTCGTTCTGCGTAGTATTAAAACCGTGTTATACAAGACTATTTTAAAAATAACATTTTTACTTTTTTTAATACTATTTAGGCATGTGCATGAGATAAATGAGGTTAAGATATATCGTGTTATATCGAAACCGTGTTACACGAGGCTTAGAAATAATGTAAATCAAGGAATGTGTACCGTGTTATATTGAAACCAAGTTTCATAAAAACAAAGTAAAAACTTATTAGAGTCATCAACCATTAACAAAATGTATTAAACAAAAATGAAATTCTATTTTTTTAAAATACAAAATTCAAGTTATATCAGAATCATGAAGTGTTAAATTCAAGTTTCATACCATGTAATATCGAAACTGCGTTGTAGAAGTACCGTGTTATACGAGGGACGCCTGTATTTACCAATTAATTTTATGCAATATACCAACAGCATGGTTATCTTCTGCAATGTCTTATGCATATGCTATATGAAAGTTATATAAGTTATATCCAGAGCTGCCAACTTTTGAAAATCTAAATTCGTAGCAGAGTTTTGTGTAGAGGGGGGGGGGAGTAAAACAACATTTTTATTAACAAATGTAACAGACGCAATAAATAAGTTATATTAGTAAAATCGAGAAAATGCTCCCCCCCCCCCTATTTTCAAAATGAACCTGATGAATTTTACGGGAGGCGGAGTTATATATAGAGATTTTTTAAAAATTGTTTTTAGTATTAGGTGATTTCTAAGTTTAACAATTATTTTTATACAATGTGTTTTCCATATGGCTTCAACTGAAATATTTTTCATTTTCACAAGCTAAAAATGTAACACATGAACAAAAAGCAAGAGCGATTTAGCATCATTATGTGTCAATGTGGAAAGAATGAATCCCTTAAACTGTCAAATTTTTATTTTGCATGTTTTTTTCTTAATTTTTTAAATTTTGATATTGTTTGCTTTACTTTTTTTTAGAAAAGAAAAATTGCACATAGTGGGAGAACTAAAACTCTAAAACCTGTTTGTTTTTAGTCCTGTCGTTTTTTTTAAAAACATTCTGACAGGCAGAGCTATAAATTTTTGGTATGCTTTTTTTCTTTCTTTCTTTTTTTTTTTTGAGCGAGAGAGAGAGAGAGAGTGGCAAATGAAGAAGTAGTATGATAAATTCATTTCGTTTATTTTTAAACAAAAATTTGGAATATTAGTTAGTACTAAAGCATTGTTACCTAAATTATTAATAATACATACAGTATCTGTAATGATTGATTTTTTTTAAGGGTACAAAAAAGAAAGAAAATTGTAACTTTTGGACTTGTTTTCGTAGCGTCGTAGTTCAAGGCTGCAGTTCGTAACAACTATGATTTTTTTGTAGCAGTTGGCAGCTCTGGTTACAGCAAACACAGAAAAACAAAACACACACAAAAAAAAATCTTTTTTTTTCTGGTGCACAAGTTTTAGGCCTGATTTCAGTAAAGAGCAATAGTTTTACAGTTTAGTTACGCCATCCAGAGACTGCACTTTCGCCCTTGTTATGGACTCATCAGTTTGAAATAGTAGACAGTAACTGAGCTGGATGCAGAAGTCATCTCATTAAAGCTGAGAGTGCCAACAAACAGATAGATAAAGTAAATTTATCTCACCAGCGAGAATTTGCAAACATGGTGCAGTTCAACTCTAAATTGAAGGCAATGGTTTCGGGATGATTTACTTTATCTACCAGTTTGTTGGCGCTCTCAACTCCAGTGAAACAACATCTGCCTTCAACTTGGTTATTCCCTATTCCAGACTGATGAGTCCATAACAAGGACAAAACTGTAGTCTCTGGACAGGAAAACTGGGCCGTTGGTGTATTGCATGTAGTTCTGCCTTAGGTGTGGAAACTTACAGCTTAATGCACAATTAATTGCTTTCAAGGAAATAAATGTATTTTGAATCTAAAACTACATGCACTATTCCATGCAATATACCGACAGCCAAGTTATGACACTTAGAGACAGCAGTTTCACCCTTGTTATGGGCTCATTAGCCTGGAATAGTGAATAACCAAGCTGGTGGCAGATGTCATATTGAAGCTGAGAGCGCCTTAGCCCTGGCTTAAAGACAGTAACTTGTTGCTAAACATACATTACTTTTTGCTGTTGTTAAATATGCCAATGTCAACATTGGGATGCTTTAGAACAAAAGAGGTAAATTCAATGTAAAGCACTAAGTTTCTTAACTTGGGTTAACATGAAAAACAAAATTTTACACAACTTCCTTAGTTAAATGCTGATTGCGCAAAATAAGTCTTCACGAAAAATGAAACAATACTACTTGATACAAAAGCATACAAGATTATCAACTAACAAAACAATTTTTAATATGCACATGGCAGTGTAAAGATTTTTAACAAATAACTCATTAAAAACAACGCTTTGAAGAGTGCTAACAATTGTACTGACTTTATAAGTCTAAAGCATAACATGCTGCCTTGAAATATTATGTTCATTAATTTTTAGAAGCATTGCACAAGATTTATCAGAACATATTTTACAAGAATACAAGTGTTCAAAAGCATGATTTTTTGAATATTTGTAAAAAGCATGCTCTAGCATTTAATATACAACACAAAAATATCTTGAAGCATTGAATGCAGTGAGAAAATTAGATAATAGGCTAGACAATAAATTATAAATAACTTCAATGGCATTTTAAAACAAAGGTTTCCATTCAAAATTTAAGTACAATTAAACATGTGGTGGTAAGTTTGGCAATATTTTTTTTTGTTAGAAGATGCATAATTGAGTCTTCCATTTGGTAATTTGAATACTTATTTTACAACATCTAGTTAAAAACTTATCTGAAGAGCAATAATTGCCATAAAATAAAAGATTTTGGTGTTAGGAAAGTTTGAAATTGAGAAAATTCTATTTTGAAGTTGGGAACTGTAAGAGGGTGAGTCAAATTTTCTAGAAAAATTGCATGTTTGACTAAGCTTGTTACATGTCAAATGCTTGTTCATACGCAAATACAGTGAACCACCGTTTATACTTTTTTGATGGGACTGTGAAAAAAAGCGTACAAATGAAAAAAACGTACAATAGGTATAGGTTAATGTGTATTAGACTCTGCAGGAACCAATTTAAAAAACGTATAATTGATAAAAACGTATAAAAGAGAAACGTATAAACGGTGCTTCACTGTAGTTCTTAACTTCAATATCTCAAGATGGTTCTGCAAGTAGGGAAAGAATATTGCTTTGAAGCTGAATAAAAACTACGTACAAGAGACCAGAACTTTTAATAAGCATTTAAAGCTTACTGAATCACAGAAGCTTTTAATAAATATGTTTCATTAGCAACTCAATCTAAAAAATATTTTACATGGAAGAGCAAGAAACTAAATTTTCCATAAGTGTGCTCAAAGCAGGGTTGCCAGACTTGGCTAATATTAGCCATTTTGGCTATTTTTGATCCTACTTGGCTAGAAAAAATTCAAAAGTCAAACCGATCTACATTTTATTTCGTATTCATCAAACGTATCATGATTTGACACTAGGAAATTTAAAATTTATTGATCCGAAGATTTAAAACGAATGTTACCATGGCTGGACCCATATATACATGTGTATGTATCAAAAACCTATAAATTTTAGTCCAAAAGAAACATATATGGAACAAATATACATGTATAAATATATATGGGCCAAACCACAGTAAATAATTTTGTTGTGGAGGGGACATTTCAAAAATTTTATTGTGGTGTGGGCCTAATTTGGTGCAGAATGTCAACAACGAAATCTCAACTTTTTCATACAGTACAGCTGGCTTAAGTCTTTTTTCTTTATGACTTGTTTCCCTCTTTATACAGACATGATGTATTTAAAACCCATTCAGAGCCAGATACAACAACAGTATTCTTTCTACAGACATGAGCCGATTTAGGATTATAGCCATGGGAAAGTGGATTTTTTTTTAAAGAGTAATATTAAAACTCTTTTAAGTCATCCCAACATGACTGAGGGTGGGGGGGTTGGGTGGCTATGGCCCCCCATAATAGCCTCATGACAACAAAAATATACAACATAATGACAATAAATTTGCATTAAAATTCATTTAGATCAAAATGTTATTGCACAAAACAATCACTTAAGAGCTTCCTTACAACGCCTAATAATATAATCTACTTCTCAGGAAATTCAAGTATACAAATACATACATGTGTTTTTTTTCTTCTTTTTCATTTCACAACATATTGCGCCGTAAAAGTCTTTAAAATCAAAACTAAGTTCCATCATAAGAAAAGGACAATACAGTAAAAATCTTGTGATCCGCGCCAATATGGCACTTCAGTTGACTGAATTTATTTCATCCTCTTCATTAAATATTTATAAAGTTCTATAAAATGTTCATTTAAAATTCAGTATCCCAACCAGATAAATCGTCGGGTGGAAGAGGGTCTGTATCAGGGGGATATCGGTCAAAGTTAGAATAATCAATTGGACTTCGCACCTGGAACGGAAAAAAAAATGATTAGTCATAATTGTACATGTATATAGCTAAAAAAATATGAACTAAAATAGAAATAAAATATATTCTGAATAATTACTAAAAATACAGTTTAGCAAAGTACTTGGCTCCAAAAAAGGTGTTGCACTTAAACTTAAATTGGTGGGGACTAAATTATTTAAATGAGAAGCAAATGACTGCATCCATGAACTAAAGGTACTTCAGAAAAAGGTGTTGATTTTTCTTCATATGTTTGTAAAAAAATTTTTAATGTTAAGGTTGATACCAATAATACTCCTGCAAAACACCTCCTCCCCCCTATTTTCTATCAAATTGTGAAAACCTTTAGAAAAAAAAATAAATGCTGAGAAAAAAAGACCGGTTTTTCATGGAGAACTTAAAAAATAAAAAAAAATACAAAAGTTTTTTTTTGCAGTAGCTAAAACTATGATAATTGATTGGTAAATCCGAGGTATTTGGGGCTCATGCCACCTCATATTACTGAAAACTCAGATTATCGGGAAAATTTTTCCAGATTAATCTTTTACACTTTTCCGATGACATAAGGAGTAGCCCTTTTTACTTCCTTATACAAAGAAAAGCAGTATTGTTGTCGTGAAAAGTTATCACTGAAATTTCAACATAAATTTCGATCTTAATTACCTCTAAACGAATTTGGACTTTTTTCCACAAAGTCTGTATGTACGTATTTACCCTAGCAAATTTGTAGGCAACCAAACACATATTTTGACTGAATCGTTGCCCGAATCCATTTCAATGAGTTTTGTCATAACGATTGTATCTGTGTGCTTGCGAGCATATGTATCTCGCATACCACAAAAACCGTTTGTTGTAGAAGGTTTGTTTCGTCTTTCGTATACATTACACGTGAGGCGTCAAGTTTTGAACCTTCCTTTTTGACTAGCATCAGGTATTCTAATATTCCAAAAGGCATGTTTACAGGTTCTTTGCGGCAAATCAATGTTACTTTCATGCATCAAGTTATCATCTTCAAGGCATTTCGTAATTCATATTGTGCAGTTGATGACAACACGTATATCACGCCACTTAAAGAGTGTTGTTGACAAATTCGCAATGCCTTTTATATTAATTACTGTATCTCGTTAAATAAGTGTAATGGCAGGAAAGAAAATATTTTCAGATTTTTATGAAAATCATTTTTTGGAACTTAAAAATGTAAATGAAAATATAAAGTAAGCACCTCGAATTAAGCAGAACCTCGAACTTTTGAGACTCAGATTATCGAGACTCTACTGCATATATATAAACCCAAGTTCGTAGATAAGTATATATTCCTCTGAAAGTATATGTAATTACATAAAAATGAATTATGTACAATAATACAATATACTCAAATGACATCAACCGCTATATATAATTTCTGATGACTGCATAAAGTGTCAGACATCAAATCAAAGTCGTCTATATAAGCAAGGCATCGATAATTTGAATCATTTCCCTCAAATTAGTGATTTTAACCATGATTCAAATCAATTGATTAAAAAAATCCTTTATTTAAATTATTTTTCAACTCTCTAGACCTCCTAGAGACAAACTTGTTTATACTCAAAATTCTAAATTCAGGGGAAAAGATATAGGAGTAAACGGGCATATTTTATTTCACCTATTACAATATGTTTTTTTAAAAATTGCATATTTTAATTTTCCCTTTTACGACTCAGGTATTTTCATTCCGCAAATTTAGTAATTTTATTTCAAAACTGCATTTAGTTGAGCCACTGTAATTTTAATTTGTGGTGGAAAAAAAAGAAGCTTCTTAATTGGGGGGGGGGGGGGAAAGATTATTTTGTGTGTTCTGGATGCTTTTTGGTTATTGTTATCAAATTGTATTTGTCCCAAAGTGATCACATTAAGTGGCGCCTACTGTATAAACCATTGGTTGACAGTAGTCCACTATGAAATAAAATGACCTAGTTGAACAACGCTTTATGAAATAGCTTGCTTTTCACATAAAACATGAAAAAGAAAGTATTGTTTAACTTACTTGAGGAATAATAGGAGGAACCAATGTTCGTGTTCTCAGTCCATCATAGTAGAAACCATCAAACCATCTGCATAAAGAATGAAACATTAATATTATATACAGTCAACATTCTTTAGAATGACCTCCCATTACTGCAACTCTTCCATTATAGCAATCAATGCATAAAGCCCCACTTGCTATTCCATAGATTCAATGTTGTTTTAACGTCTAACAGAATATCTAAACTGAATTCTTAGATCCCAATATAATGTTCAAAATTAAATTTCAACTTATTTGAAATTTTATAAACTACGCATTCAAAAACTAATATTGTAACTATTTCATGTTTCTGGAAAAATATTTTAATTGAAAAGAATTTTTTTGATAATGAAAGAGTAAAAAAAGAAGCAATAAGAACCATGCACCAACTATAGATATTAAGAAACAATTTTTCAGAAAAATTCAAAAATAAAAGAGAAAAGCTTCAATTTTGAAGTATGCTAAAAATAAAATTTATTATTTTTGAAACAAATAAGTAAATCATTATCTTTAAATTTAAAAAAAAAAAAAAAAACTTATTTCTGTCAGTTATTGTTGGTGTATTTTGTAGCTAAATGGCATAGTTTTAAAGTTATGTTAAATTAATTTTTTTATTATTTATTTTGCAGCTGCAATTATTTACCATTTTGTAAGTTTCTTAATCCTCTTTTAAGATGAAGCATAAGCTGCTGAAGTTATTGTGAAATAAAGATAAAATACATCTAAAAAAAATATCTTGTACACTTGCATTATAGAGATCTCTTGCTACAGGGACTGATTTTGTTCGGATGAAAGGTGTCGTTATTAGGAACGTCGACTGTATATATGTATAAAATTGACACATAGTAACTAAACTTATTTATCAAGGTTTCGAAATTATTTTATCTCAAAGTTAAAAAATAAAGAATTCTTAAAAAAAAAAAAAAAAAAAAAGAAAACAGCCTAAGAAGAAAAGAAAACAGCTTAAAGAAATAAATGAAGGTATGCAAGTAATATATACCCGCTTCCTTGTTTGATGGATCTCAAAAAGTTAGAAGAGACTTGAAATAAGGAGTCACACGATGTTCTTAGTGAATTGTCTTTCGGGAAAGGGCTTTAATATTCTGGGTTGAAAACTGGTAGGATAAGATAAATGTAGTTGGTGTAAGTAATCAGTCTCATTGAATTGGTGTCTTAAATTGTATCCATCACACAGGTTTCAGTTTTAAATTACGGATTGTTATTTATTATATTTATTGATGGTGATAGTAAATGGCATTTTATAAACACTAGTCAGGGTTTTCCGCACTTTTCACAGTCACTAATGCTCCAATTACACTTTAATTAATGACCATACAATGAAAAAAATGTTGCATTAAAAAAATGTTGCTAAAGAAATGAATGCTGCCTCAGTATTCATTTCTTTAGTGTTCAGTTGGAATAAAACAGAGTGTTCTTTTCATGTTTTGCTCAAGAAAAATTTTCGGAAATTTTATCACAATTGTAAGTTGCCCTCCAACTTTGAACCTCTTTTTTGTACTAAATTTCTCGAATTACATGCAGACGTATAGTTTTATAAAGGAAAGGCATATACTTTGCAGATATTTTTTTTAAAGGCTGTGTGCCTACTTTATCAAAAAATATGTATTTTAAACACAACTGGTGAAGTTACTTTCATGGATTATGAAAGTAAAAACTGATGTTAAGTATCATTATACTCTAGGATTAATGAAGATTTGGTTCTGTAAATATGCCACAACCATTGTTTACCAATTACTGTTAATAATATCAAGAAATGATAAACAATGTGGATGGTGAATTCTCAGAAAGATTAATGTAATACTTTATTATAAGCATACATTTAACTTCGTTTTTAATCTTAATCATATCTGTGGATGTAACTTGAATAAATATATGTATGGGAAGTTCCTTCACTGAAGATCCTTGTGATGGCACAAGTATGTCACATGCTACACATCAAATATTTTCCTGATTTTTTTTTTTTTTTTTTACAATGTGAATTTATTTCAGATTTGGGGCTTATAGGAATGAGGCTGATGATTTACTAAACAATTGTTTCTTTAACACAATCACTTAATATAGCCACTAGGGGAGACCGGGGCTAATATGCGAAGGGGTAAGTGTGCGAATGTTAAATAATTTTCTCGTTTTTCGTTAGACAGCTCTGAGTGAGCTGTCACGTAACCACGTATATGCCTCGCTACTGTCAGTGTATTTTCAGTGAAATCTGCCAAACCAAATGTGTTGCACCAAAGAAAGTGATTTTTTTTGCAGTGTTAAGTAATTTTTTTCATCCTTAGTTATTTTCTTATAAAACATATAATAGTAGAGCAATTTACCAAAACTTATTAATGTTGAATAGCCCATGCTTCTACACACAAAATGACGCCTTATTCGGATTATATTTATGAAACCATTTTTAAACCAGTGTAACTTGATTTCAATACGGCGAGTTGGGGCTAGCAGGCGAACTTTTTTCGGGGTAAGTGTGCGAATTTGCATACTTGCCGCAAGTTAAGTTTTTAAAGTCAAACATTAAACAATTGAAATTTAAATTCTGTAAACTGTCAATTTAATGAAATAGTTGCATTAGTTACACTATTCTTGAGCTTTTCATTAGGTACTTATAGACATGCTTATACAACTGCCAACGTACGTGCTCTTCTTTACGGAAATGAGAAAATACAAGAGAAAAAACAACAATGGGAAAATCCCACCAGATGTAATGCTGCATGTATGGTTCTCTAGTGAGTTGAAGACAGCTGAAATATTCATAGATTTCTTAAAGGATTTTGCTAAAAACACTAGATGTTCAAATAAAAAACCTCTGATTCTCTTACTAGACATTTACGACTCCCACGTCAATAGAAGGGCTTGATTTTTGTAAGGAAACTACTGCAATACTAAGAATAATAATAACACTACGCTCTTTCCCACTGCATTGTAGCCATAAGTTGCTGCCTCTTGATAAGAGTCTACATGACCCATTGAAAAATAACGTTAATTCCGTCTGTGATTCTTGGATGGTGAATAATAAAGGAAAGCCAATGACGATTTAAGACGTAACAACGGTGGTAAACAGTTGCTTTTCCACAAGAAGCAAGTCCCATAAATATTATGAATGGTTTCAAATACTGCATTCAATAATTCAGATTTAGAGTTTCATACTGAAGCTAGAGCTATGTATATAATACACCGCCAGCTCAGTCATTCCATCCAAGAACTGAAATTTCATGCTTATTAGCACTCATCAGCCCGGAATAGGAAGTGATTGAATAGCGCTATGTCTCAGCTGAATCCACATACATCTCTGAACATTACTTCAGATCATATAAGACCTTATCCTAAAGCTGTAGATGGTCAGATCAAAAAAGGATGAAATTGATAAAGGTCTACAGCAATACTCTTTAATACTCCAGTCAAAAAGGCTCATCCGGAAGAAAGAATCTTAGCAGAAAAACGCAAATCATCACAAAAAGTCCCCAAAGCATACAAGAACTCTCTAAATCCAAGAAAGAAAAAGGAATGTAAAACCAAAAGAAACATAATAAAGAAGGAGGCAAATAAGATAATGCATTTCAAATAATGTCTATATTTTTCAGCATTTGCTTCTAAAATCAGTTAAACTCTTTATATGGTGTAACATACATAATTTAAAAACATTTACAGTACTAATTTCGCTTTTTTTCATTCATTGGTAAGTTTTACTTGCTTACTTAAAGCATTGAGCCTTTAAGTGAAATTTTCTGTGGCTATTATGAGTTTTTCTCAATTTACTAACTTACCCCATACGGTTCGCCAACTTACCCCGTGACAGGGCAAGTGTGAGAACTCTGCGAAGGTTCCCAAAACATTATGTAAAAAATAGACAAAGCATAGTACTGTCAAAACAAAAATACAACTTTATTGCTGATACCATACAGATTATCCAAGCAATAAAAGAAAATTTTCTACTTTATTTACAACCTTTAAAAAAATAAAGTTTGAAAAGTTCGCCATCTACATATGCATTTTTAAATATTTAAATAATAATTAGACAAACTGACTTTTGCTGCTGAGAGCGTGATGGGAGTAAAAGCAAAAGTCATAAAACTTGAAAAAATAGACAAGCACTATTTAAGCATGTTTTACTTTACTTATAAAATTTCTCAGTCATCTAATAATATATTCATCTTCCACATTTATTTTATGACTTCTAAAATCAATTTGTAATCTTCATCTTTATAAAAAAAAATTAATATACAAAATTACTACATTAAAATCTCCCTTATACCTTCGCCCCAGTGACCAAGTTTAGTTGTCGATATAAGTATTTTAAATTATTGTCATAGAGGAAGATTATGTTGTCTCGAACTAAAAAAAGGAGTTTTGAAGGAGTTAAAACCAAAATGGAGTTTGAAGGGCCCTTTAAAAAATTTGCTAAGTAAAGGAGTATTGGAGGAGTTTTTTGAAGGTCTGTACGAACCCTTTCATTTTATATAAGAATCAACAATAATGGTGTCAGAAGCAGTTTTTACTGTCCATTGTAAAAATGAAAATAATGGTAAGAGGAAAATGATAAAGCAGTTGCAGAATTGCAGCAGATGTCAGAATAATTGCAAATACCACATCAAGATACCTACTTGTGTTTTTGAATGTCTTGTATTCCTCCTTTTTGATACCCTATCCTTTCGGCTGGATTATCTCTATGAAAAACAGAGAGACGGAAAATCAGAGATGTGGAAATATTGGAAAACTATTCAGAACACTTACGAAACTTAGGCAACACAAATCTTAATGCATTTACATCATCAGTTAAAAATTTTAGACACCCGTACCAAACTTATAAATGTAAATTTTAACTCTCCAACTTCCTGCCACCAAAATTCTTTTCTAGAATTCCCAAGCTGCACTAAAAGCACAAAAATCTCAACAAATCCTTTTACAAGGAAAAACAGCAGGAGTTTGGATCTAAAGTGCAAAACCAAGAACCAACCCTCCCTCCATTTAAGCAGCTAAAAATACCTTCCCCTCTATCCCTCCAAGCAAGCTTAAGGTGAGTTGGGGTAAAAACGACCTCAGATTGATGGCTTTAGGGGGAAGGGGAGGGGATAAAAGAATTAAAACTAAAAGGTGAAAAAGTTCAGTTACCCAGGGTAATTCCTAGACAAATATCAAAAACATCCAAGGGCACAGGGACGGAGTGGAGGGGTTACGGGTAAAAACTCTCCAGAGGTTAATGCAAATTCTAATACAGTAATTTATGCATACGAAAAGATTGTTTTGATTAAAACCCCTCTCCAGAAGGTATTTTTAATCACCCCCCCCCCCCCCGAAAAGGTATTTACGGCTGCACTAGTGAAAACATCCAATTATAAATACATATTATTTATAATTGGTGTTACAAAACCTTATCATTCACGAAGCCTATTATTGCTATGATAGGCAAGGGGGGGGGGGGGGGAATTGGATTTTATAAATTTTTTTTTTCAAATCTTTTTTCTATTTAAAAAAATGTTTGAAACTTTAGTATTCAAAATTAGAAAACCCGTTGAATACATATACATATGATTCAAATCAAGTTTAATATAATTGTAACTGTAGCAATATACAATTCCAAAAAATATCACCCAAACATTTTATATATTTCACATTACACCATAGCAAAATAAACAAATCATGATCTTTGAGTTGAAAATAATTTTAAATCTACTTATATAACAATGCCTAAATGTGTTTGCGTCTATTTCTTATACAAATCTAAGTTACCTTGGATTTTCATCTAATTTGGCAGGGAAGTAGTAATACCCAGAAATCCATAGGGTTTTTTCACAATTGAAAAAAAAAAGCTCAAATTTTAATTTTAAAACTAGAAAATTGCTACTATCTAAATGCCAATTTCTGCACCGTTTCTAATTTGATACCATTGGTAAGCATAAAAAGTGCACCTGATGAAGTTTGTTTCAAGCATGAACAAAGATTAGAAAATTTAGAATATTAAGCAGCTAGGGAACTAACTAAATTTTTTATTTTGTTTTAAATGCACAACACAAATTGTAATTATCATGTACCTAACAGTTTCAACAAAAAATGAGTTTGTTATTAATGAACTAAAAATGTTTAGTATAATTTTAGGGAAACTGTTATCAAATAAGTTACGGAAAGAGTTCATTAAAAAAAAAATGCTTGCATGTAATTGCTTTCTTCTACACTCTTAATTCAAAAGAACGAAAAAATAACTCTTAAAAAGAGTTAAATCTATTGCGGGTGCATTCATTCTTTCTGAGTGCTAGCTTTATCGAAAAAAGACGCTTTACGAAAAAAACCAAGACTAAAACTTTTCCTTATTGGCGTGAAATTCGGAAACACTCTTTTGAAGAGCGAAAAATAAAAACATTCTTTAAAAGAAGAACTCAAAAGCATTTTCATTGGTTCGATTCTGTCACGTGATTTTGTTTAGAGAGAATCTTCTATACCTCCACGTTAGGCTTAACTAACGTTGGTCGCGAATAGCAAGTGGATGTCGCTATCTAAATGTCTTCATTTAATGAATTAAAACACTATTTGTTGCCGAATGAGGATTCTGAAGGAAATGCACAAAAACTGAATGGTAAGTGCGAAGAATTTTCTTTTTTATTAAAACTTGTAACTGTTAATATTTCTTGAACTGCTATATCGTTACAAATCACCCACGTGCAATGTTATGGCGAACGTTTTGTAACTTTTTCTTCCAAATTAATGAGACTGTTATCAACAATTTTATTTCGGTCATCGAATCAAAAATATGACATTTGAAACAGTCGTTACCATCTTTGGTGTGTGTGTACTGTATATATATTTTAGGCAGGTGTTACAGACCCGACCATGCGCAAATCTATAGGTCGGATACCGAATCCGCTCCCGATGGTCGGAGCTCCAACCACTGCGTATATTTTAAATTAATCAAACATTGTTTTTGTGTATAATAAACTTTAAAGAGTATCATAAACTTTGTATAATACACTCATTCATATGTGTAACGGGCCATTCATTAATTCAGGGTCCTGAGGGGGAGGGGGGGGGAGAATTCTCTATATACCCTTGCTTGGAGAGGGGGGTTGGTGGATCCATTCTTAAGTAATATTTTCCAAGCCGATATTTTATATTAGAAATCCGCGGTCAAGTGGTTTGGCAAATATTATATTTCATTTGCTTCAGGAAGGTAAAAGTATGTATTATAGGATGAGCTGTTTTTTACTTGTGTTTCAAAGAATGAAACGTGTAAAATATAATAAAAGAATCGCACTGTGTTTTGCATGTCTTATTTTTAATTATTATCGCATCATATACAAAAATTATTTGTCGAAAAACATTCGGTCTAGATTCCTTACAGTAAACATTTCTTTACTCAAAAATGTTTTTGAAAAAATTTAAAAAAAAAAAAAAAGATAGTTAATTTAAGAACGATCCCAGTGATGTAATATTTGTTATTTTATTATTGTGAAGAAAAAAAAGAATCTTACGTAAGATGGGGGGGGAGGGAATCTTACAAACCCTTACATAGGGGGAAGGGAAGGTCAAAAATTGCCAAAATTGTCCTTACGTAATTAATGAATGGCCTCGAAGAAACAAAATTGAATTCAAACGTATCTTGTCACAATTTATTAGTGACTTTTTAAATTAATTTGAACTGATGTAACTTTTAAAACATTATTAATGTTAAAAGGCACACCGAGAATATCAATATAGAGTTTCAAAATTTTAAATCTATTTATTTGGAACTGTGTGGGTTTTTTAGTTTTATTTCAATCTTTAGATTCGGAAATGTACATAATATTGCAAGTGGATGATTTGTAACGATATACGAGTAGTTCAAGAAATATTACCATTTCAAGTTTTAATAAAAATGAAAATTCTTCGTACTTACCATACAGTTCTTGTGCTTCCTCTTCGGAAACACTAAAAACATTTTTTTTTCTTCAATTTTTAAATTAAAAAACTAATTTTTTTTTCAAATGAAATAAGTTTTAAAAACAGTTTTAAATTCAAATACACAGCATAAGCACATGAAAACACGTTTAAAAAACAATTTCACCAAAGGAGAGTGAAATGATTTTACCTATTTTATTCTAAAAAAAGAGTGAAATAGCGGCTTTCCAAAACGGAAAGCAACCACTCATTTAGGATATTAATTTAGTCTTAAAAAGAGTGAAAAATACTTATCAAAAGGGAGTGAAATTAGCTTATCCAAAAGGAGTGAAAATAACTGCTCCGCAAAAGGAATGAAATTCACTCCTATAAGGAAAGTGCGTTTTCGACACTGGAAAGGAGTGAAAATTTACTCAGTCTGAGTTAAAATCGCTGGAATTTTTTAAGAGAGTACGACAGAATTTGACAAATGGTTTGGTGATTATAGCTGAATACCTGAAATTACTAGTAACTATAGAAATTGATATAATTATAGCGTTGCAAAAATACTTCCCTAAACAAGTTTATTTTCATACATACATGTACATTTATTGATTTCACATTTGTAACTTATAATGTCAGAAGTATATCAGAAGATATCTTGCCATTGCTGCCCAGAGGCTGAATTGAAATTTGCCAAATCTATTCCCAACATAAGAAGCAACAATGAAAGTATTTGACAGTAACGTTGACACAATTAAAAAAATGCTAGTTTTTATGTTACTTTTAGTCATTCATATTGATTGCATTTACAGGGAACATATTGGTCCAGGGTAGGTTTTTAAGTTTTCATTGGACTATTAAAAAAACTCAGTTTCAGGGATGGATAAAACATGATATGTTTAATTAAAATAAAAATTAACAGCTACTTTGTTTTCAATTGGAGGAAAAAAAAGCATAAAAGTAAAATCCTTCCTATTCCAAGCAGTTAACTACTTCGCATATATAGAAATTCAGCTATGGTTAGCTAAAAGTATGATTTAAGAAATGAATAAATAAAAAAAACTAAACATAACTTCTGGTACAAAGAGCCATGCTTTAAAATCTGCTAAATAGAAAAAAGATTTTAAGTTTGACAAAAACAAGATTTTTTTTTACCTGCATAGTTTCTTTATTAGAGCCATTGCATTTCTAGAAATTATCCTAGGAAATTCAATTGCATCTATACCTTTTAAAATAATATTATATGTTTTCATTGGATCAGGTCCTGTGAATGGTGGCCTAAAATTAAGAGTAAAAATAAACACATGTAATAAAAATATGAATATAAAAGATACTTTTGAAAAATGTATCTAGTTTTTCTGAAATGTATAACAACATGTTTCCCTATAGCAAATAATGGGTTACATAATTAGATACATCACATAACATATGTTAAAACATACTAGATTACAGAATATAGTTATACAAGCAAATATATGTTTAAAGCAAGTCTTCACCTCAGAGAAGAAGTAAGATATCATTGTGTTATTTCTAGGATTAGCTGTTTTAGTGTAGCTGTGATACAATGATGTAACATTTAAAAAAAAAAACACACACACAAACAATTTAATCCCAATCTTTTCCTGCCTCTGGTGATCTCATTTTCTCCGTACAAAATTACACCGATATTAAAGGGAAGAAAACTAACTAACTTTAATGTAAATTCAATATTCGAAAAACAAACAAATACATAAATGTACAGCATTAAAAAAGCTTCCTTTCATTATGTTTTCTACAGAAGCACAAATTCAAAAAAACAAAAGATGATTTTCACTAAATTCCGCACTATATAACCAGCTTTATAAGAAAATAACCGAGTAATTTCAATTAATATTTCATATTTTTTGTTTTTAACGTATTATAAGTGATTGCAATACCAGTACATAGACTTCAAGGTGGTTTTCAATGGGAATCTACTGTGCTGCACCCAGCAATTTATTAAAGTTATAACTCATTTTAAGTTCCGTTTTAAGTACGTAAATGCTACATACATAATGTTTGCAAACTTTTAATGTTTTTTCCTCCAAAGAGCTTTTTTAGGATTCTGCACTCAAAAGCACCCAAAAGATTTTCCTTCTTATAGTCAGGGCCCAAGTCTCTGAGGCAAAAGTTAAAACAGAATGTATAAGAGTCTTGTGGAGTAACAACTTTGTTTTGCAGGTTAAAAAATCTGAACTCAATAAACGCTTTAAATCATAAAAGGCTTTATTAGCCGCAGCATTAAAATTTAATCTATATTTATGTTATGTCAAACATGTTATGATGAAAATGTCAAAACTATTTAATCGACCAAAATAAGCAGAAACACAGGATTTGAAGCAGAGCAAAATTTCAGAATTCTAGTATGGAATACAGTCACCCACATTATTATCATAGTATTTTTACAATAGAGGTAATGCATGATGTACAAAACTTCTGATAAAAAGTAATAATAGTTATATTCAATTAAGAATAAGTAATGCTTTGGGAAAAAACGTCCCAACAACTTACGTTCCTGTCAAAAGCTCAAACATTAGGACTCCAAGAGACCAATAATCAGCTGAAATGTCATGACCTCTGTTTAATATTATTTCAGGAGCAACGTATTCTGGAGTTCCACAAAAAGTCCATGTTTTTCGGCCATTTTGGAGCTTTTTTGCAAAACCAAAATCCACCTGAAAGTCATATCATAAGTAAAATTTCAAATTTCAGTAATTATAATCAACCATTTGTTGACCATATTTTAATGCAAAAAATATTTAAATATTTAAATAATTAAAAATAATATCACATGCAAAATAATATAAATTTCCATATTACAAAATTATAGAAGCATTTTTACCAGCTTAACATATCCTTGGGTGTCAAGAATCATGTTTTCTGGTTTCAAATCTCTGTAAATAATGTTCCTTGCATGCAAATAAGCGAACGCTTCAACAACACAGGCCGTGTAAAAGCGTGTTGTGTTATCATCAAAATTACCTCTAAAATGATAAAGAAAAATTTAAAAATTTAATATGTTTACAGCAAATATAAAACGCTATTTTAAAAATTGTACAATAAATGTAAAGTGTACAATAAGCAGCACAAGAGTAAATGTTATAATAGACTTTTATGGGGTACATCTAACAACATCTAACAATACAATACAACTAAAAGAATAAATTATAGACATATTGATGTATCTTAATTCTCAAAACAGCACAATAAAAGGTCAGAACAAATTTTAAAATCAAAACAAAATGTCACAAGAGATTTTAAGTCATGCAACTGAAATACTTCAATTACTTAGAATTTAAAGAATTAAAATTACTTCATTAGTTATGCAATTGCAGAAAGAAAGAAGTAGATTTATTTTTTCTGTTTTTGCATTTTATCCGAAAACTACTTGTCCCCCCTCCCCCCTAAATGAAAAGGAAAAATATATATGCAAAAATATAACAGCATGTGAAAAAATTTCCGAAAAGATTTTTGCATGCCTTAACAATAAAAAGTTAAATTAACTCCAGATTTTTTTTTTTTTTTTTTTTTTTTTTGAAGGGCATGAATATTAACATGCTGTTAGATTATTTTAGCCTCCAAAAATAACTGTATAAGAAGGGGGGGAGGGCTCATATATTTTCCCCACAGTTCAGAAGGATATTTTCCACATGGAAACCAATTTCAGTACAGATTAGAGACATTTAAATTTAACATTTTTAATAACTTATTCATGACTGGTTTTAAAATAAATGTTTTTACATTTTTGCAAAGAAAAAAGTATTTAAATCAAGGAGGTTCTCATTTCGAAGTTTGTACTTGGAACCCCCACTTGCCTCCTTACATGGGCGCCTATGGAGCCAGACTACCAATAGTTCGAAAGTGATTTTTCCGCGTTTATTAGTGCCTTGCATATAGAATCCTATTCTGCATCTACCCATATGAATGTAATCCTAAATTAAAAAAAAAATCTTCATATCAGGTGATTAAATGTTTTTCATTTTGAATATTAATACCATATTTTTAGTGTAACTTTACACAAGAGTATGATATGGTGAAATGACTTAGTTCAAAGTAAATCATTGTACCTAATGAACAAATTTTAGCACTATTCACTGTTATCAATGCTATAGCTCAGGCTGTCCCTCAAAATATTTGGTTTTTTATTGTGAAAATAAAAATCAAATCGATGGCTAAGGTGTGATACCTCGTAACTCAATATTAAAGAGTATAAGTTACGAAGTATCACACCTTAGAAATGTAATATAAATTGGCTTCAAATCTTCTTTGTTTCGGTGAGCCCCCCAAACACAGCACAAACTGTTATTAAAAAATCTCCAGAAGAAACTTTCAAGGTTATTTAGTGTCCTTTTTTCTGAGGTGAATATTTTGGTAAAGTGGTAAGAATACCTATACTATCTTGACATTCTACTTCATGACATTTAAAATAAAAGCAACTGTACTTATGATAAAACATTGAGTATGATTTTTTTCTAAAAAGGTTTAGCTAACTATTTATTGATGTAATATTTCTCACACTTAGACAAATACTGTGTTATGTTTAATGCAACATTTTAGTCAATGAGCACTAAATGGACTTGAACTGCACAAAAGATATGGATGTGGATTATATAGTTAAAATACTGAAATCTATTACATAACTAGAATGAAAATTTACAATACTGAAAAATAGATTACTTGTCTCTTAGAATTGTCCACAATTCACCACCCAAGCAGCACTCCATTAGCATGTACAAATATTTTCTATCCTTAAAAGTACGATATAATCTGGAAAAATAAATTTGCAGTTATTTGAAGAGTAATCTGAAGTTATTTTCTTTTTAAATAAAAGACGAAAAAAAATACAAACTTTACAAATGCAAGCAAAACACTAAAATAAGAAGCACAGCAAACCTGAAATCACACAACATTATCAAAACAAAAAAGAAAAAAAAATGTTAATTATAATTAAATTCATGGGTACATACATTTGGAAAATATTTTTGAAAGATGGTCAACACCATTCGAGCACAAATCCGACTTTGATGAAAGGTATGAAAGCAGAAATATGGTTAAACTGTTAAAACCTATTATGTAACAAGAATGAAATTTTACAGAAAAATAAATTACTTGTCTCATAGAATGACTTTTTATGTGTTTCAGCTGAATCAAGTATTTTTAAAACATGTTTTTATTATATTCGAATGAACATGTGTATGTTAAGAACATGTAATTAATTTAGCCAATGCTTTGACTTATCAAACTGACCAATGCTTCCTGAGCTAAAATTTTGTATTTAATTTGAATTTTTTACCTGTTTTTCGGTTAATTTGAAATCTGATCAGCGGAATGCTGTTAAACTTTATAGTAAATAGACTGTAAGTGGAAAGTAATTGAATATTATTCAAGATGTCACTAGAAAAGATTGTTTTTCTGACAATGAAGATGAAAAACATTCGGTGAATCACAAACCAATGTCATTAAGTTACTATTGCATGCCATAAATGACATTGAAGTTTTCTCAAATACAGTAAAATTAATCAAAATGAAGCAAGTGGCTATCACACCTTTCTTTAAAAACTTGAGAGTCCAAATTATTTCATGTGTATGCCTTTTGGTTGTATTGATAATGGTTTTATTATTAACTCATAATGCATTTGTTTTAAGGAATGTTCGGGGAGTAAAAAAGCAGATTAAACTTTTTTGCACCTTTCAATTATTCAACTAGGTGCTACTCAGTTTGTTTGAATTTCCCTTTTTCTAATATAACAACGGAATTTTCTGCGATTCAAATTTTGGATAGTTTTAGCTTTTTTCCATTTCCGTTCAAGTTATTAAGAATGGACTACAATCAAGTCTCGGCTTACGCGAAGGGTGCGTTCCAAGACCACTCACCTAACAACCAAACGGCACGAACTTGAGGGTCAAAGATCTGGATGAAATTCTGGATTTGGGTCAGTTCGCACTAGATATGAAGCCAGGTAAAGCGGTTTGACTGCATAGGCCCTAGTTCGGCTGCAACGGGGGTCCAAAATTGCTAGTTGAGTCCAGAAACGCAATGGTATTGCATTGGAGATTAAATTTTGCTGTACATTTTTCTTGCAATTGTATTGCAGTAAGAGTCTACTGAATGCATTGACAACATAGAATAAATCTCCCCCTCCCGCGCTATACTGTATTGATAAGAGACCGAATTTATATAAGGGGAAAATACTATGTTCAAGTTTCAAATCCCAATGAAATCTCAACTGCAATTCTGGAGTCTTGAAACTCAGCCTGGTTCAGACGGCAAAAACTTGAAGATTATTAATCTGGATAAACTTCTGGATTTAGGTTTGTTCGTACTAGATATGAGTCCATGTAAAATAATTTTAGTGCATCGGCTCTAGTTCGGTTGCAAGGAGGGGCTAAACTTTCTTGTTTGGCTCCAGAACTGCAATCGTATTTTCTTTGGAGTTTGAAGGTTTGGCACAATATTTGCTCTCTTAACATCTTTCGCGTCTCTTGTTAGTACAACATAGAGGCGGGAGAATTTATTCTAGATTGTGAATGCTTTCAATTGGACGATACTGCAATCCAATAGCAAGAAAAGCGTAAAAAAGTTTAATTTCTTAGGAAAAACCATTGCTTTTCTGGAGCTAAAATAACAACTTTGGACCTCATTGCGGTGGAACTAGGGCCTATGCAGTCAAACCGCTAGACCTAGGTTCATATCTAACGCGAATTGACCTAAACCCAGAATTTCCTTCGGATCCGTGACCTTCAAGGTCGTGCTGTTTGGTAGTAAGTCGAAATTTCGCATTGTAGAAAAGGGTATGTATACGAATTTTTTTTATAAACATCCAATTATTTTGGACATTTTCAGATATCCCGCAAACTATTTTAGACCATTTCTTAACTATATATTACCGTTTCTTATATACGGAGCTGAATTACTGTATTTTTTAAAAAGCTGCATTATTCAGCTTTTCCGATACACAAATTAAATAAGCATTGGAAAAGAGAGACATAAAGTAAACCAGTATGATATGCACAATATGTAGTAATAATAAGGCACAGCACTATAGATACAATAGTTGTATTTATAACTTAAAAGTTGAAGATGATTTATGCAGTACAATCAAATTGTTATTCTAATCTATTTTTAAATATAGTTGCTTCGCCTTTATTTTTATAACGTTTCCATCTTTATGGTAACACCTCTCTCCTATCATACCGTTAGCATGTTGGTTAGACATTACTCAGTGAACTTCATATTCAAACTAAGTTCTGAACTTTTACGGATTGCCTTTTCTTGACTTATAACTGTACGTATTTAAGATTCACTCATACCTCATTGTTGCCTACCGTCGATCCACTTCTTAATTGTTTTGTTCAAGCATATTAAGAATTTCTACCTTCTTTTAATCTGTCAAACTTTCTCTTTTGTCTTCACAAACTTTAGCTGAAACAGCGGGTTTAGGTGCCACAATATTTCATCACCTTTCATATTTAAAATTTTAAAAGATTAATGAAAAATATGGAGTAGTCATTTATACACACTAACAAAGTGTTATTTAAACTAGCACGATGTGGGAACTTGAGCAGTCAGGGGTACTAAAAGGATGATTGTACATTCACGAAACCAATATTTAGCATTCAATAACAAAGCCGATACTTAGCACTACGATTTCTTTCCAAAAATTTTTGTGTTGCGGACGAGGAATTCAAGTTAGCTCTACAATTTGTTACTCAAGAAAAACTCGTGTTATAGCCATCTCGGTTAAATTGAATCGTGTTATAGTGGAAGTCGACTGCATACAGAAAAATCTCATTACAGTGAATAATAATACGATTGAATAACCATTTCAGCAAAATAAATTTTCATTTCTGTTTAAATTGCCATTACATTGTTTCCATTCCATTACAACAAAACTCTCATTATAATTTGCGGTCCTTCGAAGTTTGTTGTAACAGGATTTAACAGCATATTAAAAAATTGAAAATTAGTTTGGGACTGTATATGCACCGAAGTAATACATTTTTTTCAAAACTAACAGTAAGAAATGCAGCAATATTAGTCTAAATTCAGTTTCTAAAACTTATAATATAGACAGCAGTGTCTTAAAAATCCGAAGTAATTGGGGCTCACCATACCTCAGTGTACCGAAAACTCAGATTATCTGAAAAATTCTTAGTGATTAAACTTTGCACAGTTCTAACTACACAAAGACATTCTTTTTTCTTCTTTGAAAAATAAGTATTGTTTTCATAAAAAAATTATCACTCAAATTTCAACATGTATTTCTATTTTAATTATTCCTAAATGTATACTGAGAACTTTTTTTTAAGGTGTCTGCACACATTCATGTGTGTAAAGTTGAATGCAACTAAAAAATGCATTTTGACTGCCCCTAAATCAATTTTAAAGAGCATTGTAATGACATCTGTATGTATGCGCATGCAACTCACATAACACAAAATTGTTAATTGTTGAAGTTGCGTCAAGTTGTGCCCCTCCCTTCTTGATAACAATTGAATGCTTACTCGTTCTTCGTGTTAAAACAGTGGTTATTTCAAGTTGTTTTAGTATCAAGTTATAATCTTCAAAGCATGTCTTAATACATCGATATTAATCAATGAATATTTTGTGCTACTTGGAGTGCGTCGTTGACACTGACCTCTCACTGCCTTTCTTTTAAAATTGTTTTGTTGTATGTAATTAAAAAAGTCTTACAAAAGCCAAAAATTTCAATTTTTGGATTTGTGAAAATCATATTTTTAACTTTCTAAATATACCTCGAACTGTAAATAAAGAGTATTGAATCAAATGGAACCTCTGACTTCCGAGACTCTACTGTGTATATATATGTATATAATCTTTATAGAGAAACAATAAAATGAAGCTTACTTGACAATAAAATCACAGTCAACTTCTTCCATGATATTTTTTTCAGACATAATATGTTGCTGTTGTCTGGTTTCTACAATTTGGGCTTTCTTCATCACTTTCAAAGCAAAAGCTTTAACTGGATCATTAGCAATTTGAACCTGTAAATGCATATACATATAAAAAGAATGTAATACAATTTTTAAAAATCAAGAAGACCCAAACAGTTATTTCATTAAGTATTTTTTAATGTACATGAAAGTTACCCATAAAAAAGGTCTAAGTGTTCAGTTTTTTAATGAAAATAGTTAAAATTATTTAATATAATATGACTGATATATTTTTATAAGTATCAGTTTGATAAATGTGAAACATACCAATTCAACTCTGCCAAAGCCACCGACACCTAAAGTAACTACTACACGCAGATCTGAAAGTTTCAATTTCAAAAATTCTTCATCCACTCTGAAAAAAAATCAGTGGCATAATGTTCATATGTTGTTCACATCAAAATGAGAGTTAAAACATCACAGTCTAATATATGTATGTACTAACCTGAAGAAATTATCTGATTTTGCATGAAAAATAAAATTATACGCATTACAATTTTTAAAAAAATTTTTTTTAAAGATAATAAATTCACACATAAGAAATGAGTTTCTTAATTCAATACCTTCTCTTCACTGGAACCATTTCATCATAATTCTTGTCCTTAATTTCATTTATGTTGCTAATTAATTGGTTGAAAGACCTAAAAGATATTTTCAGTTAATAATCTTCAAAAGCCAATTCAAAACATTTTCTTATAACACACAAAATACATTACTAAAAGACCTTAAACTGAATTATTGGGGATCACTAAAATTATCATATGTTTCAAAGAGGGTCTTAAACTTTTAGAGCTTAATTTTAAAGTTTTTTTTTTTTAAATTTATATTAGTTGAATATTGGGTTTATGCAACAAAAAATTTTACAAGGCAATGCATGTAAAGTAAGTCCTGGTAATTAAAGCATTCATCTTCCCCTCTCACCCCAATCCACAAATCCTTTATCTTTAAAAAATCTGAAAATCTTCAACTTAATATTTAAAATTCATTTTAAATATATAAAAGATATTCCCATACTGAATATCTACTACTGCTGAATATACATACAACATATAGAATCCCATACTGAATAACTTAAAACAGCTGACATTTTTTTAAATATAAAAAAGCATTAAAGAAATAAACCTAAGCATAGTGAATACAAATATGCTAAAATTAGAAATATGAATTGGTAAAAAAAAAACTATCAACAGAATGATGTTGGTATTGTCAAATCAAAACAAGAATTTAAGGATCACATTTCAATGCTTTTTGTTAGTTACATATTAATGTTGCAGAGATGATTTTTTATTTCTTCAGATGAAAAACTTTTAAGAGGCAATACTATAATTATTACATTTGTAAGCACATATAAGCCATTCACAAGTCAAATAAATTAAATCCAATACATTTTCACATTTTAGTCCTAAAACTTGTATTCCAATGTTTCTAAGAGTAAAGTTCTTATCAAGTACATTTCTAAAGCAAGTGGTAGTACAAATTGTACTGTGACTGCTCCACTACAAAGGAAGAAATCTTCTTCTTTGTCAGTTTGGCAACTGAATGGCTTACATAGCCAATAGCATAGCCATAACTAAAGTAATTAAATTTCTGTATCTAACTTACTCTCTATCAATCACTAAGCACATAACACCATCTGGATCATCTGAAATAATATTGGCTGTCCTAACATCTTCACTGAAAATAAATAAATAAATATAGTACATTAGAAGATATCTACTAATGTCCATACATACATACATGCTATTAATACATCAAAAGAAAAAAAAAATCAGCACTCCCAAAATACATGTATGAGTTTCAATTTATCTATTTTGCCCATTTTAAATTTTTAGTCACTCTATTTTTAAGTTGATCGCTTAATTTTTAGTTTCATTATTCAAATACTTCCAGAATTAAATTTAACTAGAATAAAAAAGTTTTAAAACGACATATTAAGAAAAATAATAGCAAAAGATTAATAATACAAGTGTATAGCTATGACAAATCATAGTATGAAGTAGTTATAACATACTTTTAATTCACACCATGTTTATACAAACAAAGTTTAAAATAGAATCTTTAAATTATAAGCTATTTTTTTCTAATATTTACCATTTGTACTGTTATTATCACTTTTAAATTCAAATCAACTTTAAAATGCAAACTCAACTGTTTATGTATCAAACCATACGCAAATTTTAGACGATTATGAATCTTTAGATCAGTGGATATGAGAGGGAACTGTAACTACAAATAATGACACAAAGACATACTAAAAGCTGCATTAAAGGTGAAAATCAGATCCAAAAAACTTTGTAAAAATCTTTAAAATCATCACTTGAATTGCAAGAATTAAAACGCACAAATTGTCTTGCTACGTTAAATATTGCAGACACACAAATTTCAACTATGGGTCATAAAATGAGGCTAAAAACTTACCCTTGCAAGGCTTTCTCCCCAAAAAAGTCTCCTCTTTGTAAATACCGAATAAACTTTTCTTCTTCAGAGCCTGCATCTTTCATAGTAACTTTCACCTATGAAACATGGAATTTTTAAAATTTGATTTTTCTATTGGAAACAGTTTATTACAAGTTAGGGCACAGTTACCTTTCCTTTACTGATAATGAAAAATGTATCGCCTCTTGCACCTTGTCGAATAATGTAATCACCTTCATTATACGTTGTCTATAACAGAAATTATTTTATGAGTATATTAATGAAAACATGAGTATTTTATTCTAAAATATTATATTAAAGTCAATAAATAAATACAAAAATAATACAGTAGACCCTTGTTTTTTGCGCGGGGCTTAAGTTCCACGGAAATGCTGCGTAAATCGAAACTGCCTAAATTGAGATCTAATACTAGTGTTAAAATAGGGGTTTGGTTCTGTAGATAAAAAATACTTCATTTCAGTGATAAATAATTGTATAATAAGTTTAACGTGTACTTATATCGACTTTTATGCACAACATGCATTAAGAGAACATAAATCAATTGTGTGTCATGTTTATAAAGAGGAGCTGGCTATGATAGTCTTTTGGCAGTCATTAAGAACTTTTCTCTGTAACTCTTAGCAGATCATTAATCCATTCATGATTACTTGCATCATTTCCATGATAGAATCTTCCTTCACTAACATATCAGAAAGATCATTTCTATTGTCTAGGAATGGCGCAAAATTTTTAATGTGAACGTTTTTGGTTGTGCGTCACCGTGTCGGTATCCTCGTTGCTTTTGGCCTCCTTTTCCACTCCTAAAAGCTCTTCTTCCAGTGAGTTATGAGAGGTGTGAGTTTAATAACTGGAAAGAGCTCTAGAACCAATTGCATAAAATGTCTCTAGTGGCCCAAGCTCGATTATTAGCATGCCAAAATGCAGTTGATTATGCGTAATCTGCAATCTTTTGGATTTTGAGAGGGGAAAATTTTATCTGTTTGCATTGCCACATCCGCGTAAAACCGAAACTCATCCACGTGAAATAAAATAAAGGTGTCAACTTTTAAACAGCGCATAATCTAAAGTGCATAAAATAAACCCGCGTAAAACGAGGGTCTACTGTACAAATAAATAATTAAATTAACAAAAGGACAGGAAAATGAAATAAAAAAAACTTATTTCATTAAGAAATAAAAACTCATAATTTTAAGTATCTCAACACCTGTTTGTATAATACTAAGCTTTAAAGTGATTGATTTAGTAACAAATATGCACTTTCATTCATGGCTGCATCAAATATTATGCCTTTTAAATCCCAGTTCCTCACATCAAGTTTAATTAAGTTTAAATTATTTCTCACTGCTTAGAGCATGTTCAAATTTACTTTATAGGGATAAAAGATTGATAATAAGATTTTAACACATGTTAACTGTACACATAGATTTAAAAAAAAAAAAAGCAAGGGTTTTCACAGCAAACTTGGAATTACTTATTTTAGTGCTTGCTTCCTTTTTTCTTTAAATTTTTTTTCAAACATGTTGATTAATGAATATATCTGATATTTTTAGCATGTGAGTAGAAAAGGTTATTCTATCACAACCATATTTAAAATCTAATCAAACAGCAAAAAGAAAGAAGAGCTTTCAACAATCACTAAAATGTATATTTTATAATTCTAAATTTTTCTTAAATAAGGAATTAAAAAATGGAAGGATAAAAAAGGGAATAATTGAAGAGTTCCCCCCCCCCCGTAATTGTCCAATCATACATTGAACTGAATCAAATACTAGTGGAGCTTTTATGCCACCCCCATGTTATTTTCTGACAAGGGAGCAAAATGCCTATTTTGAGCAGATAATGAATCGCCATCTTTGTAAACAAATGTGTTCATAAAAAATTCACTAAAATTCATTTACATGTTATGCAGATATTTTCTTTTAATTCTGTGAAATCTACAATTTTATGAAATGTGCAGATTGAAATATTTAGTTTTTTTTTTCTCCTGCTCAAAGAAAAACTATAAATAGCCATCAAAAAGTTTTCCGTAGAATTAACAACAGAACATGAAATAAAAATTACCTAAACTGGAAAAAATATCAAGTAGATCAAACAAAATCTAGCACATGGTAAAACACTTAAAAGATCAAAAGATTTAGCCACTGGCCACATTTTTCAATGTTGATGCTAATATGTGTAATTAGTAATCTTTAAAAGAGTAAGTAATTTTATGAAGTAATAATAATGATAATAACAGAGGCAGCCTAAATGTACTAATGAGCTTTTCAAATGCAATTGACACACACCCAAATTTTAAACCTTTTGCATTGTTAAATAAGTCCTATATATCAACATAAGTTAAATCAAAACTTCTAGAATAATGGAACAGAAAGAAACTTTTCACATTCTGAACTTCATTCTGAACTCCCAATACACTTTACATATTTGTCTGAACTCTACTAAATAAACCATGAATATTATAATACAAGAGAAAAAACAAGAAAGTTGAATAAATTGCATTTTATCCACATATAATAACACATAAAATAAAACATAATTAATCTATCATCAAATTCATTATTATTATCACTAAAACATAATGACAATAAATAAGTACAATTAATAAATTAGTGTGGGAAAAAAGATATCATGCTAAATTCTGCTTTTAAGTAAAGTGAACAAGCGTTGAAACAAAAAAAATACAATTTTAGAAATACATATGAAAAGACAGCTTACCTCTTCTAAAACATCCGCAATTTTTATTAAGAATTCCTCATTAAGATTTCTAAATGTTGGGACACTAAAAATAGAAATTGAAACATACAATTCAGATTTACATTTTATAGTTATGTTAAAGTTTAAAACACAAAAACTACAAGACAAATAAAAATTTAATACTTGACATAGAAAATTCCTATTTGCTATTGAATAAATTATCTTTTCATAGGAAATACAAGATAAAAGTTATAAATTGAAATTAGCCAACAAATTACATTTTTTTTAACATTAAAAATTGATTTTGATCTTGTACTCATAATAAAAAACAAAAAAGGATTTTTGGAAGTAATGCAGCAGATTTGCACTTTGCATATTATTGCTTCACAAATCAAAAGAAATACCTCTTTAAGAAGTCTGTGTATTCTGCTTGTCGAACAAGACCAGTCCTCATCATTATGGTTTGGAAACATTGTCTTTCTATTGCCCATAGTTTGCAATCCATAACAGCTGCAAAAATACAAAATTTCTTTAATGAAGTAATTACAATATTGAGAAACATAAGTTTTAAGGTTTCAACCATGTTGGGGATTTTAGGCGAGGGAGCAAAAGCAAAAAGAATTCAAGGTTGTTAGGGCTGGCTTAATATGAGTATTTTACATGATACAGCATGTCAATCCAGCAGTGGTGCAGCAAAACAGGGGGGAGGGGGTGAAAACACCACCCAGGGGCATTGTTTTTAACATAAATGCAAATTCTAATACAGTAGTTTATGCATATGAAAGGGCTGTTTTGATCCAAAAAATCCCCTTCAAAAGGTATTTTTGATCAAAAAACCACCTTCATATTTTTGATGAATAATATCCCCCATATGGAATTTTTGATCAAAAAAAAAACAGAAGGTATTTTCGATCAAAAAACCTCCACCAGAAGGTATTTCTGCCAAAACTTCTTTCTTGAAAGAAAAAAAAAAAGAATATGAAAGAAAATAAAAAATACAATAACAATCTTGATTGTAACAATATGGAATGCAAAGATTATATGATGGTTTCATAAATAGGTGGCATAAGTATTGTGATTCAAGAGTTAAAACCGAGTTCCTCTGTTTATACTTGCAATCATTAGGCCAAAAATTTGTTTGCAGTTGAAGCCTTACATTTTAGAGCTAGCTGTTCTGAGGGATATATCTAACATATATTGCCGTTCCTCAGCTAACAATAATGTGAGACAGATAACCAGCCCAATAAAGTTAGAAGCAATTGCTGGAAAAATATGCAGGTCCAATACTATCATTAATATAAAATTTATGTTATTTAAATCAGAAATTAAACTCGAACACAAATAAGACACTTCAAATTATAACACAAAATAGAAAAGACATAATTTTTCTACGCATTTTAAAGAGTTTTAATCGGAAATGATGTTATGGTGTTCAAGAATCAATAAAACAAGGAGTTGAAGCACATTTTAGACTGCAAGATACAACACTTATGCAGTCTCTTGGTTATCATTGAGAGAAATTTCATTTCTATGAACAATAACTTGAAATGAAATGTCTGAAGCAAAATAGTTTTCATGTTGATAATCAAAATTTTACCAAATTAGTACAAACACTCTCTACAGCATTTTTACAAGGCATAAAAATTAATTTGCTGACAGAAAATGTTAAGATTTTCAAATTAAATTCAGCACATAGAAAAAGAATATCAAGTTTACCACTACAGCATCAGACTAATGAGACATAAGGAAATACTAATTTCAAAGCAAAGGGAACATGTGTCAGTAAATGAAACTATCTAAATATAATTGTTTAAAATTATTATACCGTTTTTTCCGTTAAATGTGTGTATGTGTTGTTTAATAAATTTTTTTTAAAATAAATCTACTTTTCAAAAATAGGTTTGATACTAACTCATTATATTAAAACAATGTTTTAGAAGTTATTTGAAACATCATTAATATGTTTTTTCCCCTTTTTATTCATAGGTTTTTTTTTGACATATATATCTTCTGTACATACGTTTGCTTGTACACCTGCCAATACCTGAAATAGATACTCACGAAAACCAGTTGAAATTCGATTTCCAAACTGAAAATTTGCAGATAAACAGGTTTTAAAAATCATTGTTACTGAGAAACCTACCACATACCTTTCACTGTTGCAGTCCTGGTGCAGTTGTACAAAATTGCTAATTCACCAAAAACTTTACCAGGTCCAAGGTTGCATAGAAATTTTCCTTCTTTTGAAACTTCAACCTTACCCTCTGAAATTATAAAAATATGGATTATTAGAAGAAAAAAAAATATATAATATTGATAGCGTATCTAAATTCTCAAGAAATATTTTAAAAAAGCAATGTGATGATTACATTGATACGATTTCAAATTTTCTTCAGCAGGGGATAGCCAAAGGGTTATACTTAACACTCCAATATATATATTATAAGGCATGGTTTAGTTGCCTTCTCTTTTTAAATGATGAATCTACATCTACATAGATTCAACTCCTCTTCTTCTTCTTTTTCGGCAGTACAGCCTAGGGCAGGCCAAGACCGTCTCAATCAGTTTCCTCCATCCCGCCCTGTCAGAAACAGATTTCCTTCATCCACTGAGGCCAACAGTTTTTAAGTCTTTTTCGGCACAGTCGAGCCATCTGGTTGGTGGGCAGCCCCTCTTGCGCGCACCATCTGGATTTGTGGAGGTGGCTTTATGGGTTGGGTCTCTACTACCTAGTCTAAAGAGGTGCACCAGCCATCTAATGCAAATGGCTTTAATAAAGTGGATAATATCTGGCTGTTTATAGAATTTAACTTTCTCCACGTGTGATAGCAGCCTAGTGTAAAGCACGTTGGAGAAAATTTTAAAAGCAGTATTAAGTAGAGTGATTCCTCTATAGTTGGCACATTCAAATTTGCCCCCCTTCTTAAAAATAGGGCAAATAGTTCCATTGTCCCAATCATTGGGTAATACTTTCAATTCCCATGCTCTACAAATGCTTTCATGGATAACACATAGCTGATCTTGGTCCTTGAACTTCAAAAGCTTTGCTTCAATTCTGTCCAGACCAGCTGAACGGTTATTGTTCAATCTTTTGATCGCCAGTTCAATCTCAGAAAGACTGGGAAGGTTGGTCTCATCAGCATTTGCATTCAGATTCATGGGTGCAATGATTGTTTAGTCTTTGGTGGTCAGTGCCATCGAGGAGGTCTTTAAAGTGTTCTCTCCAGCGATCAAGTACCTCTGGTATTCTGCAGGCAAGTTCGCCATTCTTTTTTTTTTTTTTTTTTTGCAGGTGAACACTTTCGCATTTAACTTGAGTCCCTGTAAACAGTGAAAGCGGCAGTAGGGCTATTGACTGTTGGTATGGTATGCAACAACATAATCTTAAATCATGAAATTCTCTTTGTGAAAAGGGTCTCAACCTAACAAAAGTCATAAGCTAGTGATGGGTTGCTGTACACCTCCATTTTTACCAAATACACGCTGCCTTCAGCTGTGTAGTTTAGTGGCTTTGCCTCCTTGTCGCCTGCAGCGACTTTAATTAGTGAAAGACTGTTACTTGATGTTTTAATCAATATTTGCTAATTAAAGTCAAATATAGTTGAGAAGTAATTTCTGTTATGAAAAATGGTCATTAATGGAGGTAGGTCACTCTTAGAGGACATTTTTAAACGTGCAAAAAAACAACAATAGCGCCAATAAAATTGCTCAACTCTTTTAACATTAAAGTAGTGCATCTTGTGGCACTGAAACATGTATTAATATTTTCCAAAGACTTTTAAATCACATAATTTGCCGGCACCTCAAATTAAACTGAATTTGTAGTTAAATTTTGAACTGTGTTTTGCATATTCAAACACTGGTACAAACTCTAAATTATTATTTTTTTTAACATTAAAGCTGCGTATCTTATGGCAATGAAACAGATATTAAAAACTTTTTAAAAAAAAAGTTTCAATTTCGAAATTTGCCGCCCCTAAAATCTGCCACCCTAGGCGGCTGCCTAGGTCGCTTACCCCTAGAGCCGGGCCTGGGAATGACACGGTTATATTCGTAAGTTGCTGTCTTTAACAATCTCCCACAGCGACAGACCCACACCTGACCTGCAGCAAGATATTATGTGTGTCACCTTAGATTCCTACAGGTGTGAAAAATTGTGCCCTCTTTTTTGTAATTTTGGGACTCCAAACAGAGGGAGCACGAAGTATGAAAGGAATTCGTTTGAAACCCCCAGAGGAATAAATTTTACCCTTTTATTCTGGTTTATTTCAATTTTCACTACGAAGAGACCTATGTGTATCCTTTCTTTCTTCATCTCTCTTTTGGTTTTCACTAAAATGAGCATTCCTTCATTTGTTAGAGCAAGTGAAGCAATTGGCCGGTCCTGGTGAGAGGCTTCCATGATCTTTCTGAGCTAGGACTTTTAACATTCAGCAGACAGGGAGAAAATCGATGCCTTAGAAAATAGCCATTATTGGAGTTGGTCACTCTTAGAAGTTTCACTGTAGTAGTTTGTGAAACAACTTCTTAAAATTTTTTCTAGTATAAACCAACCTCTTAAGAAAAAAAATGGTTTTCTCCCCAAAATTTGTTTTCTTTTGGAACCATTCTCATCTGCATTACCCAAAATGGAGATGGTTAAGGGCCCTTTTGCTACATTATGCTGCAGGTCCCTTTCCAATTCTGTAAAGTCTTGAAATATACTGACAAAAAATATGTGTTTTAGTTTCCCTTTTTGCCTCCAAGACTGTTTGTGCTCTTGTACCCTCTAGCCTTTCCTATGTGAAGGCCATGGTCTGTTATTAGCCAACGAACATACAACAGCAAAATGTTAGGCTGAAAATTTTATGTGATACTTTAATTGTTTGTGAAACAATTGATGTGGATATAAATAGAGATGTTCTCATCAATTTTGCTGAGGGTATGCTCCCAGTATTCCATTGTGCACAGTATGTATATGCAATTATATACATCAAGTATCTAAAAAATGTTTGAGAGT
The DNA here is from genome assembly GCF_026930045.1 of Uloborus diversus. Lineage (NCBI taxonomy): Eukaryota > Metazoa > Arthropoda > Arachnida > Araneae > Uloboridae > Uloborus > Uloborus diversus. Next base: position 45,485,475 of record NC_072732.1, read on the forward strand.
TTACCGCATATATGGAGTATAACTATGGGAACAGTCCTGGATTTTAAGAGCTGTGCAATGGTACGAAAACATTGAGTCCTTTAGTTATTTTTACTGATTTTGGATAAAAGTTCTAACTTATTTTAAACTACAATTTAATTTACTTCAACCAAATTGTTCTGTATCTAGAAACTCATGGCACTCTTTTCACATTATTTTTTAAATTTCATTTAAAAACAAAATCAGTTTGAATGGTTCAACATACCTTCCATGACATACACAACTGAGCCATAGTCTCCTTCTTTAATAATTAGGCTGTCTTTAGCATATTCCACAGGGCACATGCAATCTGTTATTTCTTTTATTTGAATTCCCTCTAAATTTTTCATGAAGTCATTGTCAAGAATAGCCTTCTGTATCAAGTCTTTGGATCTGCAAATTTAAAACATGAGTTAAATGAGCAAAATAATAATAATAATAGGCAGAATAAAATCTAAACAAAATTAATGTAGGAAAAATTTAATTAAATATTCAAACATAATGAATTTTATCAGGTGTTCTTGAGTGAAACTTTTGAGCATAGGTTTCAAGAAAAATAACTTTAAAGTCTCAGTTATACCTCATTTCATATAAAGTATTATATCTGTATTATAGTTGCACTTAGCAATCAATAACTTTGCTTGAAAAATCACTGTTCCAGAATCATTTTCACCAGACGAGACTATGTCATTTGCTCAAGCAAATTTTACTAAATTCAAAAGCATAGGTTTTTCATATGCAGTGAATTTAAATATAAAAGTTTTCTGAAAAAATGTAAATATATTTTTAAGATCTTCAGCTCTTACAGAAGCTTTAAATGTAATTACTGGTTTCTAGCTAGAAATTCCAGTCTCCTTTTAAAATTAGAAGCAAAGTTTCAAAGTTATCTTGACTTTGAAAATTCATTTAAAGTGCCAGTAAAAATATTCAAAAAATTAAAAATCAAGTTTTGCAAATGCTTTTATACCCTTATTTTATTTATGTATAATTGTTTATTATGTAGAAAAGGACAAATGCTAATCTGGGACAAGTTATTAAGTGAATGATTACAAATAATTAAAAATACCTATCACTTTTGTACGATTAATAAAATAAACCTTATTTAATACCAAGAAAAATATGTTAAATACCGATATTTTCACGGAAATTTGTATGATGACAGGTTTTTCCGCCATGATAGAAACTTAGAAGGTCTAAATAGATAAATAACACTTATATAAAAATATGTATAAAAATGCTGCACTCAATTACGTATCAGCATCATCTCCGATTTGTTTACATTCCGCTCCGCTCTCGCTCTGAAAGTGGAAGTGGCCCTTGGAGTTGAGCGGTGCGTTGCTGCTAAAATTTTCAATCCCACGCCGAATTCAGTCCCGCGGGATTTCGGGATTGTAAGGAGCCAATCCCGCAGGATTGACTTTATTTTTCTAAAAATTAAATGTTTATGTTACATAGAAAAAGTAGTGCTTTTTAGGAAGGATAGGACTGCTTCTCTTACTTGAATTAGCAGTTTTCTTGAATTCCATACAGCAATTTTAAAGCACAACACAAAGTCAGATCCTTTAATTCGCAACTCCAGAGCTCGAATACGCTACCTTGCAGTGATAAACAATACTAAAGAAAAGGGTAAGACATTCAATTCTACGTGTTTTCTTTGGGGTAAATTACAGGCTTCAGACAGTTTATGGTGTCATGTAATTTCAGAAGAATAAAAAAGAAAGCTTCCCACAAACACGATGAAAAATTACTGCCATTCACTAAGCGTCAAAGCAAGTTATAAATTACGGCATTTGTTTGTTTTACCTTTTTCATCCGCCATTAGACAGTGGCTGCAGCGTCCCCTATAGTTTATTGGAGTTGCGAATAAAAAAGTTGTTGTTGTAATTTGCAAAGGGAATGTTGCATAAATTATCGTTTACACCGAACAGCAGTAACTAGGGTTTCCAATCCCGATCCCCGCAGTATATTTAGCGGGATTGACCCCGCAGGATTTTGCTTCCAATCCCGTGGGATTCCCCTTTCCCGCAATCTTTTTTCCATTCAAGCGTTTTCTAGATTTTCTCGCTCATAAAACGACTATTTTCATAAGCATCATCTCATAAGCAGAGGAATCTTCTTTCTCGTATCTGCAAGCAGAGCAATGAAATCCGTGTGTCTCATATAACTAACTATGGATTTACCATTTCACAAAATTAGAAAATATTTTTGGAAAATTTATTAGACAGAGTTTTTCAAATTGAAAGTTTCAGCATTTTGATCGGATCCTCCCCCCCCCTTTTTCCTACCCGATCAAAAAAACATTTTTTTTGTCTTGTTTTATTTATTTTTTCAATGTGCCCTCCTAAAACTTTTTTTTTTTGGTTACGTCACTGCACACAGGAGCAGAATTCAAGCAAATTTGGTAGGAACTAAACAAAGGAGAAATGCCTTTTGTTTGATTCTAAACAGTTATATTCTCAGAAATTGCATCTGCTTCAATGTTACAAAGGAAACAAATGTTTTGGAGACTTAGAGAGAGGAATATTTTCGTGCTCTAGGAAACGGGCTGATGTGTGAATCACATGACTTTCTTTTACACCAGTTTATGTCATTCCCCCATTTATTGGCAATTTTAATGTGATTCACTTCTTTACGCTCTAAATATCAACAACAGAGGCCGAATTGAAACCAAAGTTTAAAACTAAAAAAAAAAAATAATAATAAAAAAAAATCTCCAAATTTGTCGTTAAGTTGGCGACAAAACTTGGCGACCAAAAGACTGGCGATATATCGCCAAGTGTCCGACAAATTATAACACCACTTGAGTTTACATCGAAACTAACTATGATTCCCCCCCCCCCCCCAAAAAAAAGGGGCAAAAGACCCTCTTAGGAATATCCGAACGCAACCAAAAGGGAAGGTGCACAACTAGGTCCCACTAGGAGTCTACGTACCAAATTTCAACTTTCTAGGACATACCGTTTTTTAGTTATGCGAGATATACACACATACGCACATACATACGTACATACGGACGTCACGAGAAATTTCGTTGTAATTATCTCGGGGGTCGACAAAATGGATATTTCGGGTATCTGTAGGTTCCTAGGCATATATCCACGTGTGGTCGGGTCGAAAAAAAAAACTCAACATTCATTCGGTGGTGAGAAAAATGGAAATTAAGGCCGATTTTTGAGTGAAATTTTTTTCGCGAATACAATACTTCCTTTTTTGTAAAAGGAAGTAAAAGTAGAGAATCATTGCAATGATTCTTTATTTTGTGTGACTGTGTATCACGAAATGAAGGGGCGCCACAAGATGCCCCTAATTTTATACAATCGGGCACTTTATGCGATGAGGTGCGCCTTGCAGCGTCCCTCATTTTGTGTGAATGTCGTCATGTTCCGTCAAAACGAGGGGCACCTCCTCATTTCGTGGCGCCCGGGGCGATTGCCCCGCTCCTCCCCCCTCCCCCCTATAGATGGCCCTGGTGCCTCAAGAGATCGAAAATGTAAGGGGATGTATGAAATTGATGGCCTCTTAAACATTTCAAACGTCTCCCAAACTCAGGGAAAGATAATGGTTTATAGAGTTTTTTTTTTCTTTTTCTTTTTTTTTTTGTATGAGAAAAAGTCACTAAAAGGTCTAAGTATTGACACTAATTTCTGAAACTGCTTGTATTTCAGTAAAGTACCAAAAATCGGCCAGGAATAAGGCGTTTAGCAGGGCACAAACGTGAAAAATTAATTTCATGAGCAATAAAGAAGTATTTCAAACATTTACTCCAAAAAATAATTAATTAATTGAAATAATTACTGCAATCGACTACACTTTTACATTTTACTGATGAAGTACTTGAACACAATGTGGTTGGATAATATTGCCAATGATTTAGAGGGGGGGGGGTTATGATCCTCCCTTTGTTTCCATCCCCGGTCAGAGGTATAGAATTGAGTATCAGAGATACTATTATAATATTATTACAAGTCCGGTGCAACTTTAAACTTTCTTTAAATGACGACACAGTTCTTGAGAAAACACAGGAGATTTATTTACAATTATGTACAAGAAATATCGTTAACAACTGCTAAATTAACCATAGCAATTAGGCAAATATCAATTAACACCGTAAACTCAACGGTAAAACACGTATTTACATCAAAATACGCAATAACACAAGGCGAAGCGCAACGAGAAACGAAACTACGCAGTTAGAAAGCAAACCAACTATTCACAAGACGCCCCCAGCGTTTATACCAAGCGAAGAAATATCTAGAAAATCCTACAAAGTTCTACAAATTTATCATATCTTCTGTTTTATTCCATTCACAAACCTTATCGTTCAGAAATGGGAGGACCGTATACTTCAGTCGAATGTTAGGGGGTTGTATGTAGAGGAAAGATAATGGAATAAACGCCAAATTTGCCTAGATTACAACAAACTAATCACAAAAATAATTCCTATTTACAGAATTTGTAACAATATGAATAAGAGATACATTTAAAAAGAAAAAAACCAAGGTTACCTTTTTTTTTCCCGTCGATATATCAGTTTTGTCAACTTTTTAATTTTTAAGCATCGATGTCAGGAAACATGCGTGTCGTTTCTCTAACAGAGTCATTGAATCATTACAAAAAGGTTTGTGTAATTAACTCTTAGCTGCAGAGTGTATCGCTTCTCAATTTTCTTTATGAAAAATGAAAGTAGTAGAAAATAGCATCAAACTATTTCTATTTGAAAATCTCGTTGTTCAAATTTACATTAGGTTCAAATTAAAAAGGAAATCATGCATAGGAATAGGAACGAAAAAGAATGAAAGAAAACAATTTGAAATGAAAACAAATCCAAACATTGCGTAGCATTCAAACAATCACATTTCACGCTGATTTTGTGCTAAAAATAACACGTCATAAACTCAGCTCAGTTTGATGTCCTTAAAAGTAGATTCAGCTGCGTTAAAAAATTATTCCGAAGCAATTTTATGGTACAAAGAACCTTTTTTCTTGCTTCAGCTGCACAGAATTCCACGAATATATGTTTTATTTTATGATGAATATTTGATGGGATATAATTTTGTCTTTCCATTTCCACACGAAGAAAAATTCTAAGACTGCAAAACTTGTATGCAAATTGTATGTCTAGTCACAAATCTTCCAAGAATTGTGGTTTGAAGATTCTTCCAAAGTTATTGCTATGTGTTTAAAGAATGGGGTCGTTTCCGAAGTTTTAAAAGTTTTTTTTGTCTGAAAGAGCATGCTTAAAAACACAGGATTTGACCATTTTTTAAATAATTTGATCAAGTTTACTATTTTTAAAAATTATTTCAATCGGTGCGCAAACTCAATTTCATTTTTTACGCTTCTGCGCATGACATCACAAATGACGAACTGCTATTCACTGTTGCCATTAGCGCAGAGCGCAATATTTAATTCACTTCTTTATTCTCGTGTACTACCAACGATACGGTTGATAGCAAGCGTAGAGAGCAATATTTAATTCGCTTCTGAATTATCATAACCTGGAAATGCGGTAGACAGCAAGCGTAAACATTCAGGGCGCCAGTAGAATGCGCCAAACAGGGTTCATACTCCATTTGGATGAAAAAATTCCATGACTTTTCCAAGACTTTTTCATGACTTCATAAAAATTTTCATGACCTTGTTACACGAAGAGAATAGTACTATTTAAGGTCAAACTTGCCAATTTTTTCGGGAAAAACTTTTACGTGAGTGCCACTACCTCATTGGAGCACTTACTTGTGATTGAAAAAATATCAGTGCATACTGCTGAAAGTAATAAATTATTATTATTTGTCTTCATCACATAAATTCAAGTAAAATAAAAATATAGTGAATGCAACAAAACTGTGATGTTTAAATGTCTAATAAATATTTAATAAATAGGGCAGAATAGTAATAAATGGGACAAAAATTGAATGAGTTATCACTAAGTTTAAAATAATAAATTTACTTCATAAAAACATTGCCTTTTGATGTCAATAGTGCATCTAATTACCCATGTAACTGGACAGCATGTTCATTCATTAAAGTAAAGCCACTTTTTTCAGTAAATTAATTTTTGGAACCAGATATTTCAGCTGTCCAAAAGGATCAGTTTTGCGAGATGTATGGTGGGCACTACAGTTTTAGAGTGTTAGAATTCCCGTATTTCTATGTTCTATTGCCTTACTTAAGTCTTCATTTTACAGCCTTCAACATATTAAGATAAACTCTGGTAAATTTAATAATAATTTTTTTACAAGTAGTTGAAGCGAACTCGGATGCAGTTGAATAACACTTTTTGAGGGGGCGTGGCAAAATCAAGAATGTGCAAGTTCACCACTACAGAATATAAAATATAAGAAGTACTGAAACTAATGGCGAGTTCAAAATGAGATATGCCCCAGTGGTAAAATCACATCACCAAAAAAGGCGAGCGGCTGTTTCAGAAGCGGATGAAATTGGATTCCAAAACTCGGTTTTGTTTTTTAGATCATTTAATTTACATGCAAGGTTAATAAATCACTCAATATTTCTAGTGCTCTTTCAGCTATTGTTACTTTCTTACTACCAGAACATTTTTCCATGACTTAAAATAAATTTCCATGACTTTTCCAGGTCTGAAATTTGTTTATCTTTTTTCCATGACTTTCCAGGATTTCCATGACCCGTACGAACCCTGGCCAAAGTACATCATTTGTGACGCCATAAAGATCACGTCCTGTTTGAAAAATCGAACATTTAAAAAAATTATTAAAAATAACTGTTGGGAAAATTATTTTTTGGGTCCATATTTTTTTTTTTTTTTCTGGCTAATTCTATCAATTTCAGTGACTAAAAGTAGTACTTTTGACTGAAGGAAACAATTCCACTGAATCGATGAGTTCGAAAACCAATCATCTCCATCGGAACTAATTTTACAGAAGAGATTAAAAACTAAATTATTTATTGCTCTTCTGACATATAAGTTTTTTTCATTTTTTTTTACTGCAGAATATGGTTGTTTATCTAATATTCCATCACTTCTTTGGAATCACTTCTTGTTTTATTTTAAAAAATAATTAAAAACTGGAGATGACTTGCTTTTGGACAAAAACATTGAAGCTAACTTTTCGTAACGCAAACAATGGGAAAGATTAATAATTATTTTCTCAAAACTTGAAAGTTCATGCTACAAATTAAATAGAATATTTTTGCATCTGAATAGTATTAACAGAAAACTAAGTTATTTAAAAGCTAAACTAAAACTATAAATTTAGAAATCGTCTTCTGGAAAATTACAAGCTGTACTGGGCTGCATTAAAAATCTAAAACATTTCTTGATACACTTCCTCCTTAAGGTTTACAATTTTATGATTTTCCATAGAATTCAACAATAGAAGATCGTATACAAAATATTTTTGCTTATTACATGAACTACAATGTTTTTCGGTAGAATTCTACAATTGAAATCGGTACGCAAATAATTTTTGCACATGCCATGATTTACTATGATTTTCAGTAGAATTCTACAATATAAAAGCTGTACACAAATCATTTTCGCACATGCCATGATTTACCGTAAACTGCGGCTACTTGGACCCGAAATGTTATATTTTTTGCGAGTTTTACACTGATTTTTTGTTAAACCCATAATGTGCACTGATAACCTTGTTTTTACCTCTTTTCAGACGTTCGGCTACTATCTTAAGCTTTTTTAAAACAACAATTGTAACTCTTTATATATATTTTTTCTATTTTTAAAAACTGGGATCAAGTAGCCCCGGTATGGGGCTACTTGGTCCTACTCAGCGAAAAGGCTGTAAAATAGGTGGTGGTATCAAGAAGGACCAATAATTATGTAAGAAAACTCAAAACACACATTCTAGTGAGCAAACTATTTATATTTAACAGCAAATTATTTATATAAATTAATATAAAATCAAAGTACATTCATAATAACATACTTTTAGGCAAAAATAATTTATCAAATAGAAATATAATCTAACTACAGCTAAAACCAAATTGAAATGATCATTATTTAAACATTAGAAATAATGAAAACTCTTCTCTTTAATGGCTTGGGTGGATTTATTTTCTCCGATATTATTTAATATCTGCTCTTCCTCGCTACAAATACTACAGGATGCCCAGGCTTGTTTTGTAACGATCCTTTAATTTCCTTTTTCGAGTTGATATACTTAAGTCAAAATAGGGTGATGCCACTCTCTAAGACATTTCTCCGGAATTACTTTAATCTGGACACAATTGTAATTTTTCCTCTTAATAATCCGCATTATTTCCTACTTCAAAGGGTTCTCTTTTACTTTCGGAACTTTTTTATCCCCAGATCTGCAAGTTATAAACAGTAGCTAACCTCTTTATTTAAAAAGACTACAAACCTTACTTAACATAATTTAGTGATGAAATGTGGTCTGGAGCTGCTTAAGCGCTGGGTTCAATAGCCCCCATTTTAAGGCAACCAGTGCACTTTTACTAACTTATATTAGTTACTGCGTTAATTATATAGCTATAACCTTACTACACTGTTATTTTATTAAGAAATATGATGCAAACATAAAACTATCTTTACCTTGATTATATCGGATGTTTCCATGAACTTATATGTGAAAATTTGAAGACGCTAAAAACAACTGTTTAGACAACTTGCAATCACAACTTCAATTAGAAAAAGGCGAGAATAGCAGAAACTTTGTTTCATACTCCAGCCTATACATAGTACTGCTACCTGTCATGGAGAAGGTTTTTTAAGTCTATACATTGAGTTTTATAGGACCAGGACGGATTTTAAACACTTTTTTTCTCATGGGTTCAAGTAGCCCCTGGAGACTCAAGAAGCCCCAGTTTACGGTACTATTATTTTCAGTAGAATTCTACAATAAAAAATCGGTACACAAATCATTTTCGCACATGCCATGATTTACTATGATTTTCTGTAGAATTCTTACGATCGAAAATATGTACATAAATCATTTTCGTTCCACTATGAACTACTATTTCCGTGGAATTCTACGATAGAACATAGGTTTGCAAATCATCATAAAGCAGTCCTTTCCCAAACAAATTGAATGTTAAATGGCTTAAATCGAAAAATTACTCAAAAGAAATCTTATTTCAGACATCATTTATGAGTTATGACACTATCTCCCGAATGAGGTTAACTCAAGTTAAATTAAAATTCAAAACTTTCACAAGAAGATTTCATTTATCTTCATTAGAGTGTGTTCACTTCCATATTTACTTTTCCAATAGTTAGTTCCCAACAAATTGGCTAGACTCCCATCTCTAACGATGAGAATAATGATTTCTTTCAAAGTTATAAAAAAATTTACTTTTAAAATATGAGACTTCACCTGTCGTATTACGCACTTTACAATCTGAAAACCGAATTCAGGCACTACACAGTTAGAAACCATAAAAGAAAGAACTCCTCATATCTACATTGTGGCGATTGTATAAAAATGATTTAGTAGAAAAAAAGTAATGGGGTTGCTTTCTTCAGTCAAAAGTAGTACTTTTCGTCACTGAAATTGATGGAATAAGCAAAATAAAAAATAAAAATAGCATGGACCCAGAAAATTCTTTCGTTTTCCCCAACAGTTATTTTTTAATTAATTTTTTAAAATGTCCGATTTTTTCAAACAAGGCGTGGTCTAGATGACGTCACAGATGATGCTTTTTTGCGCATTTTTGTACCGCGTTTCCACGTTATGATAATCAAGAAGCGAATTAAACTTGCGCTCTACGTTTGCTATCAACCATATCGTTGCAAATACACGTGAGTAAAGATGCGAATTAAATATTTTGCTCTGAGAATGGCAACACAGAATGGCATTTCATCATTTGTGATTTCATCGGCAAGAAATGTAAACAATGAAAAATCACCGATTTAAGTAATTTTTAAAAAATATTAAACTTAAACAAATTATCTAAAAAATGGTTAGATCCTATGTTTTTAAGCATGTTCTTTCAGAAAAAAAGTACTTTTAAAACATTGGAAACGACCCCTTTGCACTCTTTAATGTTTATTTATAACTTCAAAATCACCCGTCAAGGTATGACGAGTGGAAATTGCTTCTACATTTGAACGAAGCCATTGCATGTTTGGTGATATTTTCATAGTTGAAATTTTAAATCTTAACTCCGATGGGTGATAATTGTTAACCACTTTTTCGTATCTTCATTCACCTAAAATTAATCGTACAAGTAAAGCAGTTAAGTTACCGGATCCAGTTCAGCTTTGTCAAAATAAAGCATTTCTTTGCATGTCAAACATTACGAAAAAATATTTTCAAATTATAATGCTATGCCATGAGTTTCGTAGCTGATGACGTCAGAGCGTACTCGATCAGTTAGAGCCGCTATATATAGGGGCCTTAGATCAGTGAATTCACTGTTATATGTATGAAGATATGCTATTGTCACAAAAAAAAAAGCGAATCAAATCTTAATATGAGATCTAGGTAATAGTGAGAAAAGAGTTCAATCCAAAAAAGACGTTATTAGTGCTCCCCCCCCCCGATAATGTGAATTTTTCAGTCGTGGTCCCGTTTTACTTTTTCCAGTCGATAATGAAAAACAAATTAATGAAACCAGTGGTTGGAAAAACTACATTTTTTTTGCAGCGAACTACAACTGCAACTACTTTGTTACAAATGTAGTTAACTACAACTACAACTACTTTTTTCAAAATGTAGCAACTACAAACTACTTTTGATATGTAGTCGCTACTTCGCTACTTTCCAAAAAATAAGTAAATAAAAAGCATACACAATAGGTTGTCCCTCAAAAAATGTAAGTCAATTTTTCAAGTCGCATACACTCTTGTATTTTTTCTCTTGTGTCAAAACAATCGTGAGAAAAAGTTTCATATCATTTGCACAACGGCAACACGTGCCGACTTGCACCTGAAAGTGTAAAACTACTTGTATGCTAAGCCAAATCGAAAAAAAAAAAAACTGTTTTTAGAAGCTCGAAGTTTCTGTTAATAAAACGTTGCCCCTGTACCAAACACCCCACATGTACCACGAGGACATTTATCAAATTAAAAAACATTTAGATATGCCACCTAAAATTATGCTTGACCTAAAGATAATAATTTTATTTAAAAAATTGATTTTTAAATTGATTAAAAAATTACATATAAAATTAAATAGAATATCAAGTTCAAAAATTACTGGCGAACACATTTGCAGATCTACAAGTACAAACGAATAATTAAAAATATATATTTTTTAAATGAAAAATTTAACTCAACCTGAAAAAAAAAACCAGATCTTTGAGTACTATGTGGGAGACTTAAAAATTGCAGGAAAACAAAAATTTCTATTTAACGCTAATTAACTACTTTTCTACTTTACTGTTTATTTTTCAGCTTGTTCATTTCGTAAAATCTTACATTTCTGAAAATATATATCAAAAACTTAATTTTTTGAAGAAAATTATAAATGTTAGGCACGTGTGGGATACCTAAATGGTTTTTAATTTGAATAAATGTTTTTGTGGTGCATATGTGGGGTATAGGAGCAACGTTTTATCAACAGAAATTTTGAGTTTCTAAAAAAACATTTTATTTCAATTTGACCTAACATTACACAAGTGCTGGTTCACACTTTCAGACATAATCGGCACTTGCTGCCGTTGTTCAAATTATATGATTTTTTTTTTTTTGGATGTAAAAGGATAAAATATAAGAGAGTGTGCGACTTGAAAAATCAACTTTCGATTTTTTTTTTTTGGGGGGGGGGGATCCTGACACACACACACACACACACACCGTAAGAGGATTGATCAAAAAAGATTGATAAATTAGCTCATCAGAAGACATTAAGAAAAATATCCGTTATCATACTCTCACACACTGTAATGCTCGTATTTATTGTAAGTCCTCCAGAACAGTTCAATTTCATCCTTTTCTATAACATTTTAAGTAGCTTCTTTTTATTTGGTGAATACTGTCAAAAATTTAAGCCTCGCTAAAATATTTTTGTTTTTTAATCTTCGGTCAGTTCATATAAAATTCACCAAATTTTCAACTCCCGAAATCACCGATATCTTTATTTTCGCGAAAATAAGTGCTTTTTGCAATATGAATATTGGTGAAATATGAAAATTACAATGGCAAAAAAAACTAATGGCGTCAAACAGATAGAACGTGTGGCGTCAAAATGAAATGCCTGAGGTCAGCTCGTATTTTTATGAGTCTTATTTCTCATTGCATCCGCTGATGTACTTGTGTAAAATTTGAGCCAATCAATGTCGTTTGAACCTTTTTTTTTTTTTGTTTTCAGTTTATTTAAAAGTAGTTTCCAGAAGTCGCTAAAAACTACTATTTTTTTGTAGTTAACTACTCACTACACTACTTTTTTAAAAAAGTAGTGCGCTACGCTACAAACTACTCAAAAATGTAGCTACTACAGTAGCGTCGCTACTTGTAGCGCGCTACTTCCAACCACTGAATGAAACAAAAATGATACATAAATTCATTTACTCTTTTTCAGTTGAAGGTTGACAAGGGAATTTGGGTGGCTATTTGCATACTTTTTTTTTGTTTCCTTTTTTTGTGTAAAAAAATCTGTCTGTCACAACTGAGCATAATTTTATAGGGGAAAAAGTTATTTAATTTATAAATAACTTTTACTATTATTAGCGCGCTACTTCCAACCACTGAATGAAACAAAAATGATACATAAATTCATTTACTCTTTTTCAGTTGAAGGTTGACAAGGGAATTTGGGTGGCTATTTGCATACTTTTTTTTTGCTTCCTTTTTTTGTGTAAAAAAATCTGTCTGTCACAACTGAGCATAATTTTATAGGGGAAAAAGTTATTTAATTTATAAATCTCAGCCATTTCATTTCTACCTAATATACGACAAAAGCGTATTATTATTCCAAACTGAAGAGCTCATTTGTTCCAAATAAAGAACATCATTATATCATTCCCACCCAGACATTCAAAACATTTGGCTGAAGGACACAATCGGACACTCGAACACACTCTCACAAGTCCAGCTTTATGTTGTTTCACATAAAAGAGACGCATAACTACTGAAGTGGAGTGTGGCATTTCGAACTGCTGCATGTTTTTCGTCAAAACAATTCCGCCGCAAATTCCTTCGAAACCTTCTAAAAATAACAATAATCATCGAACATATTTTGGGCTCGCTGATCTTCTTTCTGTTAGAGAGCTGTTGAAGCTTACGTTTAAAAATAGAATAAAAAAGAAAAATATTTGGATTTAAAAAAATAAATGGACGAATGGAAGTTTTATAATGGGTTTTCCATTATCACCTTTTATTCTCCCGGAATAAGAGAAAACTCACAAAATTTTTACTTTTTATCATCCTCATATATATAAAATAGCCAATGATCGAATAACGCTCTTGACGTCATCAACAGTGAAACTCGCGCCACGGCATGATCATTTGATAATATGTATGGTAATGTTTAACATGCAGGGAAAGGCTTTAATGTGATAAGGTTGAACTAGATCCTGTAACTTAACTGTTTTTCTGGTAAGATTGTCATTTTAGGGGAATGAATAAATTAAAAAGTGATCAACAATGAACGCTATCTACTGGAGTTTAGGGCCAATCCACTGGAGTTAGGGTTCAAATTTCAACCATCAAAATATCACCAAACAGGCAATTGCTTCGTTCAAATATAGAAGCAATTCTCATCCGTCATATCTTGACGGCCGATTTTCTAGTCGAGAATATTCTTTAAAATGTATGAAACGTGCGGCATTTTACACGTTACTCTCATTGTTGAATGAAGGATTCTTTCAAGAGTGTAAGATGGAATGGTTGTCCTATCAATGTTTCGAAAATTAGCTTTTAAAACATTAGGAGGGTCTGTGTGTGTGTGTGTGTGTGTGTGTGTTACAACTGATACTTCTACTGTTTGTTGGGACTAGTTTCAAATTTATTCATTTTTTGGAATCTCCCCACCCGCTCCTTTTATTTTGGAAAAAAGTATATTTTTGCCCTTTTTTTTAATTTTTCAAAGTCAAATAGGGCCGGCTAAATTTTTAACAAATTTAGCGAAATTTTTTGAGGGTACCCATATAACAGACCCATATAGCAACTTTTCCCCACTATCCAAAAACAGATTTCCAATCCAAAAAAAATTTCGGCCCACCCTATTGGACATTTCAATTTGACACACCAGTTCATACGGCCAAAAAGACAAGAGTGGTTCAATGCGCATTGTTTTTGACATGTTATCATCTTAAGAGGGACGCTCTACTCGCTAGACCTCCATTTATTACACTGTATAGCCTGTCAAAGATCTACCCTAAACTATACATAAGTTTGGACTTTCTAAACCAATTGCTTTATAGGGAATAGGATTGATTAAAGGACTTGCGGCCCTTAAATGAAAATTGCAAATAAGCAGTTGCACCTCTATATTACTTCAAAAGGCGGCCAGTTTGAAACCACTTAATTTATTGATTGCCAAAGGTCTTATCATACTATTATTTTTTGTGATTTGTTAATTAATTTATTTTTAATAAAGTTACATGACAAATTCCTTGCCGCACCCGGTAAATTTGGTTCGCACAGTCAGCAGAAACATAGTTCTGTGATTAAAGCTATGCTTGTTTATATTTATGAGGAAGGAAAATAAATTCTTTGCTAAGGATATTGGTTTACTTATTTATTTTTTTTTCTTTTGAAAAAAGTATTAAATGTTTTTTGATTTGTATGCAAATTATATTATCGTACAACAACTTGCATTATCAAAGTTAGACAGCATTTTAACATACAAGGAAAGAGTGGGGGAGGAAATTGCATCAGAATTCAAGGATGAAAAATTTCAAATCACTTTTTGCTGAAAATGTCAAATAAAAATTCCTTAAAAGTTGAAAAAATTAATTTTTTCAACTTCCTTAAAAGTTGAAAAAACTAATTTTCTCAATTTTTCCGGAGTGAAAATAAACCCCTTCGGTAAAAAACGGGTTTTTTTTCCGTTTTTTTCCGACTGTTTTCATTTCTACGTAGGAGACATTTTACAGCCAAATTTCAAAATATTAGAAGTTTGTTGAGAGTAGATACAAATAACAAAATAATCAATGATTTTGAAATTTGGCAGTGAAATATCCTGTACACAGTGCTTAATTTCTACTAAAAGAAGTGCAGGAGCCCTGTTAGTCCCTACAACTTTCTTAAGCGTGAATAGCCTGCATTTCGACTAAAATGTTTAAATTTACATAGCATTAAAAGAAGTAAAGATCTTAGGAGGAATTGAAAACACTGGCACTTAAAATAAAAAAAAATAAAAAAAACCTGAAAATTTAAAAATTCATAAACTTGGCGATGAATAATGAAATACTTCTTTGAGGTTCGACGAGTGAGTGATGAGGAAGCTCCTGAACTTTAATCTTTCTTTTTTAACTTGACTGAACTCTGCACAATCGGGTTTCGTATAAGTCTTTAGTTTTGATATTCGCTGGGTTTTTTTAAATTATTATTTAATCTTTTCAATACTCATCGCTCCCCTATCGCCCCTTAGGAATTTAGTGAACCCCTAACCCCTTCAGACCTGGCGTCCAGTGTACCGGACATAAACTTTAAACAGCTGCTAATCATTAATTGATTGAATAAATCACTTTTTCTTTTTTTTTTTTTTTTTGCAGTTAACTCTTTACAGTCTGTTTATTATTATCTGTGCAAGAATTTTTAATTAGGATTGACAACATTAAGAAATAGGGCTTGGGAGAATGGGACTGGCTCATTTTCCGAGGATTCTCGTCGCTAAAGCGAGACCTTCTTCTGATTTTTAAAAAATATATCACCTTTTATTAATCATTTCAAATGCTCATATTATGTTTTATTATTGTTTAAAGAACATTTTTACAATGAAGTTTGTTTGATGTTTTATCGTTTTTTTTAAAAATCTGAAATATATATTTCAATAATATATGTCCAGATTATTGGACGTGTCATAACTTAAATAACGAGTGTGTTTTAATTTTTTTCCTACAAACTTGAAATTTCGTCTACTCTTTACTATACTTACTATATCGTAAAGATACTCTTTACTATAGTACACTGCCTCACGAATAAAAACATTTTTGGTTTATTTCATATTTCCGTCTGAAAGGTTTAAGGAGCCAATGCGCCCTTTAGATGGCGTTTACCCCCCAGGTTAGGTCTACATATATCCTTAAAACTCCCCTCATCTTGGCGTGGAAGGGGACAATATGCTTTAAAACAAAACCCTTTGTCCAGAGTAGAATGCGTTACCAGGCAAGCATCAAATTGCTTAGAAAACCGCTGTTATAAAAGCAAAGAAAACAGAAAGTTTTCTATTTTTCAGCAACTTCTCTTTTCTTCTCCGAATATGAAAGCTGAAACCTTCCTCCACTTAAGAAGGCTTTAACTGTTCCCCAATCTCTCCCTCTATAAAGAGGCTCTTCAGATAAAAGGCCCCAGCAAAAGTCATGTTTGGATGAAGAAAAAGTGGAATTGTTTCTCCTTATAAGTTTTCCTTTAATGTCTTTTCTTTTCAGTGGAAAAGTATCAAGTACTGATTATTTCGTGATACTTATCTTCCGAAGAAGTGATTATCCTATTTGAAAGATGCGCACCTACAACTCATGAGATAGATGAGATGCACTTATTTCTCAGAAAAATCGGCAACATGTTGCTCTGAGCAGAAAACTAACGAAAGTTTGAACTTGGCAACGCAAATAAATAAATAAAATTTCAATATTTCGTTTGCGAGCTGAATACAACTAAATAACTATAAATTCCGGAAAATGGATTGTTTCACTTTTTTTGAAAATTTTTGTTCGATAGAAGACAAATGCTTCTAATTAAATAAAATTTAGAAATGGTAGTTTAAAATTTTTAAATAAAGTTTTTTACATTCTCCAAAAATGATGACAAAACATTAATTTGTCGGGTTTTCCTCAAAACAATATGGGGAAAAAAAAAAAAAACCTGAATTATAGTTACTTGTAGCATTAGGCAATAACATTAGTGAAGACAGTAGACTGTGAAAGAAGTAGTCCTTTTTTTTTTTCCTATGGAGCAGAAATACTCTCTGACTTTTTTAGAGGAGTGAAATTTACTTTGAAGCAGCGAACAACATGAAAACAGTAAAAACCATAATACTGCCCTGGGCAGGTGAACGGCAGTATCTGCAGAAATGCGTTTTCGAGATGTTTGAAAAAAACGCATTTTGGTTCAATAAACAATAGGAAAATGTTGAAATTAGACGTTTATTTCGCTCTTTTCTTCCAACAGAAACCAAAATAGGCAAGCTTGTACAATAAAACTAACGTACAATAGATGACAAAATAAAAATTTGCAATTACATACTACCCTTTACCCTGCTCACGGCAGAATAATGATCAATTTCATAAAAGAAAACTATAAGAAACTAAGGATGACAAGGACTAAAAAAAAACTAAGGGTGAAATGGAAGCTGGCAACAAAAGAAACTATTTTGGATTCCGACGTTAAGACTATTTGACAATTTAAACTTAAAAATAAATACAGTCGAACCGCCATATATCGAACATCGAAATTTTCTATATATCGAAGTCCCAGCAAATTTCTATGTTCATTACATAGAAAAATTGTTTCTATATATCGAAAAAATCTCTATATACCGAAATTTTTTTCGAGACATTCGTAGATTTTTTTTTCCATTTCAGACTGTTTGTCTCAGAAAAATGAAGGTTAGGGGAGAAGATTATGTTCATTAAAGGTTGCTACGAAACTCAGAAAGAATCTTGGGTTGAAAGCTGTGTATATAGGTCGTTGTTCCGTTCTGCTGCAGTTCTTAAATTCCCTCTAGTTTATTTCAAATCTAAGTTGTAACCAGTAACACTGTAAAATTCAGTTTCAAGTTATCCCTTTTGTCTGTTGATTGTCATTTCTAGTCTTTTTAGCCTCAGTAAAAATCATTCAAGTTAAGTAGATTGATTTTTTTACTTTTTTCTCGATTACATTGTCAAAACGAAACTCCCCTAATGTTGCGCATCAAGTTAATTGCCGAAGAATGAAAGTATATGACGGCTCAAAAATGTAATTTCTGTTAATTTTTTAATTATCAACTTTCGTTTAATCCGATGCTCGTATAAATTAGAAATTGGGTTTCATACACGAAAGTTAGCTTTAATTTTAGCATTTTAGGAGATTTGTACGATATAATAAGATCGTTTCTATATATCGAAATTTCTATGTATCGAAT
Source organism: Uloborus diversus (assembly GCF_026930045.1). Lineage (NCBI taxonomy): Eukaryota > Metazoa > Arthropoda > Arachnida > Araneae > Uloboridae > Uloborus > Uloborus diversus. The sequence goes on from NC_072732.1 coordinate 45,503,678, forward strand.
TTTTTTCCGGCAATTTGCTACTTTAATATATGGAGGTCCGACTGTAAATGAATAAAACATATTCAAATGCAATATATAGAAAATTCTAATTTCTTTGTTTCCACCTATTTTACGCGATGTTAAAATTTTAATTCAAAATATGCAAAGTTTGAAAATACATTTCACCACATTTTTGCGGCGTATTTTCGATTTTCAATCCGTGAAACTCTTATAGAGAACCTGATGAAACAGCGAATTTAGTCAAAAGAATTGAACGGAAATAAAAACCAAAAAAACATAGTTAACAGAAAAGACTACAGAAAATTTTGGCAGTTTTTCCAACAAAAAATTCAACGTTGCTAATGCACAGAAATACATCTGTTTATTTACACATGCTTTTTAGTATACCCTCACTGGCCAACGAATTAGAAATCTTTGAGATTTGCATTTGAATGTGTGCACTGTGCAAGGGTCTGGAGGGAGTATCATGATATGGCGCATGTTCTGCTGGCATGGAAGTGGTGCCCTGTTCTTCTTTGAGGGGAAACAAACAGCCCTGCGATACCTATAGATATGCTGGCAGATCAAGTGCACCTTGCAATGTTGCATTTTTATATCCTGATGGCGACGGATACTTCGTGGACAATAATGCAACCATACATCGTGCCAGAAGTATTGAAAATTGTTCAGTAAGTTACTGCCTTATAGCCAGGGCTAAGGCAGAAACACATGAAATACACTGCCGGCTCAGTCAATTCCAGCCGACTGGAATTGATTGAGCTGGCGGTGTATTTCATGTATTGAAAATTGGTTTGCTGAGCATCAGTCTGACTTCCAACACCTTTCGTGGCCACCGCATAGTCCAGATCTTAACCTCATAGAAAACGTGTAGGATATGGTGGAAAAACGCATCCAGCACGCACGCACGCACACACACACACACATACACACACACACACACACACACACACACACAAGCGCGCTCCTCTTCCATCTCATTTACAAGATTTAAAAAGCTGTATAGAATAGGCAATGCCCTCTAGATGTAAATGCACTCCAGAAACTTGTAGATGCCCAAACGAATCAGAGCAGTTATCCGTGCAAAAGGTGATACAATTAAATATTGATCTTGGGTTTCTAATTCACTGGCCATTGAGTTTATGATACCAAAAAAAAAAAAAAAAAAACATGAAACTTAGATAAGTGTAGGGGTTTAGAATCGCAAGCTTTTTTTTTTTTCGTCAATGAAACTCACGAGAGCAATTGTAGAATGAAGCACACGACGACTTTCGTAATTGTTCTTCATCTGTTACGGAACAAGATACAGCATGTGCCAAATGACGATTAATCTGAAAGCGCATTCTGGCAATCCACAAGTGCATTGCCCCACGAGCTTACGTCTTACTGGGATTTTGGATTTCTTCCCAAAAATCTGCTGTTGTGTGCTTCCGACTGCCGCCTTGTCTTATCAACAGCAATGACACATGTCGAAACAGTTAACTTTGAAATAGTATGTTTCTCTAAGTCATTTTTCTTTCCTTTTTTTTTTTTGCCTTCTACCTACATCTAGAGCAGCGATTCACTTCCGGCGGACCGGCACCGGCCCACCAAAAAATTTAGCCGGTCCCAAGAGATTTTCACCTGTTCACCTAAAAAAACACTTCCCTACTCAAAATAAAATAAAATAAAATAAATAAATAAATAAGTAAATAAATAAACAAAATAAAATAAAATAATAATTACACAATTGTATATGGTATTTTTTGATTTTCCTCTTGCTTACATCATCAACTTTTTCTCGGTGTTTTATTTAGTTAGGTTTGAAAATTACAATAATATATATATCTATGTTTTTTTTGCATATAAGGATTATTACAAGTCATCACGACAAAAATTTCTTGAAGTTGTAACAGTTCTCGAGTACCTAGTAAAAAAGTTTTGAGAAAAAATAAACCCCTCACCGGTCTGCGAATTTATTTCAGAAATGTTTACCGGTTCGTGGGTCACAAAAGGTTTAGAAAGGCTGATCTAGAGGACATTGCAAAACTAACGGATCCGAGAAAATTACCAATTTTCGAATTTCGGCGGATTTTCATGCTTCAAGTAGGGCTGTGGAGTCGAACTAATTACAGAGTGAAGGAGTCAGAATCTTTAGGTGTCGGTTATTTTTCCTCCTACTCCGTAGCTCTCGTTTTAAGTCAGTGTTGTTCACCTGGAGTATATATGTGAGGAGATAAGTATGTGAGAGAAAGAGGCATTTCTCCAGAAAGAAAAAAACGAATTATATATTTTCCTCAAAAATTTTATGTGAAATTATTGAAACTAAAAGAAGTTTCGTGTAGAAGTTTTAAAAAAAACATACATCATTTTACTGTGTAGAGAAATCATTGCGAATATTGGCAGTTTTAGTAGTAGTTCTGCGCCCTCGGTGATATTAACAAATGCCACCCCCCTTTTCCCGTTGAATAATAATAATAATAATATAAAATAATATGTTAAAAATAAAAATAATACGTAAAGTGAGAAATTTAAAGTGAGTTTCTAGTTAAATTCCAAACTGGGTTTTGAATGTCCAAGCACTGGTACACACTTTAAGTTATTTTTTTAGCCTACTTTCCCAGTAAAAGTCACAGAAAGAAGAAAAAGGCATGAAAGAAGGCTTAATGCATCTTGAAACTATCGCAAAAAAACAAAAAAAAAAGGTCAAAAAAATAATTAAATAAATATCGAGAAATTAAAAATTGGAAAGTAGAGTATTGAGATGGGGAAAAATGTCTGTCCGGTCTGTCTGTCCCCCCCCCCCCCCCAATAAATTTTGTTCGAAAGCTCTCGGCGAGGAGATCTCATTCCTACATTTCACTTTTTGATTCGAACTATTTTTCGTTCAATTTTGAACAGTTCAAAAAAACTTAACAGTAGTGCCTACGGGGAAATTCAAGGCAATTCCGAACTTAGAGGCAAATTTGCTTCAAACAAACTTTGTAGAAAAAAGTTTTTGATAAAAACATGTATATAAAACATTTTTTCGATTTGAACAATTTTCCGTTCAATTTTGAACAGTCCAAATTACTTAACATTAACGCCTACGGGGAAACTGAAAGTAAATGTAGATTCCGCACTTGAAGGCGGATTTACTTCAAATTTTGTTGGAAATAGATCTTGACGACACACTCCCGACTTCGAGTTCGAGAATTTTGGGGCACCTGACTCCGACTCTTGCGCCCGACAATTAGTCGGACTCCGACTTCGAGTCTGACTTCGTAGCTTTAGCAAAAATGTATACACGGAGGAAAAATGACGTCTCCGACACTTGAAAACTCGACTCCGACTCCTTTATCTCAAAATAAGTCCGACTCCGACAACATTGGCAGAATTCTTTCGGCTCTCGAATCTGACTCTTTTGTCCTAAAGTGAGATTGACTCCGACTCCGCAGCCATGGTTTTAACTGTGAAATAATTATTGTTAATATGACTTGTTTTTATTTTCACTCTAAAGTTTTATTTTATGTATTCAGTTTTCGGCGTATAAACTCTAAGTCTTTTATGTTTCTAAGTAGAAAAAATACCCGGCGTTGCCTGGGTCAGTAATAATTGTGAGAAACAATCGCTACTTCCTTTCGTTTTCTGTTTTAACTGAAAGAATTCAAAACAGACCGCTTTGACGTGATTAAAAATCGAGCTTCTTCCTTACCCATAAGTAAAATAGCAATACGTGTAAAGAACGAACAAGTATTCATTTAGAAACAAAAGCACGAATTGAAGCATATAAAAAATTTGAAGAATTTTCAATACATGAACTAACAAAAACAAAGATCACTAAAAAATCGTGCTCTTTATTTAATTAAACAGTACACACACGCAAAAAGAAAAATTAAAAAAGCTCTCTACTATGTTTCCCTAAGTGGGCAGAAAGTAGAGTTTCCAAATGTTTGAATAACTTAAAACTCATGTTTGCTCCGGAGAAGCCTTGATTCAAAACTTTCATTATGATTACTTTTAATATTGCTGTTGTTAGGCAACGAATTTTCGTAACAATGGGTTTTATAATCATTTAATGGAGTAATTACATGAAATTTACTGTTTTCCATCATAACTTTTTAAAACTAAGTTTTCAGGAATAAATTATAGCCTAACTTGCTCCCTGATAATGTAGCTATCTATGGTGAAAAAATGGTTGAAATCGGTCCAGTAGTTTTGAATATTACCCCGGACATACATACATACAGAAGTAGCCATTTATGTATAAAGATAAAGATATGCGCAGACTACTTTTTTTTTTTGACAATGAAAATTATTTCTTTAAGTCGACATTTTATTGTTTTTTTTTTTTTTTTTTTGAAAGTATATTAATCCATTTAAAAAAATATTTTTTGGCAACAGGGGAAAAACAAACGATTTTTTTTTTTTGATATGATGTATTATTTTAATGAACTTATCAATTTTATTTATTTTTTCTTTTTGAAAGCGGCTAAAGATTTTTTAATGGGAAAAAAGTATTAGCTGCTTTGTTTAAAAGGTGCTGCTATTTTATTTGTTCGTTTATTCATTTATTTTTTCTTATACGCATCTAATTCTTTAGATGAGTGAGGCATATTTTATTCCAAGAAATCGGTTTAAAATATTAAAAAATTATGCTTGAAACAATTTGCGATTTTAGCTATTTTTGAGAATATTGATCAGATGCTAGAAAGTAGATATGGGCATACGGGAAAGTAGGCTCGTTTAGTTCTAGACGGAACTTCTTGTTTAACATTAAAGTAGCGTATCTTATGGCACTGAAACAGATATTAATGTTTTCAAAAGACTTTTAAATCACGCAATTTGCCGCCTCTAAAACTAAATTGAATTTCTAGTTAAATTCCGAACAATGTTTTGCATATCCAAGCACTGGTACAAACTTTTTTTTTTCTTTGCATTGAAGCAGTGAATCCTATTGCGCTGAAACAGATATTCATACTTTAAAAAAAGGTTTCGACTTCGAAATTTGCCGCCCCTAAAATCTGCCGCCTTAGGCGGCCGCCTAGGTCGCCTACCCCAAGAACCAAGCCTAAATACAAGAAACCAAAAGTAGAATTATTTCAAAAAGTAAGTAGATAAACGATATTTTTTTCCAAATATTAAATTGAAATATTGATTCCAGTAAGAACAAGGATCAAAAAATAAATAAATAAATAAATAGGTGGGCCTCATGCGTCGCGTAGTTTGAACCACGCTGTTCTAAGCGGAATTTTTGACAGAAAACAGCATTTTTATTTCCCTAGAAAGTCATGATTTAACAGCTGCAGAATTAATGTGAAATGTATAACCTTTGTTATTTTTTAAAAGGCTGTTTCTATTATTGGCATTCAATGTAAAGACAAACGACAGGTGATCACAAGAGTAGTAATAAGTATTCCACAGAAAAATTAAGAAAACGCAGGGAGAAACAAAATCAAGATGCGTATTGTTACTTGAGAAATTAAAAAAAAATAAATAGCTTTGTATTTTGAAATGTTTGTCAATTTAAAATTTGTTAAAATATCATAAACTCATAAGAAAAACGAACAGGAATAGTGAACTCATGTGAAAAAGCGGGAATTGTAAGGGATTTTTTTTAATATCAAGTTTGATATTTAAAAAAATCCCCTACAATTATTTTGCTCAAAGTTTTTAATGTATTAGGGTAACGGCATCAGTAACAGACAAAGGTCCAGTAGCAGACAGTCATAAGTTTGGATTTAAATACTAAGAATTTTAGGCGGGCTAAACTGATGTTGCTGTGGCCCATGAATACGGTGCAACCATCTAGTGACATCAGAGTGAATTTTATGAGCCAGTTGATATTTACAAGTACTTCCCGTAGTGGAAGGTTATGAACAGATACCACGAGGTCAACTGGTGTTTCAGGTTTATTTGATTTAAATAAGGCTTTGTTCTAAAAATAAAGAACTTTTGCACGTTTTGAAGAGTAAAAGGGAATTATGTCCATTACTAATCCTTTCCTCATCCTATCTGTTACTGGGCATCATCAGATTTTTCGGTGTTTGTTACTGGAAGGTTTGACCTTTTTCCGAAATTGTGCAAAAAAAAAAAAAAAAAAAAAAAAATTGAATTTTGTCATCTTGAATTCAAATTATGTTTTTCGCAATCACGAGTGTGTGTGTATATGTAGGCGTATGTGTTTGTGTGTGGGAGTATGTGTTCTTGTGTGTGGGGGTATGTGTGTTTGTGTGTAGGGGATATGTGTATGTGTGTAGGCATGTGTGTTTGTGGCTGTGTGCAGGCATGAGTGTGTGTGTGTAGGCATGAGTGTGTGGGTAGTTGTGTGTATGCGAGTGTGTAGGTGCGTGTGTTTGTGTGTGTATGTGTTTGTGTATGTGTGTGTATGTGTTTGTGTATGTGTGTAGGTGTATGTATGTGTGTGTATATGTATATGTGTGTAGGTGCGTGTATGTATGCGTGTAAGTGTAGGATATTGACGAAACCTGGAGATGGTTTTCGCTAGAGGTGCAGCATCATGAGAAACCGGTCGACGGTGATGCTGCGGAGGGTGCTGGTGGGAAAATAAAATCATAGGAACGCCAAAAACAGTCAAGTGTTAACAATAAGCAAACGTGATTGATCAAAAAAAAAAAAAAACTTATTCCGAGTATCCAGAAGCAGCCAAACGTTAGATGAGATGTAGTTGCATGAGAGAAAAGTATTTTGAAAATTCTAAATACATTAAAAGGCTCAGAAAATGGAGTTAACCTGAGAGCGATGTCTTAAGCATGTCTGTTACTGGTGCCATTACCCTATATTTATCCGTAAAAAATAATTTTAATTTATTTTTTGTAATTTTTAGAGCAAATATTTTATTGTTCTACCGAAAAAATGTTTTATAGTGAACTGCTTTTGCTGGTGCCAAAATGGTAAATGATCTAGATTGAGCACCTGGGTGCAAGGGAGACAGCTCTATCCTAAAAACTTTTAGAAATTACAAATAATAATAATAAAGTCATGTTTAAAGATTGATTTTTATATTCAATATTAGGTTATAATATGTCTATCAAAACTAAATTCAATGACCTTTCATTTAAATATTATAATATTACCCTAAGTTTAACAAACCTACGTATTGAACTCTTACATCGGCAAAAAAAATGGAGCTGTCCCCTTTTTGCACCGAGGTTTCCCACTGTAAGATAAACATTTTCTATTGTAAAAATACAAATGTAACTCAATTGTTTGCTATTAGTTTTCTATTTACTACAAGGGATTTTGTATTTTAATTTTTGCCTCGCTAAAAATATGACATATACGTTAGCCCAATCGGAACAACTTGATTTGGTGAAAGATAGTAGGTTAAAATGCACAAATTTGGAGAAATATTCTTTTTGCGTTGAAAAAGAGGTTCCTGTAACCGAGTAACCTGTGTCTGTCCGTAGTTTCTCGCAAATTTGTGCATTGCAACTTTGAAATATCTGTTACCTTAAAGTCAGACTGATGTAAGTCACATTATCACTACATTTTAGGAGAGCGTAAAAACGTTTGTCTGGCGCGTCCAAATGCTGGGACGCGCTCTTATAACACTGGTAAATAATTATGAAAGAGTTTATTTAATAGAATTATGTTATAATGGCTCAATGCAGAATAAGACTCTACACTGTAAAAAATCTCGGAAAACTCTCTGAATATACAAAAAAGTTTTCCGTAATACACAGATTCGTACGCCCTCCGCAGTTTTCTGCTATAATCAGAAACGTTTCCCGTTTAGCAAGAAAGTAAGAGTCGACGCATGCGCAGATTACACGGCAATTTTATAGTCCAGCAGTAAATCTAAACTGAAACTTTCGAAAGCACGCAATGAAAACAAGTGCTGACTCATGTATGCGAAGCAACACTCATCAAGGGGATTAGTATAAAGTTTTGTTCCTCGCATGAATTCACTGAAGATAATTTTAAAGTCTTATATTTTCTTGCTTATGTATCGTCATGAGATTGAATTTGAAGCTATGTCACTTATTTTTAAGTACGAAGTGCAAATTCTCGACGCATGCTCGCGGAAGGAATACAAACTGAAATTAAAAACCAAATAACTGCCTAGAGGACGCCATGTAAATTCATTGCGTCGCATAACTTGTGTAGGTAATTTACTTTTTTCTTGGATACTTTTCTTCTTTCTACCAAATGGGTAATTTTTGTTGGCAGAATTTTATTCTGTCATAAAAATCACCTTTTTGGTGACCAAAGCCTGCAAAAGACCACCACCGACGAATAGGTAAGTCGCTTTGCAACTCTATTACTTTAAAGAGATTTAGTTCATATAAAAAAATTTAAATAAGTGTTATTGTGTACTTTGTTTTTATGTGTCAATCTCAGTTAATATTTGGCTGAACATTTATGTATCAAGCATTATGAATTAAATGTTATAATATGCAAATTGTCAGGTTTGATAGTTCGTCTTTAAGGTTGCATGTTTTCATTCGCTTGTAAACAGTGTAGCTAGATTGTATGAAGTAAAAAAAAAAAACTATCTCTTGTAATTAGGAACATAGTGCTTCAGTATTATCTAAATGACGATATCTCTTTAAATATTTGCATTAGCGAAACGCTTTAAATTAGTTAAATGTGTATTAATTTATTTAACAAATAAATACATGTATGTATTTAAAAGTGTCTTCATTTTTTTCGTTTTACGAGCCTCAATTTTGCCAAAAGCAAAAAAAAAAAGACTTAATAAAATAATTTTGTATTTTTACACCATATTAAAGTATTTGACTTATAATTCATATGATACTTTGATTTATAATGTATATGATACTTTGATTTATAATGTATATGATGTTGCTTTTTCGAGGGGGGGGTGCTTCATAGCATTTTATGGGTGCACCATCACTCTTATGGTGGGGGGGGGGGGTATTCTCGTATATATGAAATGGAATAATCATGTAATAGAGTTCAATGTTTTAATAAATAAAATATATAATGCATTTTGCGCACACTGTAAAAATAAAATCAGTAACCTATTTTGAATAAGTATTTATATTTGTGATGAGCTGGAAAGGGCAAGAACAGAAGAATCAACCCGAATGGTTCCAGCAGGGGGACTTGGTGTCATATTTAAATTCATCAATTTCTCTGTTGGTACTTTTCGGTACACTTTGTTCGTCAGAGAAATTGATTTGAGGTGAACGAATTCCGGAACGCGAAGGGTAGGTAAGTCCTGTCAAATTTTATCCGAAGATAAAAGCTATCAAGTTTGATACAAGATATGTTTTTAAGTTCTGCATTAAAAATACAATATGTTGATAGTTTTGTCTTGAAAATATTGAGAGAAAAACTGAAGTTTAAGATTGTTTAACAAACAATCCCCACTTTTCAGAAGGTACCCCCACTCCAATTCCCCGACGATTTTGTGATTAGGAGTGAAACTAGTAGATTATTTCATAATTTTTCAAAAATTTATAACTGTGCATATGTTATGCTGTTAACCATGCTATTTGTCATTAGAAATTCCAAAAAAAAAAAAAAAAATCCACGAATGATTCTAAAATTGCTTGTATTATTGCTCTTAGATATGAAAGAATTGAAACTGATATGGTATGCAATACTATAATAAAGAATTATATTTTAGAAAAAATCACGGAAAAAGGATTCCGAAATTCTCGGAAACGTTTTTGAAAATTGTTTGAAGAATTCCGAAATACTCGGAAACGTTTTCGAAACTTTCATGAACCACAGCTGCACAGAATACTCAGAAACATTTCTAGAAATTACGGAAAGAGGATTCCGAAATACTCAGAAACGTTTCTGAAAATTACGGAAAGAGGATTCCGAAATACTCAGACACGTTTCTGGACATTACAGAAAGAGGATTCCGAAATACTCAGACACGTTTCCGGACATTACAGAAAGAGAATTCCGAAATACTCAGAAACGTTTTCGAAAATTTCATGAACCGCAGCTGCACGATATACTCAGAAACGTTTCCGAATTTTTTTTTACAGTGTACATATTATGCAGTAATAGCCTGAAAATTGAAATTTTGGACTTACGTTAGTCTGGCTCTGAGGTATATAAGTAATGATGATAAAGAAAACATGAGGCGGAGGGGTGAGGGGAGATAATTAAACAGAATGCGTATATTTACTTTGGTAATTAAAAATAATTTCGTGCTTTTAACTTATTTATCAGTTTGAAACATCGTAAAAATGATCTTACTTCATATTAAAAGCAAAACATTTTTCGAAAACTTTTTCCAAAAACAAGTAAAAAAAAAAAAAAAAAGTCTGCAGCACACTTTTTTGACACGAAATTTTCTATGTAGTTATACTTATCTTTTAGCAGTGCTTTTATTAATCAATTTATTTTTAATTTTTAGAGCAAATATACGTTATATATTTGTTGTACTATGCTTCATAATGAACTGCTTTTGTCTATGTTCGAAATAACAAAACGTCTAAATTGTGAAATAAATATGTGTTAAAACAAAAACAAGAAGTGAGTAAGGGTTGCTTATTGAATTGTCCTATACCAATGGATTGCCCACATCTGTAGGCGTTGCAAATTTTACAAATTAAACAGGACATAACTACAAAACCACCTACATAGAGTTAGACTGGCAGACTCTCCAACTTGCCAACTGTGCTCAACTTATTTCGACATGAGTAGTGACTACTTAAAACCCCTGTCGTGGACTTCAGTGGATTTTAAACCGTTCGTTTTTACGTTATCCAGTTTCCAACGTCATTTTCTGCTGGTCCGTGAAAATTGCTATATACCAGGAATGTTTAAAATATCCCGGATTCTACATTACCTTTTTTCAGAGAATCCGCTTAGTATGTTTTTCTTAAAACAGATAAAAATGAAATTTTCCCTACACAGGGGCGAATACAGACTATCATTTTAGGGGGCGGGGCATGCTAAAAAATGACCCTACCCCATTGAACGAACCCACAGTTTTGGGTACGAAATATTTCCGAAACTGCTTGGGTGTCAATAAAAAGCACCGAATCTGCCAGAAACAAGGCACACGATAGGGCATAGTTACAAATTAATTTTAAAAGCAATGAAAAGAGAGAGAGAGAACCCCCCCCCCCCCCAGTATTTTAAATACTCACTTTCAAAAATAATTAAAGAATCGAAGAGACTGCTGAAATCGTTTACATTTTATTCACACTGTGTTTGACACAATGTGGACGGGAGGAGGGGGGGGGGGGGTCATGACCCTCCCCTTGTATCCGCCACTGCCTCAACAAGACTCACATAAACTTTTTTGGGGGTACCTTTTTCGAAGTAATTTTGTTTCTTAACTCTTACGCCATTTTAGCATTCTTTCTGCCCGTCTTATTGTTTTTATTGTCAAAAGAGAAAAACTCTGAAAATATTTTTGTTCTCAGATGCAAACCAAGAAGCAAATTTGCAAAGAATTATTAGTAGATACTGTGGAATAAAAAAATTGTACAAAAACAATATAATACAAATTTCTTCCACTAATCTATTGAGAACATGTCAATTTTTTTGAAAAATACTTAGATTTTTATCAGAGCTCCCGATTTTGCGTTTTCCCTCTTGGTGCGCTTTTATAATTAGTCCGATGGAATACGTAAAATCATGGTTCCGCTGTAATTGAAAATACTGTGTGTTACTGATTTTTACAGTTTTAAATGCTTTTCTGAACAACTTCGGGCTGCCCGACAAAGATTGTTGGCAGTTATGCCAAGCCTGACGTAGGATTTTTTTTTTTAAAGAATGTTGATCAGTTTTTTTGTTACGAGTTTAGTGTCTACTACTGAGGTTTATATTGCAGTTCTATCTTGCAATAAAATATTCAAAATGCAGAACTTACTCTGGCGATTTCGGAACCTTCTTAAGGCTGAAGTTGCGTACCCTCTCCACACATGTGGGTTCCGCGGATATGGCCACCCTCTTGACTCTACCCTGGTCACCTGAAGGGGACCTCTTGTTGCTAAAAGCATAGCGGGCATCTTCAGAGTCGCTGCTGCTGCTCGTATACGGCGAGGTGTCATCATCTTCCTCCCCCGAACTCCACAGATACATCTGACGCGACATTTGCTTCACAATCGGCTTCATGGCCGACTTGAGCTTCTCTAGATCTTCTTGCAGTTTCACGATAACTTCATTTTTCGCATCAAGTTTCATTTCAAGTTCGCGAATAAGGACATCGCGTTGACGGAGCTCCTCGGTTTTGCGCTGTAAGGCGATCTGCAAGAGGCTGTCCGCCATCTTTGTTTGCAATGAGCGCGACAACGGACGAAACAAAAAAAAAAAAAATGTCCCTCAAGTGCTGCTCCAAGAGAAGGTTTTAATAAAGCGGACAATATTTGTGGTTGTTGGCTTCGAACAATCACTCTTTCATCGGGGCCGAAGAGGAAAAGCTTTCTCTTCGAATCATTATGTTTAATATTGCTTTCTACTCCTCCGACCAGAAGTATAAAAAATTATTTCTAGATTTAGCTTCTTGAAGTTTTCTTTGACCAAACAATGGGCGGCAGTTCATTTTAGATAAACACGTGGCTCACAATAAGTACATTAGACATACTATAGACGCTTTTTAGCAATTAATTTCAGCCTGATTTGAAGACTTAAAATAGCAATTCATCAACACAACAGTAATTTTCATCAATAAGCCTGCCTTACTGCTTCTTTCAATGCGTATGGAATCTATTCCTCCTATTAAAGCAAAACCATAAATATGATAAGCTTTCAAATTTCGAGAAAGCATCAATTTTTAGCTAAAAAGTCGCCTTATTTAATATGAAAAAAGACAATTTCATCTATAAAGTCGGGGTTTTTTTCTTCACTTCAATTTGACATGTTCTTTGATTAGATCTTCTTTTAAAATGAAATATTTGCTGTAAAAACTAGCATTTATATCTTTCATAAACTATAATTTGCATTTTGCTTTGTAGATGTAAAGAAAACAACCGGTTGTTTGTACGTTGCCATGCTAAAGTGCAAATCTTTCTTCAATTTAAATTTATTGTCGAATTCAAAATTTTACGTAACAAATTTTCTTAACGATGTAAATTAGAACCATGCTTTCATTTCTGCGTAATTCAACATTTGCACATAGAATCTTCTTTAAAGCGCTGGTTCAAACTTCAAACGAGAAAAACGATAATTTCAAAATCTTAAATGAGAATTCTAGCAGGAATTAAAAACAAACGAAGTCATTATGAATGCATCAGAAGCAAAAGAGTTTCAGAAATAATTTTTACCATTGCAACAAAGTGAAAACTTCCATCAATAAAGAAAAATATGCCAGATGAAAGATACTAAACTGAATTATAATTATCCAATCATCCTGTTTAGAATATCGTGAAATTATAACTAAAAAGTATTACCATTTTTTCGAAAAGAAACCAACAATCGCGTGCAACTCAACTCATAAAACGTGTCGGTTACTTTCCCATTTAAAAACCACATAGCGTAAAAGATGCTGTCATCACGACCTCTTCGACAGCGCAAGTGAAGACTTGAGACGACTGCAACAGGCATTGCTTCTGCAGTGAGCCAAAATTAGGTAGAGCAACCACCTCCCCCCAACGGACCTATTACTGAGAAACTGATTTCATCTTCAGCAAAACGCCTACGCTTTTTGCAGAGGAAAATACGGCAGTCTTTTGAGTATTTTGTAATAATTATCATTGTATCGGTAAGGGAGATAACAGAAGCTTTGGAAGCAGTGATTTTATTACCACTGTAATTAAATAAAAGGAGGATATAAGCAGCTTACTGATCGCGATTTATTTATTTATTTTTAAAATTTTTATTTTTAATTATAGTAAAAGACAATTTTGTCTTTATCGGATCTCTTTTACGGTGATGATGGAGATATATATATAGTGGAGTGTTTCCCAACAAAATGCCAATCGATGACGGTTGTTTGTCCTCCCCCCCCCCCTTTTTAAAAAAAAAATTCACTGTTATTACTACTATTTTTAATTTTTACTAAAAATAAATAAATAAATAAAACTTTCACTAGGAGTTAAAGCGATGGTTCCCCCCCCCCCAGTTTCGCCGACAGAAAATCCCCCCTCCCCCCAAAAAAAGCGAAAGTTTTTTTTTTAAGTCGCATACCCTTTATATTTTTCCTTTTAAGTCAAAACAATTGCAAAAAAAGTTTCATATAATTCGAACAATGGCAATAGTTCGCATGACTTGCGACTGAAAGTGTGAACCTGCATTGTGTAGATCGAATCGAAAAAAAATTTTTTTTTTGTAAGTTTGAAACTTTATTTAGATAAAACGTTGCCTCTATAGCCCCACATGTACCACAAAAATATTTATCTAAATCAAAAAATATTTAGGTGTCCAGCAGGGGGGCTAAAATTTTTGCTTAAATTGTCCTTTCTGACCCAGAAAGGTTATTTTGTCCGTTTGAGTCCGTTATGAAAAGTGCTTAGTATATTTTTTAAAATTCTGTTATTTCCTCTATATTTTAAAAAAAAGTAAGGTAAGTTTTAAGAAGTTATCAAGCTAAAAAATATAAACCGTCGAGTCGACAATTAGCGTTAAATAGCAAGTTTTGCTCTCTTGCAATATTTAAGTTTTACATGGTGCTCAAAATATGGATTTTTTTTCAATTTTAAGTTAAATTTTTCATTTTAAATATATTATTTATTTGCAAATGTTGATTTGAAAATATGTTCGTTATTAATTTTTAAACTTGATATTTTATGTAAATGTATATATAATTTTTTAAAAGATAAATCGAAAAAGTCAAATTTTGAAGAAAATAACAAGTTTTAGTCTTCCTGCTGGACACGTAAATACTTTTTAAGTTGGATCAACATTTTCGTGGGGCTTATGGGGCAGATTTTTATTAACATTAAATTACGAAATTTCAAAAAAAGAAAATGCTTTTTGAGCAATCCCGATTGCTTATTGTTCTCATTTGACCGTCTTTGATGTCCGTGCCTTTTTCAGCTTGGACCAGGGGCCTCTGCAGCACCACCGCCCACCGTCCTCTGCAGGCCCGGCTCCGAGCACTACCTCCTGGAATCCGTTTCTCCTGGGCGGGGCGTCCATGTCCTACACACACCCACGCTCATACGCACACACACTCATACACACAAGCCTTTACACACATACGCACACACGCCTACGTGCATACACACACATCTACGTGCATACACACAGGTCTATGCACACACACAAGCCTACACAAGCACGCACGCGCGCCTACACACACACACACAACTATACACACGTAACCGCCCAGGAGGAGGAGCAGGCTTGGGGGACAGGAGCCGTTTCTAGAAACAATAGCCCCCAATGAGCAGGGTCCTGTCGCAACTCGTGATTGCGAAAAACATAATTTAAATTCAAAATTTCAGAGAATTCTTTTTTTTTCTTTCGGCCTAGTACACAGGGCTGGTTTACACTTTCAGGCGCAAGCAGGGTTGCCGTTGTTCAAATTATATGAAACTTTTTTTACAGTTGTTTTGACCTAAAAGAAAAAATATAAGAAGGTGTGCGACTTGAGAAACCGACTTTCGTTTTTTCCTTTTTCTTGGGACACCTTAATGAGCATGGAGGACTGGGGGTTTCACTGCAATAACACTACCCAACACCAAAAATGCATCCAGCTCAAAAATAGCTTTTTTCGAAGTAATTTTTCCCGCTAAGCACGAAAATCATCACAAAAAGGTGAGATTAGCTCTAGTTTTCAAGTTACAGAGCCAACTGGGGTAGCAAAATTTCACTAATGGTCTTTTTTTCTAGGCAGATAAAATATAAGGGTTGCCCAAATGAAAAGTGGATAAGTTGAATAAAAATAATACTTTTAATGTTAATCAAAAGAAATCGCCATGGGCGTTGAAGCACAGGTCCCAGCGTTGCCGCAACGGGTCAATGCCTTTGCTGTAGAAAGATCGGGGCTGATTCCTGAGGAAATCCTGCACGGCTTCCTTCACTTCATCGTCCGAATGGAAACGTTGCCCCTGTAATGCTCTCTTGTGGCCCAAAGATGTGAAAGTCACAGGTGACAAGTCCAGATCCAGAATATACGGGGGTGCTCCGAAACTTCCCAACGGAAAATTTGTTTAGGGTCGTCTGGGTTTCCTGGGATGATCTTTGTGGATGATAGTGTGGACCGTTCCTTTACTCAGGTTGAGTTCGTCACCGATTTCACTGGTCTCAACCTTTCGATTGGCTCGAATCATTTCATTAACGAAAGCGAAGGAATCATTGGTGCTCGCGATGTTTGCTTGAACCGGTCTCGGCAGATCTGATGTCGTTTGCCGCCCTTAACCGTACTACCGCGCTTTCCTACCTGAAGGCATCCATGGGTAGTACGACTTTCCTTTTATACTATTTCTTCTACTGCAAACAGATTTAACCGCTGAACGTCATTTGAGATGCATACCTTATACCACCCTTTATATACTTGAGCAGTGACGCTCTAATTGAATCATTCGTTCTGATGTTATTGCACACGTCCACTTTTCATCCGGGCAACCCTTATAGATTTAAGCACCTCCCATGGGATTGACATTCTAAGCTTCGACCTCTGATTGAGATATAAAATCTCACTACATAAAACCCAAATGAACTTCAAGAAATTTAAATTCGGAGAGAGAAATGCCCAAAATGAGCCTCTAAGTAGATTCATCCTTTTCTGCTTCCACCCACGCTCATTCTGCTGGGAATATTGAAGAACTTCAACTTTGAACAAAGTTGGTTTTCCAATACCTTAGAAGGAAATTCCCAAGATATATTGAAGCTAAGGTTAACGAGAGAATTTTTAACAGGCTCTTCAAATACACACAATTATGAAGATCAGTTTCTGATAAAAATTTTGGAGAGGCAGAGAAGAACACCTTGGAATTATGGGTGTGTTGCAAGTATTTCTAAGCAGTAGAGAACTAAAAGCAGTTGAACAAATAACTCCTTCGGAAATTCTGTGACGAATGATGCAATATACTTCTCTGAAACTTCATTTCCTCCACTTTCTCCTGGATATTTAGCCTGAAAACTATTTAGCTGTTAGCGATGAGTATGAGAGAAGGTTTCACCAAGATATCTCTGCAATGGAAAGCAGATATCAGGGTCATTGAGCTGAGTTAATGCTCGCCAAATACTGCTGGACTATTACAAGATATGATCCTTTTTTGACGTGCAAGAACAATCGACAAAAAAAAAAGTGTTAACAACAATAGGCTACAAACAACCGCTGCTTTGAGAAAAATAAACATTGTTTTACGAAACAGAACCAATTTAATTACATTTATTGCACAGGATCTTTTTCTTTTCTTTTAAAATTTACCTTTAAATCAATGGGTGGTTGCTGTGCATCCACCCATCTTTCTCCTGTGGGCTTTTGTGTATCTTGAAAACAAGAGGTAATAAAAAAAAAAATAATAATTTGCATATTCGTTTTCCTCGACCCAAAATTAGTTAGAATTGACTGATTAAAACAGGATGCAAGCAAAAAGTTTTTTTTTTTTTTTTTTAATGCGTAGTGTAATTTAGAAAAAAAAAAAAAAAAACTTTCTAAATTGACAGCATTTGTGATAAAGCGTAATAATAATAAATCTATAGCTATATAAAGGAAATAACTGATGTTATTGGTAAAAAGTTTTTGAAATAAGGTAAATAAACACCAAAATAGTTTAATAATAAGTACTATGTATATTACAAGTACGTATTAAAATTATAAATAGTAACTTGAAGTTAATGAGTTAAGAAATCTGTTTTAGTACCTTTCTTCAGTACATTCTTTTTTGAAAAATTCTACAATAGTAAATTGCTTGCTCCAGGTCTTTTGGAAACATATTTCCGACTCCCTTTTTTCCTCTCCTCGTCTACCGTGTTTTACGTTTAATATTTATCAATTGATTATCCTCTAAAATAAATTTGCCTATTGTTTTTTTTTTTGAAATGACAAAGACAAAAGAAATTTGGCAGAATATTATAAATGTTTTGATGGAATATAAATATTATTTTTCTCGCCCGTTCTCGGCGAAAAATATTACTTTATATTTTTACGTCAAAATTAGTTCTTACCTTTTTTTTATTTCTAATTTATTCAAAAAAAAAAAAAAAAAAAAAAAAATTTCAGCAAAAATATTTGCGAAAGCTGATAAATATTATTCGATTATCCGGGGAAATTATTCGATTTAGCGGGGATCTTTAACATTGTGTCTACGGGGAAACATTCGTTTCCGGGAGGTTTCATTCGTACAAGCGGGGTATTTCGTTTCCCCTTTACCCAATTAAGCGGGGTTCTAATGCAATCCCGTTCTAGTGTTACCAACATTTAAAAAAAAAAAAAAAAAATACAATTATGGATTCTAGATTCCAAAACAGTTGCATAAACGTAAAATAAATAAACCAATAAATCTTACAAAATATTATTACTATAATTACAATTTTTTAAATTTGTTTACTTTCGAATATGAAATTTATTTTAATGCGGAAAGGTTATGTCCGAGGAATGGTCAAATTTTTTCACAGACAGGCAACGGTCCGCCGGAACAGCGGTCAAAAATCTCTGACCTAGAGAATTCCAACGTAAAATCTTACGTGCTCCTTTTTCCTCAACAACTTTTATTTCGCTTTAGGTGTACATTTTCAATACATAAAACAAATTTTTTGGAAACTTGTGTACATAACATTCTCAGAAATCAAACTCAAAAACTTTTTCACAGCAATCGTTGAAGCAGACAACTTAACGAAATTGAGTTTAGGGTATCAAGAAATTTACAATGGAGTTGTTTCCTTCAGTCAAAAGTACTACTTTTAGTTACTAAAATTGATAGAATAAGCAAAAAAAAAAAAAAAAACACATGGACCCAGAAGATACTTTCATTTTCCAAACAGTTATTTTTAATTAATTTTTTTTAAATGTACGATTTTTCAAACAAGGCGTGGTCTTTATGACGTCACAAATGATACACTTTGGCGCATCTTTCTAGACCACGTTTCCACGTTATGGTAATCAAGAAGCGAATTAAATATTGCGCTCTACGCTTGCTATCAACAATATAGTTGCCAATACACGTGAGTAAAGATGCGAATTAAATATTTTGCTCTGTGAATGGCAACAGTGAATGGCATTTCATCATTTGTGATGTCATCGGCTGAAGCGTAATCAATGAAAGCGCACCGGTTTAAGTAATTTTTTTTAAATATTAAACTTAAACAAATTATTTAAAAAATGGTCAGATCCTATGTTTTTAAGCATTCTCCTTCAGAAAAAAAAAATACTTTTAAAATTTTGGGCCGAAACAAAAAAAAAAAAAAAACGGTAATTTGCATGTCACAGAAAATGATTGTGTGTGAGTGAGTGCGTGTTTCATTCATTTTAGTTCGAAATAAAATAGTTGTATGAGTGTCGAGAGGTCGAGACAATGAAAGTTTTTTTTTGAAACTTCATTTATGATTTTGAATTAAAACCATCCTGAAAAAATACTTAACAAACAGTATAGCGTGTTGAAATTATGATCCCATCGCCCAGTATTTTTATCATTTTGCATATCATATACTTCAGTTTTAACTAAAGTACAGTATGAAAAATAATGATAATATGAGTCGATAAGAGGAAAATATTTTTTCATAGTTCCGTTTTACATACATTCATTTTACTGCTTCGAGATTTTTTCTTTTCTTTTTTTCATATGTATTTTAAATTGTTCAAATTGTCAAATATTTGTGGCACAAAAAGTTAAAAAAATCAGCGCTAAATGTCACATTATGGACGTCATGCTAAGTAACGCAACTTTTTTTCTCTTTTGCTGATAACTTGAGTGATATCCTGAGTTCCGCTGTTGCGCTACAGTTTTTTTCTTTCCTTTAGTTGGCAAGCAGCGAATATTCGAATTGCAAGCTTCCCAAACTTTTTTTTATTTTGAATTCTCTCAGATTTCTAACTTTTATGTAAGGATGGCATCATTTATTAAATAACTGGCAGGACTTCGCCTGCCAGTTGACTGGCAGGACAACGCCTGCCAAGGCCTTGTGACACACTGGCCTTGCGTAATTTAGTTTTCAGAGTCCACAGATTACTTCTTGTTTAGAGCAATTTACTGGTGCTTAAAGAGAATTGAGATTTAATTTTGGAAGAAAATACTTTTGTAATGTGTTATACAAAATTATTTTATTTTAAGCTGAATCCGTTTTCACAATTGAGGCATTTTTACACTTTTATTTGCACTTTAATTATTACCAGAATTTTAAATTTTGGTTTTGATATCTAATACGCAGGGCATCAGAATTACTATAAATAAAAGAGATCGTAAGTGAAAAATCTCTTCGATGGGGTCGTTTCCAATATTTTAAAAGTATTTTTTTCTGAAAGAACATGCTTTAAAACATTGGATCTAACCATTTTTTAACTAATTTGTTTAAGTTTAATACTTTTAAAAAATTACTTAAATCGGTGATCTTTCATTATTTACATTTCTTGCCGATGACATCACAAATGATGAAATGCCATTCTGTGTTACCATTCACTGAGCAAAATATTTAATTACCTACTTTACTCACTTGTGTTGACAACGATATGGTTGACAGCAAGCGTAGAGTGCAATTTTAATTCTACTCTTGATTATCATAACGCTGAAATGCGATACAAAGATGCGCCAAAAAGCATCATTTGTGACGTCATCTAGACCACGCCTTGTTTGAAAATCGGACATTTTAAAAAATTAATTAAAAAATAACTGTTGGGAAAATGAAAGAATTTTCCGGGTCCATGTTTTTTTTTGCTTATTCTATCAACTTCAGTGACTAAAAGTACTACTTTTGACTGAAGGAAACAACCCCATTATACTTGTAAAAAAAAGCAACTTTACTAAACAAAAACAACTACACAACACGAAATTTGTTTGAAGTTTTTTTCCCTCCAAACAGAGTAAGTCATAAATACATATCGTGTGATAAGTATTTCGTGAATAAGGTTTCAAAAACATTTTTAATAATGCTAATTATGAAAAATGATAACAGTATAATTATAACAAGAAAATGAAAAAGAGAAGGATAAACGAGGCAATAATGCTTCTAAGAGACGGAAAAACATGTTTGTCAGAATGTCACTCCCAAAAAGTATCTACTACATTAGACGGTTTTTTGTTTGAAATACCTTTGTTCGGACACTTCGGATGCACCTATAAGCAAATTGGCCGATCACCAATCAATTGGTAAAAGATAATCGAATCTGAGAATCATTTGAGTTTATAAATCACGACTAAACAATATTTAAAGCAAAGACTTGACTTAATCGTACTAAATTTTGTAGTAAAGAATATGCAAGAAATCTCGTTTAGCCTTGCGCTTGAGCTAAAGTAATTAATAGTAATATTATTCAACCACATTTAGTGGATAAAACTTCAACAAATTTCATTTTGCACAAAGTAGGTACATCTTAAAGTGATGTAAAACTTGAAAAATAAAAGAAATCTTCTATTCTGTAGTGCCGAAATTATGTTAACAAAATGCTTGAATTTCTAATAAACAGAAAATTAGCTCGAATACTCAAACATATCCTTGAAAATATATTTTTTTGCGTTGTGTTAGAAATACGGGAACAGCTTTCGAAAAATAAACAATATGCAGAACATACAAAGAAAGAAGGGGGAAAAAGAGAGAGAAAAATAACAAGTGTTTTTATTCCCCCGCGAAATAAGTTTTGTTTTGTTTTGAAATGAATGAGAAGAAATTTATGAAGCAGCATGAAGTCTAAGACCTCTCATCATAACTAATATTACACAAATCGATGTTAGTTGAAGTATTGGTCGTTAACTGTGGGAGATGTTTTGTTTCTGATCTATCCAAATTTTCAAAGCCATTCGTTTCTCACACACCTCTCTAACAGTTACGCATCCCCACTTCATATAAAAGCGTTCCAAAACGTTTTTGATAGATTTGTGAAAGGGTAGAAAATATTTTAAACGAATTAAAATCTATTTCAACCGAAAATATTTGTTTTGAAATATTACGAAAATCCTTAGTTTTTTTTTTCATAAAACCTATTGTACAGGATTAAAAAAATTTCAGTTATTTTTTACAAAATTGTCAGAGACAAAACCAAAACTTTATAATTCACATTCCTTTTTTTTTCTTCTTTCACAAAACAAATACTATGATACTGCTAAAAGTATGGAAGGATGTACCATATTCTTAAAACACGAAAATTTTAATTTATCCGAATTTATAGCCATATATGTTATTTTTTTAAACCATCATAAATTATCTGCCCAATTGCAGAGTTTAGAAAAAAAGATGGGGTAAAGCCGTTCCTGACCCCTGTCTAACAAAGTAAAATGAGGATTCAGAAAAATATTTTTGAAAAAAAGTTTAAATTCCATTGGGAAGTTTCAGTTTATAATCACCAATAGATGTCACTACTATTCAAATTCATTTCTCCATAACACGAGAAATCCCTACGCTAGGGATTTTTGAAAAAAGCAACAAGTTTTCTTCACATGCACGAGCGATTATTCGCCAAATGTAGAAACGTTGCTCATTCGGTATCATTTCCACGCAAAATTCATTTCGTTGTAATTTCCTTTCATTTTTCATGTGATTGGAATCGAAAATAAAATTATCAATCATCATTTGATAAGAGGGTGGAGAGAAGTGAAATTGATAGAATTGGGCAGAACGTTATCGTGATAAATGAAGTAAAAAACTGCAGAGCATGACAACAAAACGTTTTATTCTTAATTCAGCTGATTGTTCCGCAAAATACAAAAATTATATTCTTGAATTAGACTATTGATGAAGATGTAATGTATCAGCGACACAACCACAGGATGTTTTTTTCTTGGTCCTTGGAGGAGAGGGGGAAGGGGGTGCCCCACCTCTCCTAGCTTCGACTTTATCAAATTGATATTTGAAAAAAATCAAATATTACGTTCAATTTGTTTTTTTCTGAATTTTAACCAATTTATCATTATCATTTAAGAATATGTTGCATTAAAAAACGCAATTTCGAATAAGGTAACACTTTTACCTGAGTGACATCCATGCATTGAAAGTCAAAATCCATTCACTCTTTTTTGGGAAAATAGTTTTGATGGTTTAATTTATTTATTTTATCCTACGTCACGATATGAAATTTGCCTAGATATGAGATTCAATTGTGCAACTATAGGGACTAATTTCTAACAAAAGCAGAGCCCTATATTCAGGTCCGTCATTTTAAATTTTCCAGGGGGGTGGGAAGCAAAAGGTGTTATTTTATCGGAAAAAAACAAGCCCACTTTTTATAAAAACATTAACTTTTGAAACCGGGAAATAGGCAGGGGGGCTGCACCCTGACCCCCCCCCTAAACGACGGGCCTTGAAGAACGAATGCATTATGAAGCATGCTTTAACGAAGCATTGAAATCATCAATAGTCACCCGCCGCAGGCGTCACTGTTCATTCAGCCACCATGAGTGGCGAATGGGGGGTTGGCGAGCAAAACGAGCATTGGCGGCGCCCCCAGGTTTCTGTTCAAAATTTAACTTTTATGCACTAACTTCAAGAGAAGAAAAAATATGAATTTGCATGTAATCCGAACTCTGCAGATAAGTGTATGGAGTAGAAGCACGTTCCTGTAAGTTTTGCTTCCTTACCAAAATACTCCTTTTACAGTGAAGCCAGATTTCCGTTCAAATTCGTTATGCGGACCGGATTATAATATATGCACTAAAAAGCCTTTAAAATGTGCATGCAGCAATGCCTTTAAAATACAAAAAATGCAAAAACGCACTAAAAAATAAAAAAAGGAAAATGATATTTCATTTATTTTTTTGCGAAACTTTAGTTAAGAAAGTTGTCACGCCTGAATAATAAAGAATGGCTTTTCTATTTTTGCATTTGTTATTAAAGCGATAAATACATATTACATATAGGCGAT
Source organism: Uloborus diversus (assembly GCF_026930045.1). NCBI lineage: Eukaryota > Metazoa > Arthropoda > Arachnida > Araneae > Uloboridae > Uloborus > Uloborus diversus. Next base: position 45,527,490 of record NC_072732.1, read on the forward strand.
ATCGAACAAGTATTCCCAACGAAAATAGTGTGCACATTAATTGTAATTATTGCTATAAATCACAATATGTTCTTCAAGGTTTTCTCTAGTTAGAAATTGCCTTTTGAACTTGAACATCAATTCCGAAGATGATAATATCCTTTCACATTCTGGGACAAACCATGGTGAAATTTTTCGTTGCGAGGGGCATTTAACGGTTTGTTTCACTTTTACACTTCAAATTATTAATGTTTTTTCAAGTTTCAATTTTTTTAAAGGGAGTGAATGGATGCTAAAAAAATTCCTACACAAAAATTGAATCAAGTATTCAAACGGAAGCTCAAAAAATATTGAAAATACGTTGCGGTGGGGACCAGAAAGTGCTCCCTTCCTCCACGAGAAATTTGCAACCCTAATAATTAGTAAATTTCCCATTTCAACTAATATACGTCAATTATGTTTTTTTTTTTTTTTAAAGATGCCTTGAGAACAATTGTGAGCGCAGTTACAACTTTGTAATTGACAGAAGCTTGTGCAAACTCTTGGCAGCATTCAGTGGCTATTTCAAGAAACGTCGTTTTCTGCTTTTAAAATATGAAAAGAGTTAAAATAGTCTCTATGCGCCTGTAAAGTATAATTTGGAATGAAATTTTCATTTGCAATTATGTGGGTTTTCACATCCCGTGACACGTAAAATACATATTGTTTCCATTTTAATGGTTTTTGTATTTGTTTCCATTTCATTAAAGAGTTTTCATGAGGATAAATGCTTTTTTAACAATGATTGGTAAAGGTTATACCAAGGACGGATCTTGAAATGTTTCAACAGAGGAGCGTTTGATTTCTATCACGTACTTTTTACTTTGATTACTGGTTCACAAATATTAATCACAAAGGTTTCATACTTTAATTCCGAAACATTTCTGGAGGAGAGCCCTAAATCTCTTTTCTCCCCAGAATCATTAAAACGCGTCAAAAAATTGCGTTTCTTGAACTTCAGTATCGAAAATAACGGTGGAGAGTCCCTCAATGGAAGGGTGATCGCCCCTCCCTTTCATTAGGCCGAAGGTCACACCCAGAAAAGTCGGACCTTGTTTAGACGTGGTATGGCAAGATGAAATTCTTACAATTATTGCAAACTGGTGTTAAGAGGTGGTTAAGAGTAAAGGTACCCTCTGCATTGGTATGGCAATTGCCAGAGACTGACAAAAATTGTAAAATCTTAGGAATCAGTATCAAATTTTAGGCGCCAGACAAACTATTTCTTAGAGAAAATAGAAAAAATCAGGATAATACGGAATCTGAAAGGTTCTTCTGAAAGAACTAGTCGCCAAGGTTTTTTTTTTTTTTTTTGGTCGTCCAGGATTTGATTGAAATCTCAAACGAGCCATGCAAGTTTCTGCGAAGCACGTGTTTGACGTCGGCATATTTTCCAAATATACGTTCATGGCAGAAATCAAGGTGGATGAAGATTCGAGGGGGAAGGAGAAAGAATGAGGATCGAAAATTGAGAAACATCTGAATTATTTCACATTTTTCGAAAATATTGAGCACTGAGGCCTGAAAGAGGGAAAAAAGGAGGAAAGGTTTTAAAAATTAACAGAGAAAGCCGGAATTCAAGCAAAAGCCGAAAAAATCTCATCCCTGGAAAATCCATCTTCAACTCTGTTTAACTGTTCGCATATTTCTGTTGTCGTAAAACGTAGACTTTGGGCATAAGCATAACCTATCAAACAAGTTGTGATCTTTATTAATTTTTCCTGACATATAAGAAATTAGTGAAATAAGATCTTTTAAGAGAAAAAATGGCGAAATGCGATGGTTTAATTCTAGGAGGAATCACAAATAATTACTTCATGCTGAGCCGTGTAATGATACAAACTGAGATAATGTTCACCTTAAAAATTTCAAGCCATAACTCAGATCATAAAACCTGAATGCTAAAAAGTGCAGATTTATGAGTTAGGTACATGAATGCTGCCGTGGGAAGGTAAAACTCAGTATGTGAAGACATTAGTTTTTGAGATATTTGAAGAAGAAAAAAAAACGTGCTTTAGATTGCATAGTAACAATAGGAAAACAACGGAATTTGATATTTTTTTCGTACTTTATTTTATGGAGAAACCAAATAAGCAAGCTTCTTTATCTTTACTAATAATAAAGCTCAAAGTCTCTGTCTCTGGATGTCTGTTACACGCATAGCGCCTAGACCGTCCTGCCGAGTTTCATGTAATTTGGCACAAAATTAGTTCGTAGCATAGGGGCGAGCACCTAGAACCGATTGTTCGTTTCTATTCCAATTTTAAGCCTATCTTACCGAGCGAATTACCGTAACATGGACGAGTAAATTACCATAACATGGACGAGTAAACTACCATAACATGGACGAGTAAATTACCATAACATGGACGAGCAAATTAACATAGCATATTGGCGAGACATTCATCATCCATTATTTGTAAATACACAGGCAAACCAAATAACCTTTTGTATTTTCTACTACGGGCAAAGCCGTGCGGGTACCTGCTAGTGTATATTAAAACTGAAGTACAATGGATGAAAAAATTAAAAATAGAAAAAAATTACTGTTACTGCGTTTTTGCTTCCCACGGAAGTATGTTAACATGTTGCTAGTAGCGCAAAGTTTCAAACTTTGGATCAATGTAACTTTATAATTTGTAATTGTTTTTATAATTACATGAACCCACTAATTCCAAAGGACACTTGAAGTGACCAATGAAAACCTAAAATTTAGTTTTGAAGACTTCGATTTTGAGAAATTTCTGGGGACCCGCCCCTGCTTTAACACTTTGGATAGCCAGGGCTGTTGCCTATAAAAAAATTTTTGCTTCTCCACCACGCAAGTTTGGGGAGAAAAGACAGAGTGCTTTCTTTGCATAAAAAAGAAAAGAATGCAAGAAATGGGAAATTCTTTTATTTTAAGTTGTTTTTTTTTTTCCTTTTTATAAGACATCCGATAAGGAGTTATCCATATAATTCACAATTTTTTTCAACATTTTTGAACTGCCTTCCACCTTTTGCCACAAAATGTCACACTTCACCATACGCCTCTAAAATTTCTTAGTAGCGGGGGATCGTTCAACATTTCTTTTTTTTTTTTTCTTCTTTCGATAGATATGGAGTCGAGTTGACCCACTTGTGTGCTTCCATTTAAGTAACGGCTCCATTCAAAACCTGAAGCTGGATATGCCTTTGATTGTATGACAACAAAAGCAACAGAACTAATATCTAATCTAATCTCAATTCTCAAGTTTAAGTTCATATGCGAACAAGTATTTTCAGTTACTAGGAGAATCAGCAACTTTCCGACTCCTTTATGCTCAAGTGACGTGGCAGAGTTCGATGATCTGATTTTTTTTTTATCACAAAATAATCAAAAGTCAAGTTGATTATCTTTCTAATATGAGTGAGCAAAGTGATTTCTCAAAATATGTTGCTGTTTTTCTAATCAAAAATGCAGTGTCAAAGTGGTAGCAAGTTTCACAGCAGATCTTCTCTTTATCTCGTAATAAAAAGAGAACGCTTCGGTACAAGCATTATGCAATTTCAATGTTAAAACAAAAAGATAAATTATGTAAGGCTAATTTCAAATTAAATCGAGTTTGACTGTTGTATGAGTTAAAGTTTTCGAAAACTTAGAACAGCAGACGTAAACATTTTTGCAAGGTTCAATAAGGTTAACAAGTTACCACTTTTGCATTTATATTTTATTGATAGGAAGGATCAAACACGAAGTTTTCGCATAAAAACCATTATTTTTGTCCATCACTTTGAAAAAGTTATTCAAGTACGGAAAAAATGCTCGAGTGTAGGTTCTTTTTACTAATCTCGTTTAAACAGTTAATTTTGTCTGGCTATTAAAAGTATTTTGCTTGACTATCCACAACGTAGAAGCCCAGTGGCTTAGTTGAAGCTATAGTGCTTCGATTCCCTGATTGGGTGCGGTCAATTCAGCCTTTCAACCCTAAAGTTGGATACAAAGCGTGCTTGGAAACTAAACACTGGGGGGGGGGGCACCGAGGCAGTACATCTGCCTTTGCGCCTCAGAGTCCCTTCGGTAAAAAAAAAAAAAACTGAGATGGGCACAGCAGACTTTGGCCACATGGGCAGTTGCTCCACTAAGTTTATTTAACTGCAGCCTAATAGTTAAAAATTCTGATAATTTACGTAATCAGGGGGATAGATAAGTTCTAAGTCAAAAACAAATAATTATATTCAGGAATCAGTTTAGAAAACATGCTATCAGAATAATAAAAGGAACTCAAAGTTTTAAAAAGTAAACTGATATCGAATACAAAGCAGATCCAAAGAGATGAATATCCCAGGTGGAGGAAAGAATAAAAAGGTGCACGTTCCAATTGGCCAAGAAAAATGAAAGGCAAATCCCACGGATGCCGCCAGTAAGCAAGTGTAAGACATTTTGTGTGTTCTGAGTTGATATTTGAGGCGTAGCGAATGTATACAGTCGTCAAATTAGAAACGTCGTTAAGTATTGAATGAAAGTGAAATTTTTAAAAAAGTTATTCTGAGGCTGAAGGCAGGGCCGCGCCGTCCCTATGTGCAAAATCGTGGGGACCCCTCCTTCCTAGGTGGGCACCCTTGCTACCTGAATCGCTTGTAAGAATTTCAGTTTATAATTCAGTTCTAACTAAGATATTCTAAGTTTTGTTTGCAGTCATGAAAATGGTTGTATTAGCACTGTTTTTAATCCCCGACACACAAAGGAAGGGGGTTATAAGTTTGACGTGTCTGTGTATCTGTGTGTCTGGCTGTGGCACTCAAGCGCCTAAACGGATGGACCGATTTTGAAAAAAAAAAATATTTGTTCGAAAGGCGAGTTGATCGAGAGTGTTCTTAGCTAGGTTGCATCTTTGGATGACATTAATTAACGAAGATATTAATTAAAAACTTCTAAAAGGTTTTTCGCAATTTTTGCAGTGAAAACACAGTTAAAATGTTTTAAATTTAATACTAAAATAAAGAGAATTTGTTTCCGAATCTGATAGAATGTGTTTGGAACTTCCATGTTTCATAGAACTCGAATTATAACGTTTTTTTAAAGCAGATTTTAATAACGGCTAAGCCTTTAACGCGATTGATAACCAAATTTATAGTTGGTCATAGAGTAAAGAAATTATATTTCTTTACTCTATGTTGTTGGCAGACAAGGAAATAAAAAGCAATGATTTAAAGTTTTTATGTATTGCCAGTTTCTATTTAATAGCAAATAAAACACTTGACATTGATTTTCTTTATCTTTTTACTAATAATAAAGCTGAAAGTCTCTCTGTCTGTAGGATGTCTGGATCTCTGTGACGCGCATAGCGCCTAGACCATTCGGCCGATTTTCATGAAATTTGGTACAAAGTTAGTCTGTAGCATGGGGTGTGCACCTCGAAGCGATTTTTTGAAAATTCGATTTTGTTCTTTTTCTATACCAATTTTAAGAAAAATTTTCCGAGAAAATTATCACAACGTGGAATAGTAAATTAGGAAATCATCATAACGTGAAACCGTAATATGGGCGAGCCATTTAACATAGCCAATTGGTGAGAAATTCATCATTCATTATTTATTAATATACAGGCGTAACCAAATGACCTTTTAATTTTCTACTACGGGCAAAGCCGTGCGGGTGCCACTAGTCAATAATATAATGTTTTTAAAAAGATTTTCAATTTTCCTCTTGATTCAACAGTTGCGACTCAGTCGGGGGTTTTTAAAATTTTTAATTTATCGTTGCTTGTTCAATCCAGTTTTAAAATCCGCTTCAGAAAGATGTTTATGACAGTTTGAAAATTTTCTATTGTGAGTCTTAAAGGAACACTTTCGTCTCGTTTGCAGTTTGAACATATGTGTGCGTGTGTGTGTGTGTGTGTGAGCTTGCGCAGAGCAGCTTAAAAACGAATGAATTTTACAGGCAGCTCCAACGTGGTTAAATTGTATTTCTTTTGCGTAAAAGCTGTATTTAAATATTTAAGTTAGTGTTTTCTTTTCCATTTACAAATTTCGTCTTTTCGTTCATTAAATTAAAAGATACAGGCAGGAGCTCATGTGTCATTGTGTTTGATGAAATATGGTAAAAATTCTCTCCATTCGGTTCTTTTTGTGTCCAGCTTTTAATGGTAATCAGCGAATTGCAGTTTTAATAATGTTTTCGTTCGCAAACATTAACGCATTGCAAGAAATCTAAGTACATTTTAAATCATTATGCGCTTTTAACGATAGCATTCCAATTTTAAAAGTTATGCATATTATAAAAATTTCCCATAAAAATATCCTAATGATCGAAAACTTTTTTTTTTTTTGTGTGTGGACAAAGGTCAAAATTTGCCCTACTCTGCCCAGTAGTTTATTCTTAGAAAGAGAAGATCTATCAGTGATAAATGTTTGTTTTATCAGTTCTCCGCTACGGTCCAGAGTTCGTTTTCTTATTTATGCAATAATATCTAATTCGAAATACTTCAATGTTCATTTATTATTGGTAGTCGCTGTAGTCACGGCTTCAGTAATCGCGAAACACACAAGAAAAGTTATTCTTGTAGTAAACAACCTGATATCGTCGATATCAAAAGTAAGCAAGCGCGGCGTGATATCTTTCTGAAAGTTATTTAAGTAAACGATGTTTTTTCTGAAAAACTTAGGAACATGAAGTAGTTAATGTAGAATGTTATTTACAGCAGATATTTATGAATCAAGAAGCTCTACGGTCTTAAGAACATATTTTCAAACGTAACTAGCTCGAATACCTGATGTATAAAATTGAAAAAAAAAGAAAGAAAGGAAATACAAGAGCTCTCAAGTAAATTCAGCAGACCAAAATTTTTGTTTGCCAAAAAATACATTTTACGAATTTACTGAGAAATTGTTTTGAGAAAACCATAAGTTTCATTTTCGGCCATTGTCCTGTCCATTGAAACCAAAATTCAATCATTAACGACATTTTTAAAAAAATAGAAAGTTATTTTATTTATTTATTTATTTATTTATTTTATTTATTTTTTTTATTTTTATTTATTTATTTTTTTTTTTGCTCATAAATGGGGTCGTTTCTGAAAAAAAAGTTTTTTTTTTTTTTTTCCTGAAAGGGCATTATAAAAATTTCCCGTATGAAATATCTCAGCACCCAAAAACTTTTGTCAAAAACATAGGATTTGACCATTTTTTAAATAACTTAACAAAGTTCAATATTAAGAAAAAAATATTTTAATCGGTGCGCAGATTCATTTTTCTTTTAAATGCTTCTGCACATGATATCACAAGTGATGAAATGCCATTCACTGATAACATTAGCGCAATGTTTGATTCGATTCTTTACTCACATGTACTGGCAACGATATGGTTGATAGCAAGCGTAGAGCTCAATATTTAATTTGCTTTTTAATTATCACAACCTGAAATGTAGACAGCAAGCGCGCCAGTGGAGTAGCACGCCAAAGTTCATCACTTGTAACGTCATAAAGGCCACGGCTTATTTGACAAATTGGACATTAAAAAAATTAATTAAAAATTAAACGTTTTGAAAGTAGTACTTTTGACTGATGAAAACAACTCCATTATCTTTTCGATTAAAAAAAAAAACTCGCTACTCTGAAGTTTACATGAGATTCTTTTAAAGCTCACAAAACATTTAATATCATGGAAAACTCGTTCTACTGTCTTTCTTCAAATCAATCAGTGTTTTAAACTTAAATTTAAGCATGAAACAAAAATCAAAATCGTCAAACCAGGTTGAGAAGCACAAAAGTAGCCAAAAGAAGTGAACTGCTTTTAGATAGTTCTCTATTGTTAGGTGCATTTTGCTCAGATGCTCCGTTGTCAAGTTCGATATTAGGGGAAAAAATCGCCATTTTTTCATTATTTTTTCCCAGATATCCAGGAATCACATGGGATTTTTTACGTTTAATATATTGTTATTGTTTCAAAAAAAAAAAAAAGGTTTTAACCATATTTTTCGAATACGGTGAAAAAATATTTTAACAATGGGGTTGTTTCCTTCAGTCAAAAGTACTACTTTTAGTCACAGAAATTGATAGAATAAGCAAAAAAAAAAAAAAAAAAAAAAAAACAACAACAACATGGACCCAGAAAATACTTTCATTTTTCCAACAGTTATTTTTTGATTAATTTTTTAATATGTCCAATTTTTCAAACAAGGCGTGGTCTTTATGACGTCACAAATGATGTCCTTTGGCGCATTTTTCACTGCGTTTCCACGTTATGATAATCAAGCAGCGAATTAAAAATTGCCTCTACGCTTGCTATCAACCATATCGTGGCCAGCACACGTGAGTAAAGATGCGAATTAAATATTGTGCTCTTCTGAATGGCAACAGTGAATGGCATTTCCTCATTTGTAATGTCATCGGCAGAAGCGTTAAACAATGAAAGCGCACCGATTAAAGTAACTTTTTAAAAATATTAAACATAGTAAAATTATTTAAAATATGGTCAGAACCTATGTTTTAAAGCATGCTCTTTCAAAAAAAAAAAAAAAAAATACTTCAAAATTTTGGAAACGACCCCATTGACGTTTCGAAATAATAAACTTAACTAATCATATAATGAGGAGTTCATTAAAATTTTATGCAATGTGTTTTGGGATCGAAATTTTTGTTTCATTTGAACAAATAAATGATCTGAACTGTGAGCCATCTGTCTATATTAGTCATTATTTCCCTACCAAAAAATCGTGCAATATCTTGGAGTGTTCGCAATTTTTGCTTCGATAACTGAGATTGAATAATGCCTGATTAGAATTTTTTTTTTTTTTTTTTTAATTTTCAAGACGCTTTATAGATATTTCCAAGAGCACCCTGATCGCAGATCACGAAAGGTCACCGTAATCCTCTAAATATTTCCTTATTCGGCGAATTTTGTCTGACGATTCTGCAAAATAATCATCATTCGGTCAAATTTGGAGTTCTATTCAGTAAAATTATCCCAATTCGGGGAAATTTAGAGCTCTATTCGGTTAAATTTGGAGTTCCATTCGGCAATTTAAGAATTTCCGCCCACTCAAAAATTTGAATTCGTTTCCTAAATGCTAGCGTTTAATAGTGAAAACTTACAAACGCACTCCGTCAAACAGTTAATATAAAACCTTTTTGGCATAAAAAAAGTTTCTGCTTCTGTCAAAAAATATGAACTTATAAAAAAAGAAACAAACGTACTATACAGCTAATTGACTGGAATGGAAATCAAAAGGCATAAAAACTCTGCTCTTTTGCAAAACAAACAACTAAATCATGTTTAACCCCATAATCATTCAGAAACATACTCTTTGGGTTGTTCGTGCAATAAAGTACCTCAACAGCATAGTTCTTTCGTTCTTAATGAGACATCGTTCCAGGAATTTCGTTAAAAAAATGTGTGCATTGCATAAATGACGAAAATAAATTACGCCGTTTATATTTAGCCATATGGTAACATGATATACAGTGGCTCCCAAAAGTCTTCGTACACCTACGACTTTCAACGAAATAGGCCCCAATGCATTATTTATAATTAATATTTCGGAATAGGTATTTAATTATAAGATCTATGATCAATTTCTAACAAAACCACGTGAAAAGTTTTTAAAAAATATTAAAACTTATTTTTTTTTAAATCAAAAACCAAAAAGTGCCGGAAATTTTATCTCACAAAAGTCTTCGTACACTTTATAAAATGTCTATATTCTATTGAATAATTAACTTTTGATTAAGTTATTACTTAGTAGACTATCATACAGTATTCATAACACCTTTTAAATGCCAGGGATTAGATTTCATTCTTTTTCTTTCTTTTTTTTTGCGTAATTTCTGAGTAAGTGTTCAATCACATTTCGAGTCTTACTGTTTCTAGTTTTATTTTCGTTTTAAAGCCCTATATTCGTAATCTGGCCTCCAGATATCTCTAAATATGTTACATTAAGTTAAAATCTGGAGATTGAAGGGGTATATTCTAAAATTTAGGACAATTTTCGAGGCCCTAGACGCAAACGTTGAAAACCGTGTGCTTCTTATCGTTATCTTGATAAAAAAACAAAGTTGTTCCCAATAACCAAATTTTTAGCTAAGAGCTCAAAACTGGTTTTTAAAATATTTAAAAGAACAGCATGATTCATTATTTCATCAAAAAATTCCAAACTACCAAGTCCTGATGCTGATATGCACCCTCACAATGGAACACCTCCACCGTCCTGATTAACTGATCCGAATAAGTTCTTAAGATTAAGTTCCTAATTTTCTCTTCTACTTATAGTTATAGTTATACAGCAATTTAACCAAAAATGTTGAATTAATTTTTATGTGTAAGTAGGACGTGATTCTAAAACGTTTTTTGCTTATTTATCATTGATTTTGCAACAAAAAGCGTAAGCTTTCTGTTTTTCGCACGACCAAGAAAATTTCTGTGGGAAGAGGTCCCATTTAATCCAGCTAATCAAAGAACTTGGAGACAAATTTTAGGTGAATGTTAAATGTTTCATTAAACTCTGCAGAAACTTTTACAGCACTCAAATGTGTATTTTTCATAAATTTTTTAACTTTAAATCTCCGATCACGTTTTGTCAACTTTGCCGGTTGACCTTTTCTTACCTTGTTTTCGGTTCGATTCCTTTCTTTAAAGCATTTTATCAAGCACTTTACTATACAAACAAATAAATTAACTAATTTAGAGACATTTCAAACCAATTTATCACTACTGTACTAAAAAAATTCAAATTTTGAATGGTGTTTGGTGGTTTTTTACGAATACCAGACATTTTACAATAAAAAGCACAATATTAAAGAATAAATAAGCAAAAAAGTAAAGCCAAATGACTTATGAGGATCAACACAATGTAAAAATATTAATAAAACGGCATATGATAATTTTAATCATGAATTTATTCGAAAATATTTGAGTGTACGATGACTTTTGTGGCGTATTATTTCTCTGTCTCTTCGTTTTCTGACCCATTTCAAAAAGAAGATTCGTCAATATCTTGAAAACAACCAATGAGTTGTATTTAGAGTGACATAGGAATGATGTGAAAAAATATTGGACTTCATATTCGAATTCAGTTTCGAGTTATTTTGGTTTTACTAAAAATTTTCAAAGTGTACGAACACTTTTGGGAGCCACTGTATGCTTTTGAAAATTGAATTAGTGTCCACAGTCACTGATGAATAATTATTTACTCCAAGAAACTGAGCAGTTTGAAACATCAAAATGTTAGTCATCATTTTTTAACTTACTTTCTCCATAACATAAAAAAATAAACAAAACAAAACTAGAAAAAAATAAGTGAATGAAAAAACAAAAAGATGCCAATTAACATGGGAAGGGGGGGGGGGGGGAGCAACTCTTAAAATTATTCCACAGCGTTTTAAACTTAAATTTAGATCATAAAATTACTCTTTCCTACACTAACAAATTTCTGGTCCGTTTCGAAATTTATACCACGTTAAAAACCGTTAAAAACTGTACCTTAAATTACTTAGTACCAGGGTTTACTTTACCGGGGAACTCACGGGAACTCCTGCACTTCTTTTACATTTTATGTGAATTTTGACACATTAGACGGAATAAAGATTATTTAAGCAAAAAAATAAGTTCCGAAGACTACAGTGTTCCCACACTTTTGTTAGAAAACATTCTCTGATTAAAACACTTGGAATATTCGCTTCTAACTAATTACAATTGTCTGTAAAGAAATGCGCATAAATAGCTACTCGGGCAAAGCTGGGTAATCAACTAGTAAATAAATAAAAACAAATTTAAGAAAAAACTTGGTTAATCCGGACCGAAAATAGTTTTTTTTCTTTCATTTTTAACATGCATACATGAATTGATTGAAATAGACCCCTTTTTTCCGAAAACTGTCTGAATTTTTGGTTATCTGAACGGGGTCCGGTCCCAGTTGATTCGGATAATTGGAGTTCTACGGTACAGTAGACTCCCGATTATCCGCGAGCGGTTTATCCGCGGGGCGGATTATCCGCGAATCAATCAACAATCACGAACATGTATTTTCGCAGTAAAAAGCGAATACCAGTGGCTGTTTTTTTTTTTTTTTTTGAAAAATTGTAAATTTACACTCAGTTGTTTTTGCTTGCTTGATTGATTTAATTTAATTTTAAATTATTATTTTTATTATTATTTTTTTTGGGGGGGGGGGCGTTCTTCATCGTACATACACTTGTTTGTTATTGATGTTAAGTTCGGTTGTGCAAAAATACAAAACATTTATACCGTACTCTATATATATATATATTTTCACTGTTTGCAGAAAGTGTTATGCATCAATACAGTTAAGATTTTGAGATAGGACAATTTTTACCTGATTTGTCCCCCATTTTAGTCTTTTTGCGGTTATCCGCGATTTTTGTTATCCGCGGCACTTGTGCCACCCAATTCCGCGGATAATCGGGAGTTTACTGTATTAGAAGTTGAAGAACCAGCTGAAGGAAAAAACAACGAAAGGGGGCAGAATTCGTTGCTGACAGGGGGCAAAATTGACTGCTGCTAATTATGTGGAGGAACGTGTTTTGCAGAAGGATAATCAGTTGTTCAATACTTAGCATAAATTTGATTTTTGGAACACAGAGAAACCTTGACAACCAAGGATCAAAGAATTTATCGAATCAAGTGAGACAAGTAAAAGCAGGGGATTTGAGGGAGCACGTAGCTGCGGAAGAATTAATCTACGCAGTGCTCAAATGAGTTAACGTGCAACGCAATGCCAGTGTATCAAAAACAATTAATGATATAACTTTAAAACCAAAGAGAACCATAAAATTCTGGAAAACTAATTCAAATAAATAAATAAAAAAAGAAAATTAATTTGAGTTCTGAAATTTTGAATTCAAATTATGTTTTTCGCAATCACGAACTGAGACAGGACCCTACTCATTGGAGTTATTGTTTCTAGAAACGGCTCCTGTCCCCCCCCCCCCCAAGCCTGCCTCTCCTCCTGGGCGGTTACGTGTGCATAGTTGTGTGTGTGCGTAGACCTGTGTGTATGCACGTAGGCGCACACAGTGTTTGTGTGTGAAGTCGTGTGTGTGTATGTGTGTTAACGTGCGTGTGTGTAGGACATGGACGCCTCCCACCAGGAGAAGCGGATAGCTCAAAACCGGAGCAGCCGCGCCGCCAGCAGAGGACGATGGGTGGTGGTGCTGCAGAGGCTTCTGATACAAGTTGAAAAAGGCACGGACACCAAAAACGGTCAAATGAGAACAATAAGCAATCGTGATTGCTCAATAAAAAACATACATTATTAGGCCTTGAATGTCTTTGTGTTATTTATGTTTGGACACTTAGTGAATATCCGAAATGCAGATTTGGGAGCCTGCATTTGGGATATTGACACCCGCGTTCATTAATAGGCCTTTTATTAGATTATGTCGCAGATCCCATTCCAAGTTTGTCAAGCTTTAAAATATACGCATAAAAGCAAGCTTTAATCTTTTTTCATTATTGGCTCTCTTCCGCGAGTGCCTATTTGCAGGGGCCTAGCCTCTAGGCTCAACCATAAAGGGGTCATGTTCGTGACCCCGATGACTGAAATACGTCTAGAAGATTCTTCGCTGACCCTGTAGCAACTACCCAGATTAGAACAATCGATAAAAAATCAATACATAGTTTCAAAGTGATAATAGAAAGACAGTTCAGTGGTCACATCATTCATGCAGAGAACATTGCAGTTCACATCTGCGAAAGTATTCACTTTTTTGCAGCTGCACGTGGCCGGTATCCAATGCCATCTACTGTACACAAAATTGAAAAACGTGGTACTGCTGTCATTTCACGATTAATTCTGGCAATTTTAAAGGTCTCAGAAGAAACAGCCGAAGCTCGAAATAAACATTTTGGGCGTCTTAGATAAAACTCCTCTCACAAATTTTCACGCATCATGTGCAACAGCGATGCAGTAAAAAAGTTTTTAACTAACTTTCGACCCATAATTTCATCTTCTTCTTACTTATCTCTCTGTTCTGAATTAGATCAGATCCATGAGGTTGTTCGCCTTAATCAACTTCAAGACAGAAGCAGGTCTCTTCAGTAGATCCTCAAGTACCAAACCAACACAAAAAATCAGATGATGTGCAGTGGCCTCTTCAGTACGATATTTGGTGCAAATTGGGAAAATCCTATTACCATGGGAAAATCTGAGGGTTTTTAGATGACCTGTGCTCAGGCGACTCAAAGTAGTTTGTTTGATCACTCCTGTTACCCTCAAATCCAAGGGAAGCATCAAGACCTTCGCAAAAATACCATGGATGCTCAGGAGGACATCCCCAAGAGCTGTTTAGCAGCAGCAGACTTCAGTCATGTATAAAAAGACGATGGAAGCGACGAATCAGGTTTTGATGACTAATTTTGTATTGAGAAAATATCTTTTTTTTATTTCTTAAAAATACGCGTTAAATTATATTGCTTATGTGTGAGTTTTCCGTAGAAAAAGAGCACATAATAATTTTGACCAAGGTTCCGTTTCAAATACTCCACTATGCAGTGGTGGTCGAGAATCTCCGATCTAAGCTGTTACATGACAGATTGCTAAAAACAGAAGTCACATATCCTCTGGATTCCAAGATGGTCCGAGGCCAAATAAACAAGTAAACACTAAAAATGGGACGGTTTAGAGATTAATTTGTGTGATCTGTGGGACAGAGCTCATAAGATCAAGCAGACGATGACAAACTGCGAAATTGCCCTTTAAAAATGGCAATTCTAGAAAAGTAATTTCCTTAACCTCAATTCGACCGGCACAATTGGTTTTGGCTACGCCATTTTTGATTGATTCTAAAAATAACGTTGCCACTGTTTATGAGGCTCAGTGGTTTGTCGGAAAAGGAAATCATTATTCAAGATTAAGCGAGAAAGAAGATAGCATTTCGCAGAAAGCTTTTTTGTGCGTTACTTTTTCGTTTACTTTGTTTTCTTCTCTCTAAATCTCCATTTTCTATCTTATAGGATAGAAATTATTGGAATAAATAACCAGTCCTTGGGAAAGCGTTTGAAGTAGCAAGATGGCCTACAGTAGCCGACTGCAGGAGATAAGAAACAATCACGAAATTGTTTCTGGATATTATTTGTTTAACTTTTATTATTGCTCAAATTAAGAAAAAAATAAAACAGCTTTATTTCATCCTTCATTTAAATAATTGAATTATTTTAAAAACCAGTTAAACGACAAAATCGCTAGTTTAATTAAAACAACAATATTTACCATCTCAAATTATTCTCTGACGAT
This sequence comes from Uloborus diversus, assembly GCF_026930045.1. NCBI lineage: Eukaryota > Metazoa > Arthropoda > Arachnida > Araneae > Uloboridae > Uloborus > Uloborus diversus. The sequence continues at coordinate 45,542,716 of NC_072732.1, forward strand.
TACAACATTGTTTATTGAAAGAAATGTACCTAAATATGTATCCGTTTCAGTTTAAAACATTGCAATCCTTATAGAACATTTTTAATGCGAAGGATAAAATGCTTTTTTGAAATTTCAGACTTTGTCACTTGACTGGTTTTTGAAATATACGATTCAATTGTTGATCCTAAGCTTTGCAACAAATTGCTGCACATTTCTATGAAAAAATATATTTGATATTCGGAACAAAGGAATCAAATTAATCAACGAAGTTTTAATTCATCTGCTACCTCAAATGTCTTAACTCGTTCAGTTATTCGACAATGTTTTAATTTTTCCATGCAACATGTAACGCTTCTATACGTTTAGTTAATCTCTAAACTCATATTATCCTATTATAGTAATTCACTACAATGAAATACTGTTACAACGGATATCAATGATACGAAATAACCGTTTAAACGAAACAAATTTTCAGTCCTGATTTAATATCCATTTCATTGCTTGAATTTCCTTTTTAACGAAATTCTCCTTACAACGAACAAAATTTACGGTCTGTTTTCGATCAAAATTTACCGTCTGAAGTTCGTTGTAACCAAAATGTACCTTTCAACTATTGTCAATCTATTATAGTATTTTAATTCTCAGCAGAAGTAAGCTAGTAACTTTACGAAAAGTAGAACTCGCCTCTGGCCTCTTCATAAAATCTATGATATTTTTCATTTTTCATAGCGGTCTAAATGTTTAGTCAGCGTTGTCGAAACTACATTTACTTTTCAAGAAGCGGTATATCATAATAAGTATACCAAAAAATTATTTTCTTTCTCTTCAAATATGAATTTATTGTAATTCATTAAAAGACAACACTGAAACGAAGTTTTGAAAAAAAAAAAAAAAAAAAGAAAAACATTAAAATAGAAATACAAATGAATCAATCTGCCTTTCAGGGCAGCATATATTGCCGTGGGAAAGTAAAGGGTAGTAACTGCAAATTTTTCTTCTTTTTTTTTTTTTTTTTTTTTTTTTTTGCATTTTTGTCATCTGTTGTACGTTATCTTTATTGTACAAGCTCGCTTATTTGTTTTCCGCTGAAAAAAGGAACCAAAAAGATGTCTAATTCCAACATGTCCCTATTGTTAGTATTGAATCCAGCACACATTTCGTTCAAATATCTCAAAAACTCATTACTGCAGATACTGCTGTCTACCTTCCCATGGTAGTATAATCCATGGTTCGCAGGTTAGCACCTCCGAAAAATGCTGAACGCCAATACATCAGACATAAAACGCAGCAAAATATTGAACATAAAATCTATAGAATGAAGTGTAATCCGCCATTAAATAAAGCAAACCATTTCCCATAAAAACCTCCAATGCTACTTTCACACTTTTACCTTGCTATTTCATTGTTAAAACGTAAACAAACCCACGGTAGGTGCTAAGAATAATAGAAACGTCTATAAATATCTAAATAGGTGCCCTTGACACCAGAAACGTGAAAGTTATCAAAAAGAAAAACCGTACTTGACCTAGCGAGCTCCAACACCGGTTTTTAGCAATGTGCGAAAACCGAACAAGATTTCTAAAATAGGTTATGTTTTCCCTAAAGGGCCTTTACACAAGAGGAATCTGGCGGTCAACTGTTCTCTTTCGTAAACTGTTCTTTTCCGCTAGTGAAAGCTTAGAATGGAAGTGTAAGTTGAAATATCTCATCAATCACCGAGTTTTTCTTTTTCACCCTATAATTTAAGTTACAGTTCTTGCTGTATTGGTGCAAACGTTACTGGGTTTTGCAGTTTCACAATTCAATGTAGTAATTTGAGTTATTCACCTCAGTTTACAGAAGAGCTGTTGTGATATTGTTTGTCATTTGCAATCAGATCAAAATATATAAAAATCGTTAACTATCTAGAAAAAACTTGTCTCCTCCAGAGATGCCCCCATGGAAGGTCATGGGAGGTCACTGCGATCTCCCAAATAATTTGGCGATAATATTTTAATTTTATTATTGTTGTTATAGTTTTAAATGATGCTTGATGTATCTTCTCGTTGGATCAAGGTATGTGTTCATGCTCGTATTTTATCATTAGGTGAAATACGGAGCTTCATTCGGTTAATTGAGAATTTTATCAAAAATTTAAGTTCCCTTTCAAAAATTTTAGTTCATGGCGCCCGTACTAGTGATGCAATTAATAGGTCTTGAAGTAGGGAATACTAAAGCATCAAAATTCATGAAAAATGTTTGAAAATAAAAATATTTATTGATTTATAAACTCATTTTAACATAATCTGAGTTAACGTTTTATAAAATACCAGTGGTACCGGCACGGCTTAGCCCATAATAGAAAAATTAAAAGGTCTTTTGGTTCGCCTGTATATTTACAAATAATGTATGGTGAATTTTCTCGCCAATTGGCTTGTACCCATGTTACGATTCCACGTTATGATAATTTCGTAATTTACTCGTATATCTTATGATAATTTTGTTCTTAAAATTGGAATAGAAAAAGAACCACATCGAATTTTCGAAAAATCGCTTCGAGGTGCACACCCCCATGCTACAAACTAACGTTATGCCAAATTTCATGAAAATCGGCCGAACGGTCTAGGCGCTATGCACGTCAGAGATCCTGACAGACAGAGATCCTGACCGAGAGACTTTCAGCTTTATTATTAGTAAAGAAAAATAAATAAATAATTATTAAAATTGAATTTGTTTTCTACAAACCACGTTTTCTCAGTCACGGATTGCAGCCAATTTTTTTTTTTTTTAAAATAGGGTTTTATTTATTCATTTAGTGATTTTTTTCTTTTTTGAAATGTTCATTTTTACGAGTTTTTATGATTTGCAGTTGATTAGTTCGCATTTCTAAAAGTTATAATTTTGCATAAATTTCAGTCTGTCTTTTAAAATTCTTTATACTTAAGATTCTTTAAAAAGAACACTAATAAATCGTAACATTTTAAAAGATGCACCATGATACATGAAGCAATTAAAAAAAAAAAAAGTATCTATGTACTAATAAATGTGCACAGTTGTAACATCAAATAAAAGATATTCTTGGAAAAACTAGTACATCAAAAAAGAAAGCTATTTATTTCAAAGGACAACATGGGCATAGAATATGCAAAACATCACGTAATAGTAACGCTTTCTGGTAGAATAATCCATGAGCAGATAAACTGTGTGTATAACAATGCTCGAACCAAATAATGTTTTTGGAAGAACTTTTTAAAAAGTATACAGAAAAGTTTAAAGAGCTACAGGGGTCGCAGTTCTTATGTTACTAGACTTTATAATTAGATATCCGTGCGTTCAACTCAACACGATAACGCGTGCTGTTCAACTCTGCGATTAAAAAAAAAAAAAAGAAAAGAAATACAGGAATAAAGGACTTGTTATCTCACATAAAACATCCAAGCGTTTGTTTGAAAAAAATCAGTCAGAGCGAAAGTGAGTTACGTTTTGAATGCAGATTCAATTTTAATCTGTATATACTGCAATCACCAGTTTTTTTTTTTTTTTTTTTGTGTGTGTGTTTCAGTGGGCAAATTCATAGATGACCAAGGACGCCCATATAGGGGGGCAAGGAGGGGGGGGGGGCTCAAGCCCATCCCCTTTTAGAAATGAGAACTTACTTGCTTTTAGTGCTTTTTTTCTTTGCAAAAATGTATAAAAATTTGTTTTCCAGCCATTAGTGAATAAGTTATTAAAAATGTCAAATTTTAATACCCCTAATATGTACTGAAATCGGTTTTCATGAGGAAAATATTCTGCTAAACCGTGGGGAAAATTTTTGAGGCCCCCGCCCCTTAAAATTTTGCATATGGGCGCCCTAGTAGATGACAACATTTTTGCAAGTTTTTTTTCTTTACACTCCTTGATATTTTTAGAAGAGTAAAATTCAGTTTGGAAAAGTAAAATAAACGATCATTACAACTGAAGATCATTACAGTTATCAATTTCATTAGAAAAAAAATAAAATAAATAACTTTCTAAAGTAATCTAGCAGGGAAAGAAGAAGTGCGTACTGTTTTAATTTTCACCATTTAACTGTTGTTGTCTTGTGCCAGCTAGGCTGGCAATTTGGGGTGCGCTGCTTTACTTTTCCAGCTGTACCGTAACTTGGTGTGAAGTTCGACTTCCACAGTACATGCCATAGGGACCCGTTTATAGGGTAGGCAACCATTCACAGCAAACACATTCACACAAAGAAAGGACAAGGACAGGAGAGAGAAAGTACATCCATGCTCGAGCAGGGATTCGAACCCGGGACCTCCCTATCGCAGTCAGACTCCTCTAACCACTAGACATTCTTGTTTAAAAAAAATAACAAAACCGTTAAATGAAATGTTAAAAAAAGGAAGGTTTTCTTCCGTTTTCTACCATGCTAATTTTTTTATTTAAAAATACAAAGCGTGCAAAATACTCCCGACTAAGTGTTTTGAGGTGAATTTTCGTATTTTCAGTGAGTGAAACGCGTTTGCAGAGATATTAAAAACGTCTCAGACTAAAAGATTTTGTCATTTGTAAAAAAAAAGCACAAGTTTTATCTTCAACGAGGAAGAAATATTTCCTGTAACGCAAAACAAAATGCATTGCAATAAACAAATTCAAAATATTTTTTAAAAAATTGAATAACAAACTAAATTAATAAATTAAATAAAATAAAAGTAAATAAAATTCGATTTCACTGTGTTCATGTCCATTGGAATGTCTAAAAAATTGTAATCAACATGCTAAGGACTCGCGAAGTGGATATATCTGTGTTTGCAAGGTTACTACAGCTTTGCTGCGATATAAATTTCACTGTCGTAAAAGCAGCTATGAATTATTTCGCAAAATGACATGACTGTTAGTTTATTCAGAAAACCGCAAATTTAGATCATGCAATAAAATGACCATTCGTACTGTTTTGAGCCGGACAAATCCTGTTTTTAGGAACCCTGTCTCATTATCCCCGAATATACTTACGGGAAGCCAAAATGTTCCATTTACTAAAAGCAGAGTGAGTCGAATTATAGCATAGCTGTGAATCGGAATCTGAACGCCTCATTTTGTAATACGTAAGATCAGCGAGAATGCTCGAGCAGAAAAAACTTGGCAGCCTGCGTATCCACGCTGATCCTACCCATTACCAAAATGTAGAGGTCAGCGTCCCCTTCCTCTAAGGTGAAGGGCGCACTCCCCTAAATATTGCGAAGACCCCCCCCCCTAAAAAAGTGAAAAATACCCCTCAAAACATCCCTCCCCCATAGGTGGGGACCCCTGGGGATCCTAATCTCGCTTCCTTCAGTCTGATTCATTTCACCTTTTGTGGATTTGAAGGGTTTACCCCATCAAATTCGTTTGTAAATATTTTAACACTTTAAAATAACGACAGTAAACATAATCTCTACAGACAGTCATGAGGCTTTACATGAGCAAAAACTGTGTACTAGGATTGGTAGTTTAGCTTAAAACCCCTTTTCAGGTGCTTTGACCCCCAACACTCCCCCACCCCTAGCTGCGCCCCTGATAAGAGTTGGAGATGCAACGTCCTTAAAGAAATGTTCGTTCAGTAGCTTTCTCAAGACCTATAATTTTCCCCTATAACGAAAAAATCCCCAATCCTTATTTCCCTTGACTGACCTCACGCCACTTTACCTCTTCGACACTCCACTAACTCGCTGAGGTTATTTTGAGCCGGAGACCCACTTGCTGATGAAGACAAAGAACAATATGCTCTTTATTTTGGTTTAGTATCATTTCACCTTTGTAGCAAATGTTAAAAAGATTTTTGAATCACTGTCTGTCAAGAATAGTCATAATTGCAGTACCTTGTTGAAGACACAAGCAATAAGGTTGTAAACTCTAAGTTTTTCGAAAGTACCGAAAGCAAAATTAATGACTGAGAAGGAGAATAAAAAAAGTTTATTCAAAGCGAGGGATACGTCAATGTTCCAAATGAACCATTTTCAACTTCATCAAATTAAAGTAATAATGAAAACAAATACGTTTTTAAGTAAATCAGTGCAGCCCAACCTTTGGCCTACGGGCCACATCTGGTCTGTAAAGCTGATCCGTACGGTCTGTCGTTTTGTTCCATATGACAAACTGAAAAGCGCAATTAGAAAAAATATAACAAATTTGGAGCCTAATATTCAGAAACTAAATGAAAAACAGATGCATTTAAATAAAATAGGCATCAAATAGTGATAACAACACACACAAACATTGGTTTTAATTTTCTTTCTTTTTCCATATTTCCCCACGTTTTTAGAAAAGAATGAAATATTTTGAAAATTAATTTGTTCTGACTCGCGGAAGCAATTATTATATGAGGTACGGCTCTTGGGTAGAAAAAAGGTCGGGCGCTACTGGTGTAAATATGTTTTTTTTTTTTGGGGAAGGGGGGGGGGGCGGGGGGGGGGGAACGCATGTTTTTTTCCTACAATACGTAAAAAATATCCGTATCCTATTTCACAATTTCGAACAGTTTAATACGATGGTTTCAAAGAAATTGATTCAAAAATTAAAACGCCAAGATAAATTTAGTACAATTGAGGAAAATGTTTAAAAAAAAATCGCAAAAAAGTAAGATCTTTAAATTATTCATGGGGAAAAAGTGGCAATGTATAATTCGAAAGTTCTACAAATTAGAGACAAACGACAATACAACACACCGTTTCTAGAACGAAAGAGGCAGAACATATAACTTTTCAATAATTGCTCTTCACTTAAAATGCAGCATCATTTCCTCTTTTTCATGGCAACGCATCCGGTTTTCCTTCCATTTTTAGCCTGTATAATTGTTTTCTTGTGCGCTTTGCACAGCCGGCGAGGCAAATTTGTAAGCAGTACACACGTTCTCTTGAGCAAACACCTAGTTCTATATTCATGCTGCATTACTGAACGGATGTTTAACTCTTCTCGATGAATAAAAAAAGCAAAAAAGTAGTCCCACGTTATTACAAGAGAGACAAAACCATTCCACTTTCGAGATGGAATATGAGATAGGGCTTCGAAATTCTGAATGTTGCAGGAAAAAAAAAGCTTGAGCTTTAGGCAAAATCCGAGAGACGTTTCGTTACCGACTACTTTCCTCACCTTGATCGCTACCGTATTTAATCGGTGTTATCGATATCAAGAGAATTTTAGAAAAAAATAGATACTGTGTATCAAATAAGAGTTAATTATTAAATCAGTCGAATAATTTTTATTTGATTTCGCTGTCAAAGCATCCAAAAACAAGTAACAAGAAAATCATTAAATTAAGTCCATGGCAAAGTAGTTTGCAAAATATTCAAAGGGGCCAGCCGGGGGTCCATTGCTCCCGACTTTGAAAAAAAAAAAAAATCAAATGCAAGTGAGCGTGTTTTTGCGGGTTTTTTTTTTTTTTTTTGGAAAATTTACATTGTTTATATAACTATCTCCCCTCTCCCCCCTCCCTCTCCGGAAAACTTCGAAATGTCAGGCTCATACTCGGAACAAAATTAGTTTGTATTAATCATTTCTCATTTCACATAAAGCAAAATGGGATATTTTTAGCACGTATCAAAACTTAATGTGTATAATTAAACGAATCACCCCACAACACACATAAATAAAACGGCTACATCACGAGCTGCTTAGTGTGTTAGTGACAACTATAGTGACAACTAAACGACCTTCAGATTTGTATGCGGCGTTGACTAAGCTAGTAAAACATGTAACTGTCGCACAATAATTCATTCGGGACAGTGGCGGCTCGTGTCTTGAAAAAGTGAGGGAGCCAGATCATGGGTGTACTCGCAACCCCCCTCCCCCCCCGGGTTTTGAAAAAAAAAAAGATTCTTAAAAAAAAAAATAATAATATTTAAACTTTCTAAAAAATTTATTTGTGTTTAATAAATAAAATTAAATTTCTTTTAAACACATGACAAGCTACAAAGCACTTAAACTACTAAGTAAATCAAGAAAGATATTAATAGTATCATGTTTATGTCTTTGATTGCCGGCAGGGTGGTGCCCTTTTCCCCCTAAATTTAAAAAATAAAATTTAATTAATCAGATCCCTTCTGCATATGAATCTGCCGGCGCCCATGGGCCAGATTCAGATTTTTTTTTTCTTTTTTTTTTTTTTTGCAAACGAAAAAAAATGTCGAACTCCTTTTATTTTCTTCAAATTATTGATAACGTGTTACATATTCTTAAAAACTACATGAGCAGTAATTTAAATAAGTAATAATTTCTGTGCAATAATGGGAAGACATTTTTTGAATAAAAAGTAATCTTGTAACGATATATATGCATACACGTACATACAACACAACACACAACAGTGTCGCAACTAGAAAAAAAAAATTTAAGTTGGGGGGGGGGGGGTCACAATAGGAAAAAAATCTCATCAGTTTGATTGATTTGATTTGCTCTTCAAATATCTCAATGTTGAAACTTGTAGTCTTAAAAACACAATTTTAGCATGTCTTTCGGTGATGTTAGGGGAAAGAACGGTACAGGGGACTCGGCGGAAATTTGTAGAAATTGAAGCCTTAAATCGCGGTGCTAGGCCACATTTATTAACGTTAGAGTAAGGATGGAGCTCCGGGACTCTCCCCGATCGTTTGTTTTTTCTCTTTTTTTGAAAAATTAATAGAAATCAATACCTCCTCCCTCGTCCAATTTTTGAGAAATTGCAGTTCCAAAAACGCAATTGTATACAAACTTTGAAAATTTTTACGGAAAGGGATTCTGGAGCTCTCCCTGGATTTTTTCCAAAGTTAAAGTCGTAAAATCGGCCAGAAGGAAAAAAAAAATGTATAATCCGCGGATAATACGATGCAAAAAAAAAAAAAAAAAATTGAAGCTTTGATTTAACATACAATTTTAGCAACTGAATTAAAAACGTGAAGAAGTAATAACTTTTAAGGTATATTCAAAACTAATACCAAAAAAAAAAGACTAAAAAATAAAGATTTCTTCTCCAAATTGTCATTATAGTACGTTAATTACTTGAAGACAGAGTCAAGAAAGGAGCAAACTATCTAACCTTGTGCAAATGAAGGCTTCTTCCTTTATTGCGTGTTGTTTATTTTACATAGCTTGAATCGCGTAAGAAGGACATTCAAGTTATGTAAAATAAGCAACATACAGACAGGGTAACGGTCTCGGCGAATCCTGCTGTAAATATTGAGGTTGTGTTGAGAGGCGAAAAAACACAGATAATCCGGGGCAGTGTATAATCCGCACCTCATTAATTTTACTTTTCTAACAGATAATCCATGGATTATGCGCAGGAAAATACGAAACAATCCATTTTTTTTTAAATTTCAAACACGTTCGTACAAAGAAAAAAAAAGGAAAAGAAATTAAAAGTTTGAAACTTTTGTCTGAAAAAAGTGAGGGGGCCCGGTTCTCCACTGGCCCCTCCTACGAGCTGCCACTGATTAGGGATCTACAAATGCGTTCAATCAGCATACTTGGGGATACTTTAACCAATTTGTTAAACTAGACTATAATTAGATTGGTACTCAAAGACTGAACTTAGAGAAGGTTGCCTCGCTAGGTCTTGGTTTTTCAGAAAGTTCTCCAATCTTTTCCTGGACTGCGGAGCAAGGACGGATACAAGGGCATATTTTCGATACTGAAGTTCCGAAAACGAGAATTTTAGACGATCTTCAATAATGTTACGAAAAAGAGGACTCTCCCTCAGATGTTTTTCAGAATTACGTTGTCTCAATAACGCAGTAGTAGCACATCTCTTAAGACATAAGGGTCGAAACTTTATACAGGAAGCTTTTCGAAGCTTCAAAAACTAAATTTTAGACAATCTAAAATGATATTAGATGGTGTTCGGGGGTTCTCCCCTGGATAGTCTCTTAAATTGAAGTCTAAAAAAAGCAAGCACCTTTGATGACGTTAAGACAAGGGATGGAGTTCAGAACACCTCTCCAAACTTTTTTAGAAATGGAAGTAAAAAAAAAAAAAAAAAACTGTAGACGATCTTCCATGATGTTAGGAGGCCAAGATTATTGAATCTATAAAAAGGTAAGTATCTGAAATCGATCGCCTCCCCTTATTTAGAATACTTTTTGGATCCGCCCTTGCTCTGGAGTCGGAAGGGAAATGAAAGACTTCCGACTCTTTCACCCCAAAATCAGTTCGATTCCGCAGCACTGGCATAGTTGCGGACTCGGAGGGAAACTGACCGATTCCGACTTTTGGAATTTTAAACCCCCGACTCCCGACTTCGACGACCTGATCCATTCTTCGCTGTTCAACGACGTGCATAGTCATTGCGGTAATTGTAATGACATGCCATTTTCCTTGATTGTATAAATTAATCGAACTTCGAGCGTTTTTGCCGCGTATAACCTTACCATGCATGTATGCAAATTAAGACCTGTCAAAACTTGAAGGTTCAATTTCAATCTTCAAGTAATGTCGAAGTGGCGAAGAATAATAATAAAGAAAGAAAGCAAATCGGTTAGTTAGTAGAACAGTCAAATCGACACTAATAGTTTGGATGGAATGAAAAACGAAAAAAGTAAATCGGCCCAGTGGAACGGCTGGTCGAACAGTAAAAATCTGTATTTTTCTTCGTGTGTTTCTTTACTTAAGTTTGGTACATTGAGATAGTTGCTCTGCTTTCTTCAAAATATGAGTTTATTCAAACTTCCACAATTAGGTTTAAAAATGTAAGCAATCGTATTGATTATTCATGATGTTAAAATATGTTGAATACCACACACACACACAAAAAAAACCTTTTTACGTTATAGCAATAAATTATTTTGATTTTTCCTTTCCCTTGCAAAAGTTTAAACATTTATTGCATAATACGTAGCTTTGAAATGATTTCTCGTATGATTATTCTGCCTTAATTTGCATTATATCCAGCCAGATAACCATTTAACGAGTCGTCTGCGTTTTTCTTTTCCAGAGAAAACAAGTTGTTATTAAAATGCAATGGTTTATATAGATTTTTCATTTTTTCCCGAATTACTAAAAATTTTCAGCAGTGATTCAAACTTCTGAATGAAATGTTATCAAACAAATCACATAAGTTTATCCCATGCATTTCATACCAACCAAACTCGCAATCAACATTTTCAAAAAGTAATGACATTGGGAAGACGGAGGGGGAGTTGTTTTGTCTTTTGAAATGTTCTGATTAATACATTGCAAATTTGATTCCAAACACTAAAAAATGTTTCCCAGATGTCTGTTGGACATTTTTTCCTGTCAACATTTTATACAAGTTGAATTCTAGAATTAAAACTTTGCACAAAATAAATAAAATAAAAATAATGAAAGAAAGAAACAGAAAACAAATAACAATAACTATATGACATTTTTATTTTCTATATGAATTTTGTGATTAATCCACGTAATTTTTTATGATTTCTCACAAATGATTATTCACTTAAGTATTATTGTTGTAACCACTAGCCCTAACATTTAAATATTTTTTAAAACAGTTCTTGGATAAAAGTACTAAATTAAAGTGTAATTTGTTCATTGCTTCATTTTTTAGCACTTTTACTTTGCAAGCTAGTTTTTTTTTCTTTTATTTCACTTTTCCATGCATTTTTTTCACAAGTTTTTAACGGTCCTCGAGATTTTTTTTAATTTTTTTAGATTAAAGATAAAAATTCACCGGTTCATGAACATTTTTTTCTTTCAAAGGCTTTTGTCGGTTCGCGGGTAAAAAAAAAGGCTGAGAAACGCGCTGAATTCGGCTGTCATAATGATAGGATTTTAAAACCAGTCCTTAAAGTTTTTTTAAAAACAAAGAAAAAAAAATGGGAAAGGATTTAGGATATTTGAAGATTACAGATACTAAATTAGTACAAGTACTTGATAAAAATTTAAAGTAGAATTGTTGAAGATAAAATTTCGAATGCAGGAGGTTTTATGATATAATATTTTTAAAATAAAATTTTTTGCCTCATTAAACTAGACTGTCACTATAATAGGATTTTAAACCAGTGCTAAAAAAACAGGGAACAGATTTATTAAACTGACAGATCTTCTGTTAAAAGTTTTGTAAAAAAATGATATGGAATAGTTGAAGAAAGAATTTGTAATGACTTCTAATGCAGGAGCTTTTATGAAACAAGCACTGGTGTTCCCACTGGGTATACTCCATATACGCCGTATACTCTCAATTATTTTTTAGACATATAGCGTATACCCTCAAGGTTCAAAAAGTTTCATATTATGACATGTTATGTATATGATCGCGTACACATATTGCGCGTAATGGATTACTGGGAGTATACCCTCAGAAAAATTGATGGGAACATCACTGGAAACAAGTCCCTTATAAACCCTCTGTCAATTTGTAATGACCTGATGTGAAAAAAAGACAAGGAGTTCCACAGGAAACATTTTTTCAAGCATAATCAACCCACAAATTTGGCACAAAAATAGCAAAAAAAAAAAAAAAAAAAGTTGTCAAGCACAATATACATTGAGGGTATCTAACCTTATCCACCTGTTAGCAAAAATTGGAATTTTTGCGAACTGCATGCCACAGTAAAATTTTAACCCATCGTAAATTTGTGGCAAAATACTACAGCGTCTAAAGCACAAAATTGCACTAGTTTTAAAACTCTTTTGCTTTAACATACATTCATTTGTCAAAGAAACCTTATAGAAGATTCTTCTTACAATAGTAAGAGTACGAGGGGGGACTCAAAAATAACTGGATTTTTGTCCTAAAATATTTATATATCAGTCTATTCACAAAATTTCTTTAGTCTCCTTCAAAGTATTCACCATGAGATGCAATATACCTGTTAATTCTTTTTTCCACTATTAGAAGCTCCTCTGGAACTCTTGAACTTTGACCATGTTTAGTGCCCGTTGCGAAGTAGTTTTTACAGCCTCTACATCATCGAAAAGCTTCTTTTTTATGTTTTTTTTTTCATCCTCGGGAACAGAAAAAAGTCACAGGTGGCTAGATTTGGCGAATACGAGGGGTGAAGAACGACTAGCCATCCCTGAGAAGCCAAATAGCGCTTAATAGTGAAGGCTGAGTGTGCGGGAACGTTATTATGGTGAAGGAACCATTCTTCCCATTGCCTGCGTCAGCTCCAACTCACTCCTGTTTCTTCTGAAATTTCGTCATTTGTAAAACGATGACTCTCATTGATTTTTTGGCGCATTTTTCAACGTTTTCATCATTTCGAGACGTTGAAGGGCGCTCAGAGCGAGCATGACCTTCAGCACTCATGCTACCACGTTTAAAGCACCCAAACCACTCGAAAACTTGTATACGGCTCATAGCATCGTTCTTGAAAGCTTGTTGAAACATTTGGTAAGCTATTCCGTTTTTCACTTTTCAAGCAGGAAGCAAAATTTCAAGCTTACTCTTTGATCTTTTAAATGTGCCATAATGAGTTCGCAGGCGGAAAGCAATAACACCCGAGAAAACCAACACTACGATCAGACGTTATCAACTGCACTGATGCCACTTGCACAGCTGGTCTGTGAAGGTCTCTACTTGAGCCATTTAGCTGGAGAACTCTACTACATCTAGGATTGGCAGCGCACCATTAGTCCGATTTCTTTTGGGTCCCCCCTCGTATGCTTACGAAAACAATGATTTCAAAATTTCTTTTTAAAGATATAGGCTTGAATTTTCAATTATTTACCTACTTATTTTATTTCAAAACCGCAAAAATTACTGGAGCAATTCTCACAGTAATTTTTAAACAACAAAAGCAGATACCATAAAGCTTTGACAACAGTTTTCGATATTTTTATTACGAAAACACATTTGAAAGAATGATTCGGAAAATTGAAAAATGGCGTTAATTCACTGGGTGGGTCAAATTGGTAACTACAATTCAGTTTTTCTATAGTTTCGAGAAAAACTCAAAAACTTATAAGTTTTTCACGATTTTTGAAGAATATAAAGACTACATTGGAATGTTATTCAACTACCATTCATAAATTTTATTTAATCAGAAATATTTATCTCTTTCGCGCAAACATTTTCAACAAAAGCGAAACATTCCATTTTACCACATTTGTAGCTGCCCAGTTGTAATACTCTGCCTACGAATTGGTAATTAGTATGCGTCAAAGATAAATGTGCTTGACAAACTTTCCAATTACATAACCTATGTTCGAGTACTCTAATTACTATCCTTAAGAATTGACATACAAGGCTAACTTACAAATAAATGCTTCGTGACATATTCAAACACACAAAACCAGTAATTTATCTGCTTAAATTAACATATTTAATGAAACAGACATAAAATACATACGACCTTCTTCTGGTTTCCTATAAAGAGGGAGGTAATTATACATTTAGTACATTTTTTTCTGTGGCAGCAAGATGTCGACAACTTTCGCGAGATAAATCTATCATCATTGATCAGCAAAAGTAATGGCAGGCCAAATATGTCATGTACATACCACTTAAGCGAATTATTTTTACAGATGGGGTCAAAATAACGTCCAATGATCATACGATTTCAAACAATTGAGCAAATTAATCAGAGATACTGATGATTATTACCTTCATATCGTCTGAATATCAAAAGGAGTTGCAGTAACGTATAAAAGGTAAAAATGAGAAAATTCGAAGTTGCCTTTGGCCAGTAATAATTTCATTGGTTGCTACTTCTTTACCCGTCAATATTAATTTCCCGTCGAGATTAATTTGTTCAAGTTAATTATTCTTAAATACATTAATTACAGAGGGTCTAAATACGTCCAGTGATTATACGACTTGAAACATTTGAGGGAATTAATCAGATACGCGTAATATTTCTGAAAATCATAAAGAGTTGCAGTAATGTCTTAAGGGTAAAACTGATAAAATTCCAAAGTTGCCTCTGGTCAGTAATAATTTTATTGATAGGTACATCTTTCCCCCTCAAGGTGCTAAATGTGATTAATTTGCTGAAGTTAATAACTCTTGAATACATTAATTATAGCAAGTAATACAGTCGAACTCGTTTATAACAAGCCCTGATTTAACAAGAACACCAGGAGCGCCCGAACTGAAATTTTTGGGAGTTCGGAAACTCTTCATTTTCTAAATTCTGCTGAAAGATGATAATTTTGTGGAATAAAACTCCAAATTTCGCCAAATATTGATAATTTTGCCGAATGAAACTCCAATTTCGCCAAATAATGATAAATGTGCAGAATGGGGTCGTTTTCAAAATTTTAAAAGTATTTTTTTCTGAAAGAGCATGCATAAAAACATAGAAAACATTTTGTGTTGCCATTCACGGTCCAAAATATTTAATTCGCATCTTTACTCACTTGTATTGGCAACGATATGGTCGATAGCAAGTGTAGAGCACAATTGTAATTCGCTTCTTGATTATCATATCGTGGAAATGCGGTAGAAAGATGCGCCAAAGTGCATCATTTGTGACGTCATAAAGACCACGCCTTGTTTGACGAATCATACATTTTAAAAAATTAATTAAAAAATAACTGTTGGGAAAATGAAAGTATTTTCTGAGTTTTTTTTTTTTTTTTTTTGTTTTTTTACTAATTCTATAAATTTCAGTGACAAAAAGTACTACTTTTGACTGAAGGAAACAACGCCATTATGATTTTACACCAAATCGTCAGACAAATTTTGCCGAATAAGGAAATTGTTGGGAGGTCACGGTGACCTCCCATCGGGGAGCGAGGGGAGAACCTGGATATGACAAGGAAACCAGAAATATTTGGTTGATACGTTCGAAACGAATGTTACAATGACAAGTTGGAGTGTAATAATTTTTAGTAAATTAGTTCATAAAGGCTGCAAGTAGGTTTTGTGGAAAATGACTCAACGACCAATAACTCAACGCCTTTGTCCATTATTGTTTTATTTTATTGTTTGAAGGGGCGAGTGATTGATGGTTTTTCAATTATTATTTTTTTCATTCAGTTGCCCTATGGGTGGCGAGGACCGCTAATTTTACCTTTTATAAACATATGACTCAAAGTAAGCGCTAAAATGACAATGCGAGAAAACAATCCAATTTGAACAACAAAATTTGATATAAATTTTTTTTCTCCTTGGAGCACTGTACAAATAATTATAGAAGCTAAACACACACTCACACATTCGAAGCTCACCCAGATACGGATGAGAAAAACGTTTGTGAAAATGTTTATTTTACTCCTCTCATTTACAGATAAGACTTCACATGTAATTTTTTCTATCCGTTCTTTTTATATTTATTCAACACGCAGAGCACAAGGGAGTTACTTTTATTTTTTCCTCCATGTTGCTATTTTTAGACAGAGAAAATGCATTCTCAGATTTAACCACAGCTTCGAGTTACATTCGGTTTACTTTTAAATGCAAACTAAGTCCTCGATTTTTCAAGAGAGGCACCCTTTTAATTAATAATTTATCACTTTCCATATTCTTCACAACTAAAAAAAGAAACAATTTGTTTTCCCGTTTCTTCCAAATTATTTATGCTTGGTAAAATAGCTGTCGAGTTTCATAAGTGCCGAATTTATAGTAAGATAGTGAACTGGGAGGTAAAAAAAAATACGGGACTAGGTGACGGGAACGTGGTTGCTAGGCGAAATCGGACATAAACAAAGGAGTTGTCAGAATAATTTACATTTTAATTGAAGCTTCAATCCAAAAAATATGGTTTGTTTCATTTATATGGCGGATTACTCAACTTTTAACGGCTTCTTGATTGTCTAACATAATTATTCGCCGGAATATTTAGGTTTCGTTGGAACTTTTGGACTGACCGTAGCATTAAGACTTTTATAAATTCACTAGTGGTACCCGCACGGCTTTGCCCGTAATAGAAAAATTAAAAGATCTTTTGGTTCGCCTGTATATTTACAAATAATGTATGGTAAATTTTCTCGCCAATTGGCTTGTACCCATGTTACGATTCCACGTTATGATAATTTCGTATCTCGCCAATTGACTTGTGCCCATGTTACGGTTCCACGTTATGATAATTTCGTAATTTACTCGTCCATCTTATGATAATTTTGTTCTTAAAATTGGAATAGAAAAAGAACCACATCGAATTTTCGAAAAATCGCTTTGAGGTGTACACCCCCATGCTACAAACTAACTTTGTGCCAAATTTCATGAAAATCGGCCGAACGGTCTAGGCGCTATGCACGTCACAGAGATCCTGACAGACAGAGATCCGTACAGAAAGACTTACAGCTTTATTATTAGTAAAGATAATGACTACTTGCCAAGAAAGAATATTTTAAATTCAAGCCTGTCAAAAAAAAAAAAAGAAAAATTAATTTGAATTCTGAAATTTTGAATTCAAATTATGTTTTTCGCAATCACGAACTGAGACAGGACCCTACTCATTGGAGTTATTGTTTCTAGAAACGGCTCCTGTCCCCCCCCCCCCCCACAAGCCTGCCTCTCCTTCGGGGCGGTTACGTGTGCATAGTTGTGTGTGTGCGTAGACCTGTGTGTATGTACGTAGGCGTGTGTGAGGGTATGTGTGAGATGGATGCCTCCTACCAGGAGAAGCGGGTAGCTCAAAACCGGAGCAGCCGCGCCGCGCCGCCAGCAGAGGACGTTGGGCGATGGTGCTGCATAGGCTTCTGGTCCAAGTTGAAAAAGGCACAGACACCAAAAATGGTCAAATGAGAACAATAAGCAATCGTGATTGCTCAAAAAAAAAAAAAAAAAAAAAAAAAAAAACATTGAAGACTAAAAATATCGCACGAATTACATTCATTACATTCAGCTCGGTCAATTCAACAACACATCTTAAAAACCAAACCTAAACCTTCTTATAAATTTGAAGACCATAAAAATTCATTAAATGTGCTTCAAAAACGCAAATTATATTTGTTTCAGCCTTGATGAAGGTATGGTACAGAAAAAAAAGTTATCTCTACATGATATTCACACAATTCTTTTCGTTGTCTTATCTTTAATGAAGTTTTCGAATTTAACATTTTAGTTGAGCTCCAGGAGCAAATTTAATTTTTATTCCATTTTAAAGAAATAAGTCTTCTTTTAGTCGAACAGTGGTAATGGTATTACGCGGGTTCTACTCACACAATCTGGGGCACCCCGATGACAGGTTAGTATGATCTCCCAAAACTTTCCTTATTCGAAAAAATTTGTCTGATGATTCGGCTAAAATTGTATCCTATTCGGCAAAATTATCATCATTTGGCGAAATTTGGGAGTTCCATTCGGCAAATTCAGAATTTCAAGCTAGGGATGTCCCTTGAACACAATATTCGTAAACACCGTCTTGCGGTTTTTGCAGGATTTAAAACTGTCTAAAACTTTCAAGCGTGCAACAATATCTTGTGTTCACTTACCACTAGACAACTAATCTCCTTCGTAGAAAAATATTTTACGGCTAACGAAAGAATACTAAGTAAACAAGCCTTTTTTTCTTTCAAATGACAATGAGTAAAGAAAATTCAAGTACAACCATTTAAAGCGTTTTTGAAAAATAATTGTCATTGTCAAGTGTCCCCCGTAGAAAATATCCATCCATTATAATCTTCGTTCTGTCTGAACACAAGAAGGCGCTGAAAATGTTTTTATTTTATGTAAATGAACAACCGTGAATGTAACTGTTCTGTTCAATTCGTAAGAAGTCTTTTATTTTTAACCCTCGACACACAAAGGAAGGGAGTTATAAGTTTGACGTGTCTGTGTATTTGTGTCTGTCTTTGGCACTCTAGCGCCTAAACGGATGGACCGATTTTGAAAAAAAAAAAACATTTATTCGAAAGAAGAGTTGATCGAGAGTGTTTTTAGCCAGGTTGCATCTTTGGATGCAGTTAATTAACGAAGATATTAATTAAAAACCTCTAAAAGGTTTTTCGAGATTTTTGCAGTGAAAACATATTTAAAAAGTTTAAAATTTAATACCAAAATAAAGAGAACTTTTTGCCGCGAATGATAGAATGTGTTTGGAAGTTCCATTTTTTATAGAATTCAAATTATAACGTTTTTTAAAGCAGATTTTAGTAACAACTAAGCCTTTATTCACGCGATTGATCACCGAATTCGTTGTTGCCTACAAGGAAATAAAACGCAATGATTTAAAATTTTTATCTGTTGCCATTTTCTATTTAATAGCAAATAAAATACTTGACATTGATTTTTAATAATATAAGGCTTTTAAAAGGATTTTCAATTTTCCTCTTGATTCTACAGTTGCGACTCAGTCGGGGGTCTTTAAAATTTTTAATTTTATCGTTGCTTATTTGAAGTTTGCTGTGCTCGTACTCGAGACAATTTAGTTTAAGTAGGGGCAGGGATTCCTGGAAGCCCTTACAATTCTGGACTAAAAATAAAGATAGTTGAGTTTAAGTACATAGTTGCCTCCCCCTTACTTCCTTTCAAAAAATAATTGTCCAGTATCCCCCTAACTTCCTTTTGCGTTGGATCCAATTGGTTTGACTTTCACAGTCCACTTGGATGCGATACCATACGCTTCGAGTACAACTACGTTAGTGAAGTATTTATAGATTCATATATGCGCAATTCATTGGCTCATGAAGTCTTACAATAAGTTTAGTAATGCTAATTAATTCAGCATCATTGAAACAAGTTAAAAAATTTGAATTAGGAACGTTATGAGAATCATTAAAAGCGCAACGTATGGAAATAACTGCTGGGGATGGAAGATAGCAGTTTTTCGAAGTTCTGCATGAACGATTAAGACACTTAAAATGGGTAGACTCGTCTGGGATAAAAATAATCCTCACTGTCATATTTTTCAGACTTTTTGTGAACATTTTAAGGATTCACTCCCAAGCCAAAAAGATTTCTTTTTATTTGTTTGTTTAATTTTATTTCACTTCTTGAGGCCTCAAAGTGAGCTTTCTGCTATGAATGGAAACGAAGAATATTTGTACTACTCCGCCTTGGACGGAGGAAAAAATATTTTCTAAAAAATACTTGACAAGCAGCTAAACCAGCCAGGGTGCGGAGTCAGAGGGAAAATGACAGACTCCGTCTCCGACTCCTGGAGTTTTAGAAACTTCGACTCCGACTGCTTAACCTCAAAAACAGCTTGACTCCGAGTCTGACTCCGCATCACTGGCAGAGTTGCGGATTTTGAGGGAAAAGTTCGATTCAGAATCTTGGAATTTTAAAGCGTTCGACGCCCGACTTCGACTCATTTACCCCAAAAACAGTCCGATTCCGTGGCCAGGCCTTAAACTAAATTTCGAAAACATGGCGAAGTTTTTTCTAGTAATGCCTCTTGGTTCTGAGCATAATTTGGTTTTGAGCAGCGGTCCTCTAGTTGGCGCCAAAGGGATTTTTCGCATTGGGCTCAAAAAATTCTAAAGATCTAGGCAAGAAAACCCAAGGTCATGTAACTAATAGTTCTTAAAATTTAATCACTTTTTTGAAATTGCGACTATTGTTCTTGAAAATGTGATTATAAATTAATAATAAAATTGATCTTTTAGTATTTCTTTAGTGAAATTTCTTTTAAAAAATGAGAATGCAAATTATCTGCAGCGAAAAAAACTCTTGATACATCTATGTAGATTAGAAAAGAAATCACAATAAGCGAAGAAGTTTTTTTTTCTCTATGCAATCTTTTTATATGCAGGTTGGCACAGCATGTACCTAAAAGAAGCCTTTATTTCAGATAACTTAGCCAAAAAATATTTTTTAGTTCCTGAAAATGTGAAAATACTACGTTTTATCGTTGAAAGATTTATAAAATGTATCTTTCTCATCCAAGACTCCCAAAACCCAAGGGTTTCAGACAAAATCCGAATAACCCAAAACCTCTATTGAAGATCTTGGTGGAAAACCGAAGTTTTAGCCCCGACTACGATATTGTTGACTCGGAAATTTGAATTGAACAGCAACTATGAAATAAAGTAATGTCTTTATGCAGAAATGTAAGAGGAAGTATGAAACTAAATCGCGTTAATTTGCAGAAAACTGCAAACACGTGTTTCGGGGTTTCAAGGATTTCAATGCGAAAATGCTTTTTAATGCAAAAAAGTAACCTATTGGACGTAAAGATATCCGATTTCTGCAGTAATCTGCAACGCCAACGGTGTCAATTATTCACAGATACTTTTTTTTAGCCGCAACATGCAGGCTGATGACTTGGCTTACTTTGGAAAAGACGTTGGTGCTCGTCGAGCTCCCTTGTTTCCAAATCTAGCTCACTAAAAACATTTGGAAATACTTCAGTCACCACCTGCATGCTCTTTGCAGAAAAGTTTTTTTTTAATGCTCTCTTGTTTCAAAAACGAAGTAAAATTTCTGAACTCCAATCACTGTAAAATTCATTATCAAATGATTGTTAAAAAAATATCTGCAAATTATTAGTCATAGATTAGTCATTAACGTAACATGTGAAGTATTTTCACGAAGTTCAAAGCGCAACAGAATTGCAAATGATTAGTTATCGACCTATTTTCAAAGTTGCTAGCCCAACCTGTAAAATATTTCAATAGTTATTACATGTCCAATAGAATTGCAAATGGTTTGTCATTGAACGTTTTTCAAAGTTGCTAGCGTAAGCTGTGAAATATATTGTAACGGATTCGGTGCGACTTCCACTTTCTTGAAATGAAGACACAGTTCTTGATAAAAGCACAGGAAATTTATTTACACTATGTACAGGAAAGATCGTCAACAACTGCTAAATTATTCATCAGCAATAAAGCAATTATCACACAACACCGTAAACTCAACGTTTACACACGTATTTACTTCCAAATACGAAAACAACACAGCGAAATGCCTCGCTATAAACAGAGCAAAATGCTCTCCAGTTCGAAATATCAATCGAAACTCCACTGTTTATCCATCGCTAACGGCTTAAATACACCGAAAAGAATTTTCTCAAATATTCCACACGCTTCTCGAAATGCGTTGACCGTTATCAAATTTTATCAATGAACAGAAAGGGAATAGGGGTCGTATATTTTAGCCATATGAAAAAGGGGTTGTATATTCATTACGGGAAACTATTTACAGGTTACGTTACTACAATAATTACTATTTGCAGGATTTGTAACATTGCCCCCTTCCTAAGGACTGCACGTCCCGGGCAGTACAATCCCCAGAAAGGGTGCCAAACTTCTATCACAAGTTCACAAATATTCACATTAATTAATAACTAACAGATACATAGGAAACACAATAATAACAAGAAATATTACTAAACATTAAAAGCAAAAATTATGATGTTGATTCGCTCTCGTGCGAAGTTATGAACGTCTTCCAACCGGGCCTGGAGATCCTGGATGTACTCCTCAGGCGATGAAGGCGCATCCGGAGGACGACCGAAGACGAGATCACAAGGTAGCCGAAGCTCTCGTCCGAAGAGCATCTGAGATGGGGCATATCCGGTAGTCTCGTGGACAGCACTGCGGTAGGCCAGCAGGAACAAAGGTAGCTTCTTGTCCCAATCCTGTTGATTTCTGGATACCATAAGTGAGAGATTATTCAGGATTGTGCGGTTAAATCTCTCCACCATGCCGTCCGATTGTGGGTGTAGTGGTGTTGTCCTAGTTTTCTCAATTCCGAAAATTTGACATAGGCCCTTAAACACAGCAGAGATGAAATTCCTCCCTTGATCGGAATGAATCTGCAAAGGTGTTCCGTATCTCGAGATCCAATGTTGGACTAGAGTCTCTGCTACGGTAGTAGCCTCTTGATCTGGAATGGGAAATGCTTCCGGCCATTTGGTGAAGTAGTCGATGGAAACAAGAATGTATTTGTTCCCATCAGCAGTTCTTGGAAGAGGACCCAGGATGTCGATCCCAATTCGTTCGAAAGGAGCTCCAACGTTGTACAGATGTAGCTTCCCTCTGCTTCTCTTCTTCGGTCCTTTACGAGCAGCACAGGCGTCACAAGAATGGCACCACTTCTCCACGTCATCCTTCGCCTTGCTCCAGAAGAAGCGCTCCCGAACTTTATTGAGGGTTTTCAAGACACCAAAATGTCCTCCAGTCGCACTACTATGTATTTCTTTCAGAACATCTGAAATCCTTGATCGGGGAAGTAGTAACTGCCACCTAGATGTTTTGCCGTCGTCAGATTCCCATTTCCGGTGTAGCACGCCGTTCCGTAAATGGAGTGAGTTCCATAAAGCCCAGTATCTTTTTGTTGCAGGACTGAAGATGGAAACGTCCTGCCAGCTAGGGCGTCGACTGTCACTTTCCATGAACTCTAAAATTGGTTTTATGTCGGGGTCTTCAAGTTGATCTTTTCGAACTTGGTCATCACTCCATGGATCAGGTTCTGATGATGTTGGAGTCACTGTCACCTGATAGGCGGTAGGGCTAGTCGTTCCATACTGTTTCTCGATTCGGGAACAATAGTGGCAGTTCTCAGGACAGGGTCTCCTTGATAAAGCGTCAGCATTACCGTGAGATAACCCTTTTCGATGCTTGATCTCCATGTCATATTCCTGGAGCCGCTGTATCCATCTGGCTATCTGACCTTCCGGATTTTTGAAGTTCAAAAGCCAAGTTAATGAGGCATGATCTGTCCGAAGCAGAAATTTTCGGCCGTAGAGGTAATGATGGAAGTGTTCTACAGCTTTCACTATGGCCAGTAACTCCTTTCTGGTGACGCAGTAATTTCGCTCCGACTTTGATAAGCATTTGCTCCAGTAAGCGATGACATGTTCATTTCCGTCAATTTCTTGGGATAAAACAGCTCCGATGCCCTCGTTGCTCGCATCAGTGTCCAGGATAAAGGATTTTTCAGGCTGAGGATAGGCGAGGATAGGCGTTGATGTTAAAGCCTCCTTCAGTCGTAGAAACGCATCTTCGCATTCTTTGGACCATTCAAACTTTTGCTTGCTCTCCGTCAGCTTATGCAAAGGTCGTGCGATGTTGGAAAAACCCTTTACAAACTTCCTGTAGTACGTGCAGAGCCCCAGGAAACTTCGCAGCTGATGGATGTTTTCGGGACGACTCCAACTCCTGACCGCAGATACCTTCTCTGGATCGGTTTGCACACCCTCAGAAGAGATGATGTGACCAAGGTAGTTCACTTCCCGGCGGAACAAATTACATTTGGACGGGCTTAACTTCAGATTGGCTTCCTTAAGCTTTTGCAGCACCTTCCTAAGATTTGCCAGATGTTCTTCGAAGCTGCGTCCCACGATGATGATATCGTCTAAGTAGACCAGACAGGATTCGTAAGAGAGTCCTCTTAACACTGTCTCCATAAGACGCTCGAACGTAGCTGGTGCATTGCAGAGACCGAAGGGCATCACTTTGAACTGCCATAAGCCTTGTCCAGTTGTAAACGTTGTCTTCTCTCGGTCATCAGGGTGTATCTCAACCTGCCAGTAGCCGCTCTTCAAGTCCAGGGTCGAAAACCACTTGTGTCCGGAAAGAGTGTCCAAGGTGTCGTCTATCCGTGGAAGAGGGTAACTGTCTTTCTTGGTGATTTCATTCAGTCGTCGGTAATCGACACAAAATCTGGTGGAGCCATCTTTCTTTCGGACCAAGACGATGGGAGAGGCCCAAGGACTGGATGACGGTTCGATTACATCATTCTCCTTCATCTCTTTCAGAAGGGTTTCAACCTCTTCCTTTTTAGCGAACGGTAGTCGTCTTGGATGCTGTTTAATAGGGGGGTGTTCTCCAGTGTAAATCCTATGCTGCGTTAAATTCGTACGGCCAACATCCTCCGATGTAGATGAAAACAGATGCTTGAAGTCGTCCACCAATTGTTCCGCAGCAGTTCTTTGATCCTTCGATAAGGGTGCACTCCCAATTAACTTCGATGTCAAGGACTCAGAAGACACAGTCTCGGGGGAATTGATTCTTCTAATGATGCAGTTTACGGGAGTACAAGTTGCTAACACTTCGCCTTTCCGGATATTCCTTGGCCTTTCACTCACGTTGGCGACTCTCACAGGAATTACATCCTTAGAAAGGTCCACAAGCGTAGATGCTACTAGCACTCCTTTTAGGCTATTGCTTAGGTTAGTGTATTCAATGAGTCCAAATCGAAAACTATTGCTTTCTTCAAGGGAGCCAGGTATTAATGATTCTGACCTTGAGGGAATCGATAAATCTGTTTGAGCTATTATTTGATGAGCGGATTTTACATCACTCTCTGCAGGGAAAACGGCTATGTCTTCTCTCATCGAGTGCAGCTCATTAGTCTTGAAGTCGAGAGTGAAGTCATATTTCTTCAAAAAGTCCAATCCGAGAATGAAGGGGTCCGTGATATTAGCGACGAATGCCGTATGATGGTAGGTGGCATTCCCAAACACTATTTCCAAGTTCACTTTACCGTCAATCTCAATTTTGTCACCTGTCACAGTCTGGAGACTTACGCGTGGCGATGTCCACAGCAGTTTCAATCCGAATTCACGAGCCACATCTGTCCTAATGATTGTCACATTGGCTCCAGTGTCGACAATCAGTCTGCAGGGGTTCCCATTTACATGTGCGTAAATGAAAAGTCCATCACTGCCACTACTAGAAGAGGAAATCTGCAGAGCTCTGGTGGAGGTGATTTCTTTCCCTCGCGTAGCTTGGCGAGCAGGACAACTCCTTCGCAGGTGCCCCTCACTACCGCATTTCCAGCACTTCTGCTCTTGTTTCTTTTGGGCTGTTATGCTGCTCAGATGTCTTGTCAAGTCACCGAGTTGTCTCTCAAGTTCAGCGAGGTGGGACGACCTGGAATCAGACTCATCAGCTTCCTGAATCCGGATTAGATGGCGATCCACACGGGTTGCTTCTTGGGCGGCCTCGTATCTCATCGCATACACAACGGCAGAATTCAGGTCTTTGACATCCGCCATCCGTAGAGCTTTCTGGATTTCCGGATCTCGAACCCCGTCGATGTAGTAGTTGAGTGCCAGGTTGTCTCGAACATCCGCAGGGCAGTCGTAAAAAGCAAGATGAGACAATCTCTCAACGTCCGCCGCTAGCTCTTGCAGGGTTTCCCCGGTTTTCTGGAAACGGGACTTCAACTGGAGTCGGCTGAAATCTTTCTGGCACTTCTCACCGAAGCGAAGCTCCAACGCAGATGTGAGGGCGGCGAAATCCAGGCGCTGGCTGTCCGGAAGGGTCTGGAGAATGTCCGCTGCGTCACCTCTCAGGGATGCTGCAAGATGACAGGCCTTGGTAGCAGAGTCCCATCCGTTCGCTTCCGCCACTATCATGAATTGAGTTTTGTAAACCTGCCACGAAGTTTTCCCATCAAATGTGGCAAGTTTAATGGACGGTCGAGCAACCGATGTGGGAGCGCCAAACTGTAAAGAGCTGCTTTCCGCGGTCGCCAATCTCCTTTCCAGGTCTTTAAAGATGTCTTCTTTAAGTTGATGAAATTTTCTATCTTCTTCTTCCAGTTTATTTTCTACAGCATTGCATCGGCCTTCAACGGAACTTAATTTTTCTTCAAATTTCTCTTCGATTTTATTTTCCACTGCGATGAATCGGCCTTCAACTGCCTCAAACTTTCCTTCAATAGCATCAACTCGATGCTCTATCTCATTAAATTTATTTTCCATCACAGTCTTTACCGAAGTAAGATCGTTTTTAATTTCCTCTTGGTTAGAAACTAGGTCATTTTTCAGCACCGTTAAATCACTTTTCAATTGGTTTTGATTAGCCGCCATATCATTTTTTAATTGTTCTTGATTAGCTGCCATATCATTTGTTAGTTGTTCTTGATTAGCCGCCATATCATTTTTTAATTGTTCTTGATTAGTCGCCATATCATTTTTTAATTGTTCTTGATTTGCAGTAAAACTTGCAGTCAAATCACTTTTTAATAGGTCTTGATTAGCCGCTAATTCATTTTTAACAGAGTTGATTGCATCAAGAAGTTGTTTTAATTGTTCATCCATTGCGCGAGTAATCACCATAAAATTAAAGTCCAAATTCAAAAAGTTTTTATGAAAAAAAAATGTCCAAAGTCACACTTACTCCAAGAAAGTCCAGAAGAAGCCCCACGTTGGGCGCCAAATTGTAACGGATTCGGTGCGACTTCCACTTTCTTGAAATGAAGACACAGTTCTTGATAAAAGCACAGGAAATTTATTTACACTATGTACAGGAAAGATCGTCAACAACTGCTAAATTATTCATCAGCAATAAAGCAATTATCACACAACACCGTAAACTCAACGTTTACACACGTATTTACTTCCAAATACGAAAACAACACAGCGAAATGCCTCGCTATAAACAGAGCAAAATGCTCTCCAGTTCGAAATATCAATCGAAACTCCACTGTTTATCCATCGCTAACGGCTTAAATACACCGAAAAGAATTTTCTCAAATATTCCACACGCTTCTCGAAATGCGTTGACCGTTATCAAATTTTATCAATGAACAGAAAGGGAATAGGGGTCGTATATTTTAGCCATATGAAAAAGGGGTTGTATATTCATTACGGGAAACTATTTACAGGTTACGTTACTACAATAATTACTATTTGCAGGATTTGTAACAATATTTTCATGGTTATTAATAGTACCAAAGGATTAGTCATCGAAATTATTCGGGTCATTCTACAAAAAACGCGCTTTTTTAGGTCTAGGGTGGTTAGTTTCAAAAATATTTATTTTTAAGCAATTTTTTAGGAGATTTAGAAAAGTATACATATTTTGAAAATGATCAATACAAATTAATGATGTTATAAAAATTTTTAAATGTTTTTTTCACTGAACGGAGGGATACTTGTATGCCTCCGTTACATGTCCCAACACATTTCTTCCCATGTACTTTTTCATTTATTTACTCAATACAAAAAAATATAACAGATTTAATACTAAAATTTAAATTATTTAATGTTTTTTAATAAGTAATCTTTTGAATCACTGTCACAGTATTTCTTGTATCCTCCGTTCAGGATTTAATTAAGTAATAGAATTTCCTATAGACGGCAGTACTGGCAGCTCATTACAGAGGTTTAGAATCATCACAAGTTAGTCCTTTTCAACTCTGGGTCTTCATAGAGAAGCTAAAGAACTTAGTATGAATGAATTTCAGCATTATTATCTTTGAAGTCAAATAGGTCTTTAACTTCGTGCACCCTCCGTTCTTGAGTTAAAAAGGAAAGAATTGTTTGTGTAAAAAAAAAAAAATTTGTAGTTAAAATTGAATCACTTTTTTTTAAAGTAAATTCTAAATAACATGTTTCGTTAACCCTAAATCAACACAATGATCATAGCAAAACATAAGTATTTGTATCCTCCGTTTCTGTATCCTCCGTTACGGTATAGAAGTAATGGAGGATATACAATCAGAAATGGAGCATACAACTTTCTTTAAAAATCCATTTTAAGAAAGATGTGTCCATTTTAATCAGTTCAAATCGTGTCCCTCATACAAGATGCAATGTTTATTTAAATGAAAAGTTTAAAAATAACATTTAAAATATATATTTACTCTATCCGTTACCCTCCGTTCACATCCAAAATTTTAACTGCAAAAGAAAGTTACAAAATAACCAATAAAGAATGTGACTAACTATGTGAGAGTACAAAGGTGTCTAAAAGGAACAGTATAAAGTAACTTTTAAAAAAATTGAAGATTTTTTTTTCCTGAATTCCAACTTTAAAAACCTACGTTTTTTGTATAATGACCCATTCTAACGTAACCTGTGGCATATTTTCCAGGCTATTCAAGTGTAATAGAACTGCTAATAATTCGTCACCGAACTTAAAACAATATGATACATTAAGGTCGACATAGTAGCACAGTTGATAAATGCGCTTTATTAATTAAGTATAGCTTGAACAACAAAGTAATGATCTTACCAAGCGCTACACGCAAGTGCGAAAAGAAATTAGTAGTATACTTGAAAATAGCCCATTACGCGGCTGTCAAATTACCCAAAGAAAGAAGTTTTTTTTCTGCTCTTTACAGTAAAAGGCTTCGGCGGCGTGGCAACTTGTGTGCCATGGCTGAAATTCATCTTTGTCCAGTGTGTACACACAATCATCAAAGTAAAAGTTCTAAAAAAATAGTGGTAGTTGGTTTCTAATGATTTTTTTTAAAGAAAATGTCCGATTTGTCCTCCCCTCCTCCCCCAAATTGTTTATTTTTATG
The DNA here is from genome assembly GCF_026930045.1 of Uloborus diversus. Classification (NCBI taxonomy): domain Eukaryota; kingdom Metazoa; phylum Arthropoda; class Arachnida; order Araneae; family Uloboridae; genus Uloborus; species Uloborus diversus. Next base: position 45,571,679 of record NC_072732.1, read on the forward strand.
TTAAGAGGAGTTGATTAGTAAAGCAATTAGAGTCGTACCGAGTAGCACTTTGGCCGAGTAGCCGAGTACCGAGTACTCGGCCTTTCACTACTCGGCCGAGTTACCGAGTACTCGGCCTTTTACTACTCTGCCGAGTTACCGAGTACCAATTATGTTTTAAGTAGAACCACTGACACACATGTGATGAATTTTGAACTTATTGGAATAGTAGTATAGACCTCCTTGTCCATATAATAGTTTTTAAAACTAAATTCCAGCTGAAATTTAAGTACGCATTACATAAACAATTTTGTTTGTGTCAAAAATTTTACAAAAATTTTTTTTTTTTGAATAAATAAATAAAAGGTATGATAATCAAGTTAGAATTAAAACAAATTACAGTAAAACCCCTCTAATGCAGACACTAACAGGACAATTTTTTTGGATACCTTTTTTGCATAATTTTTAATAAATAAGTTTTATTTACTTTGAGGACATTAAAATAAAGATTTATTCCATTGAAGCATTACAAACTTCATTATTCTCAAAATTTAAATTTGACTTGTAAGTTTTAATTGTAAATGATTGCAGAATATAATGCTTGCTCTTTTTTTTTTTTTTTTATAAATTTTAGTATCTGTCTTGGACAATATTCAATTTTTTAAAACTACTCGGTATTGGCCGAGTATCTGATCAGAATTTCGCCAAGTACCGAGTACTCGGCAAATTGGCCGAGTAGGCCGAGTACCGAGTAGTTACCGAGTACTCGGTACGTCTCTAAAAGCAATGTTTCCTTTCCTTTCCTTTTCCTACCAAGTGGGCTGCTTATTTTTATCACAAATTATAATGAATATTTTTATATTTTTAAGCGTAACCTGTAAAATACTATTATAACGGTTTAAAAAAAAAATTAAAAAAAAGCGCCATTTTTTGTACCTTGTTGCGAACCTTTTGTACTTTGCAAAGTACAATAAAGCACTGTTTTAGAAGTGCAATAAAGCTATCAGAAAAATGAAAGAATAAAAATTATAACATATGCAAATCTATATTTTTTTTATCAAATGTACGGTAGCAAAAACATCTATGAACGCGTATATGCAAAATTATAAGGGGGAAGGGGCTCAGATGTTTTCTCCATGTTTTAGCAGGATATTTTCCTCATGGAAACCGATTTCAGTACAGATTAGAGTTATTAAAGTTTGACATTTTTAACAACTTATTCATTAATGGCTGGAGAAGAAATGTTTTTACATTTTTACAAAGAAAAAAGTACCAAAAGCAAGGAAGTTCTAATTTCTAGGGGGGGGGACCTTGATCCCCACTTGCCCCCCTATATGCCCATGAAAACATCAAAGAAAAAGTAGTGTGATTTGTTCCTAGCGGCAAAAAGTTTTACCTCTCTCTCTCACTCTTCTCCCTCCAATCTTTTTTTTTTTTTAGAGGAGTAATCATTAGTGTCGATTCATAATCACAATGTTTTCTTTCATAATTTGTAGCATTTTTTTTTAAACCACCAATGGGGATGTTTGTTTTTTATAACAACATTTAAAAATAACAATGACTATTTTCAATGTGACTAAAACGTAAACTGTGCAATACTTGAACGGTTGTTTAAAGTGCAATAGAGCGAATAAGAGCATTTTGCAAAGTTATATTTCTGACAAATTTTTGGTAGCGTAACATTTAGGCGTACTGTTTTCATTTGAGTCTTTCAGCCAGCGAAAGATTCAGTGTTGTTAGAATAATAAAGATGTGAACAAACATTATAATTAGTCGAATAGAAAAAGCGTGATTTAAGTTGTGCCACAAAAAACAACGATTCGCTTAAAATTACGTAAACAACGTATAAAACCTCTTTTAAAATGCGTAATAGTTGGAAAAAAAAAAAAAAACGCATGCTTTTTATATGTTAAGAAAATATTTCGGAGCTAATAAAACTCATCAGCATAACTTTCTGAAACTTCTCTTTTCCGTAAAGAACAAAAATCTTAAGCTACAAACTTTGGTTTCCTTCCGTTTCAAGTTGACATTTGTAAGGACTGGTTTCAAGAGATAACGTATTTTATGAAAAACATTAAACAGAAACCTCGAAAGGTTTCACACATACGGAACTGAGCAAAAAAAAAAAAAAAAAATCCATCAGTACAATATCCTTGTAGCAGTACATCTGAACCTTAAGAAACGGCTGTTTTATACTCAATTCATTTTTTCCACCACAAACCTTAACATTCGTAAACCTTTCAAACCGATATTTAAGTCAAAAAATACTGCGTTTTATTACACGGGCTACTGACTTGACATGTTAATTCATTTGTAAACAAATACTCGTAATTCATAGAAAAGGATGTCCTTGCAGATGAAAATGAATTTCGGAAAAAATAACGCTTCCAAGTCACCTATTCACGAACTGTAAAATCTGTCCTGAATTCGCTGCTTCTTTGAAATCTATCAGTCTAATAACGCTATCCTTAAAAGCCAATATCGTTCTCTTGGTAAAGAATTTAGGGAAGATAAAACCCAGAATTATAATTACGAACAAAAAATATTGTTGTTTTTTTAAAGCAATACAGAGGAAATTTTTACTTATAAAAGTGAAAAAAAAAAGAGAAAAGCCTTATGTGCGTTGAAAAGCTGCTTTCACTAGAACATTTTAACAACTCTCATGACAATTCATTGGTGAAAAAAAGGATGGAAGATAAGATGTCAAAAATACTGTTTAAAAATAGGTGGTAATCAGGTCCGTAAATAGACTAGTTTCGGAGAGAGTTTTTCAAAACCCATTTCTTGAGAAATCTATGATCAATCAAAAGTTATTTCATTCGTACATTATTTTTTTTTTGCTTTTTATTGCAGTAAATGAGGGGGGAGAACATGAGCAAACCTGACAGATGACTATTAAATGAGTAAATGCATTAAAAAAAATATGATGTGTGCACGACATAACTTCTTTGTACGCTCATTAAAAAATCGATTTGTTTTTAATAACTCAAAAGAGTAGGTGCGTGTATTCATATGTTCTCATTAGAAATAGAACTTCTTTGACACTTAAATAAAAAGATAAATATCGAGTATGGCACATTCAAATCAATAAGAAGCGGAAGATCATTTATTTAGACGAACCTAACATTCAGGGTCTTCGTAACATAAATGGGAGTTTAAACATTTTATAATTATTTACCTGCAGTTCTGTTGAATTTTGTGAAATAATAAAACTTCGGTGTAATACTTCATATTAGAAAACACTACAAATAACATAAATTAGTTTTTGAAACTAAACTACTATTATGTGAGGAACGAACGCAGCATATTTGCAACTTCGAAAATTTTCTTAAAATTCAACTACAATTTCTCTAAAAGTTTAGGAGGATATTACTTCAAAAACAACATATTGCGTTATTTTCATTCACAATAATACTTATATTTGCTTATAATGTGATCATGTAACAGAACGAGTTTTTATTCAAAATATGGCGTGTGACAAACATAACTTTAAAGATGGACCATTTTAGAAATAGACTCGTTTAATATCTTGGGCAGGTACGTGTATAAATATTAAAGTCATCTCTGGTACTTCGTCTTATAATTAGAACTTTTAATAACAAATTTGAAAACTGAATTAAATAAATGCTATTTTTTTAATTGCCTTGTACAAAATTCTTTTTTTTTTCTTCCCTTTTTTATTACCTACAAGTAGAACATCTAATACCAGATAACTGCCAAGAAAAGAAATTCCTTTACCCTCTAAAAGTTTTAATTTTAAGAGTAGTTTCGCTCAAGAAGGCATTTTCTATGAACTTTTTTGACTTTCCTTCTCACACAGTATTTTTTTTTTTTTTTTTTTCAAGATCACATGTCAGAGTCTGCTTTTTTCTGGGACTTCTTGAAAGAGATATTTTGTGAGCCTTTCCGTCAACTTGGCATATTGAGAAAGGCAGTGCAACTCTAAACCATACCAACAGGTCGAAAAATGAACACCCATCACCGATTTTTAAAAACCGACGCCACTTGAATTGCCAACATTTCGAAATGATCATTACACATTAAATTTGCAAATTTAAGTGCAACATTACGATTAAAATATTTTATCAGACTATTAACTTAATCCTAACATCAACACGAAACATCCGAGAATTTACGACGGCTCTTTTTGCTGTTTTTCCAAGAAATAACTCACCATTCGTCTTAAAACAAACCAGAGAAGATAAAGCTTAAAGCATGTAAAAATAAAGATATCTACGCTTTTGCAGATTTTTATCTGAAATTACGATAAAAATCATTTAACTACATCCCTCCTTCACCCTTTCAGCCTTGTACTCTGTGATCATCAGCCATACACAGGTGTATGAATCGGCGCTACCATTCTAAATTCGGCAAGCCGTTTATTTTTGGAATGGAAAAGCATGCGTAGCCTGACACCTGTTTCAACAAACCCGAACTCGATGATGACACGTGAAATTTCCGGCGTTGTGCATTATTTAGCGGGTTATGTCGCAAACTTTAATCCTGATCTTAAGCTTCTCTTTAACCACAATGTTGCTAACACGAGTGTATAGAGATTTTTTCAAGGAGTGAAAACAGTCCTTGACATTTTTTTAGAGGAGTGTAATTCATTTTGGAGGAGTGAAATATATGAAAGTTGTGAAGGGGGGAGGAGGGAGGGGTAATAATATACGTGGCCGCCGCTTATATGAATCACATTTGTTCTAACAGTTTTGATTCCATAAAGCAGCTGATTCAATAAAGCGGCTAATTTAATAAAGCTGGATTGTGTTCTGTTTTTGAAGAATTGATTCATTACATGGTTAATTCAATAAACCACTGATACAATTGACCGGCGTCCACTGTAATTACTTCTCAGGGCCGGATTTAGGGGAGGGCAGGCGGGGCAACTGCCCCTCCACAACAAAGGGGCCCCCACAATGAAATTTTTACAAAATATCCTAACTTTCACGGGTCGAAAATATCGGATATATACATATGTATATAAAATATTCAGATATATATCAAAGTATCGGATATTTTCGAAAATATGATGATCTTTTCAAACCCTAATTAGGGGCCTCCACACTTCCAACTCCGGCCCTGTTACTTCTATAATGAAATGGAATCATGACTCACAAATGAGGAAGCAGGGTTACTACAGCAATAAGGCCCGGGATGCAAAATAAATCAAAAAAAATTAGCATAGCTGCTGAAAAATATGGAAAGGGCCGGTGGGGCGCACGATCTGGTAAGGGGGCCCTGTAATAAATGTAATATGCAAAGGAAGGAAGCTTTTCGCTTTCAATTTACGAGTTGAACTGCATCATGTCTGTGGACTCTCGCTGGTGAAATAAATTTTCTTTTATCTACCAATTTGTTGGTACTTTTGGCTTCAATGAGACGACGTATGTCTCCAGCTCGATTATTCCCTATTCCAGACTGATACGTCCATAACAAGGACGAAACTACAGTCTCTGGATGGGATAACTGGGCAGCCGGTACATTGCATATGTTTCGTTTTGTTTAAAAGAGACACTGATTTAAGAAAAAAAAAAAGATTAAATTATTTCTAGTAATTATTTTTTTACACTTCAGTTCTAAAGTTATCTCTCATCGCTCTAACATCTTTCGAAACACTTTAAAATTCTTACATTGTTCCTAAGTCTACTTCTTGTTCTCTAAAATTTTATTATTCTTTAATTCAGGGGTGCCCACCTGGGAGGAGGGGGGGGGGGTCATGGACGCGCCAAAGAAATTTTTGGAGGGGTTGTTTTGAGGGGTATTTCTTTTTTTTTGGGGGGGGGGGAGGGTCTTCGTCGTAATGGAGGGATGCGGCATTGCTCTAAGGGGGAGGGGCGGCACATCTGTTTAATTCCTCTAATTTATTTTCAAAATTTTAAACAATCGCTCTTCTCTGATAATCTAAATAAATTTCTTATGTTATGTTTTTATTCTCTTTTTTTTCTTTTGCTTTAAAAATTCACTTTTCTGGCATTTGTGATCAATTATTCCTTCCGATCTAGAAGTCATTCCCCACCCCCCTTCCAAGATTTTTATAAAACGAAACATTGTTCTAAATTTCGTTTCATCTGTAAATTTTTCTTCATTAATAAATGAGAAGGAAAAAGGAGTGGGGAAACAGACAAGGTTTGAAGCAAGTGAAAGGCAGTTTGGATTATTGCCAAAATGGTTTTGCTGATGTAAACAAACGTCTTACCGTTTGATTTTCTTTTTTCACTTGGCTCTTTGGCAACAGAAATAATATAGAATTTGAATACGCAGTTCGTCGTAATGGAGTAATTAATAAGTGTCTACCTTTTTGAAAGATATGAATTAGCGATCAGTTGGAACAACTTCGAGATTAACTGCAAAAATGACAAAATACCGACAGTCAAGTATATAGACAGTAAAATATATTTGAGATACGTTATTTTAAATCAAGATAGAAATGTTTTTCGTAACGGGTAGTTGAACTAATTAAAATTTAACACCAAGTAAAATGCTTATTTATTTTTTTGAAGTTTTATTTCACACTTTTCATTATATATAATGATGGTTGAGCTTGAATCAGATGATTTTTTTAAGAAAAAGAGAGATATTTATATCAGGATTAACACAACACGGGTGCGGGGATCGGCACATTCGTTTTTGGGGCATTAAAATAGACCACGTTTAGTGTGACGTCAGGGGTTGCCAGAAACACGGGGGAAGTTTCCAATCATGCCGTTGCTATGCGCGTTGCTAAGGGAGAATCAGCATAGGATCTTCGTAGGAATAGGGTTAGAGCGATGTTTAATTGATAGTTTTTTGGCAATTAAATGGTCTAAATAATTTTTTTAGTGGTTTCAAGTTACATATAAGCCACCTGTAGACATCATTTGACGAGTATCGATAATTTTTACATGTGAATCGGGTTAAAATTCGGCAAAACATAGAATTATGTGGAATACAAGTGTGTTTTCTAGAGTTATACACTCTTCTTATTGTTATTTCTTTTTCGTTGGGGGAGAGGGGGACAGGTCCGACATTTGAGAGGGTCAGGAGAGGTATTGCCCCTCTCATGTCTTTTGGAAAATAACTGTATTTCTATAAATTTGGCGTAATTTTTGCTTTTTTTCGACGCAACATACTCGTACATTGACTTTTTCCTTTTTGCACGTACCCTTCAAGGAAATTTGATATATCATGACTTGGGGGGGGGGGGGGTGAGATTTTTCTTTTAAAGTTTAGAGCGAAATTTAATTATTATTATTTTTTTTAGGAAGAGGAGTAGTTTTAATTGAATTGTATGCATTCTTTTCTTTAGAAGACGAGAGACCATGTCAGCCTAGTCAGCGATACCTGGAGGGGGGTGAGAGAATTTTTCTGCATTTGTTCCAGTAATAATGCATATTTTAATGAAAACTCCATTCCTTCGGGCTCTTTGGGGGAAAGGGAGAATTGCGTGTTTTCTTCAAATTGTCACGAGTATTTTAATCAATTTTTTTTTTTGTATTCCGAGGCGGGGGATTTCTACTTTACTCTACTTGTTATACATACTTTTTGTATCAATATACATAAATATACATTGAAAATTTCAGTTTGTTCTACTATTTGCAATGCATAGTTCAATTAAATTCTTTTTTTTCTTCGGGGAGAGGGGATATTTCTTCTTGCTGCGCGTAATTTTAAGTAATTGCACTTTGGGGGGGGGGACAAGGATATACATATTAGTTTTTTTTCTAGGTTCAATGGGAATTTTGTTAATTTCTTCAAGCTAGTTTTTATTCCTATTCGGAATAGAGCTCAATTGGAGTTTAACTTAAATTACGTGTGTGTTCTCGCAGAAGAAAAACTTTTAAACTAAAATATCCCAATCAAACTCGCATTAGAATAAGGACAATGTAACCTAACATCCCCCCTCCCATTCGAAAAAAAATAATTTCAATGCAAACAAGCATCACAATCGAGAAAACTGAAAAATTCCCCTTCCCCAAACAAAAAATTACTTATACCATTAAAAAAAAAAAAAAAAATCCCGCCCGAAGAAAATAATTATAATCAAATTCTTAGAAAACTTTAACCAGGATTCAAAAAAAAATATCGTCATTTCAAATTTTTCTGCAAAGGGGGGGGGGGGGGGGTAAATCATATACAGTAAATGCATATTGCATCGAAAGACAAAAAATTGCGCAAAGTTTATAGAAATACAGCAATTTTCCGAAAGCGGGGGAGAGGGGCAATGTCTTTCCAGACCCTCTCAAATGGCGGAGCTGTTCCCCTCCACCCAAAGAAAAAGAAATAACAATAAGAAGAGTGTATAACTCTAGAAAACACACTTGTATTCCACATAAGTCTATGTTTTGCCGAATTTTAACCCGATTCACAAGTAAAAACCTATCGATATTCGTCAAATGATGTCTGCAGGTGGCTTATATGTAACTTGAAACCACTAAAAAAATTATTTAAGCATTTAATTGGCAAGAAACCATCGATTAAACATCGCTCTAACCCTATTCGTACGAAGATCCTATGTTGTTTCTTCCTGAGCAACGCGCATAGCAACGGCATGATTGGAAACTTCCCCGAGTTTCTGGCAACCCCTGACGTCACCACTAAACGTGTCTATAACGATATTCCTGTTTTATATTCGCTTTGTCTTTAGCATATGTCACATAACAATTTTGTCACACAGTAACTTTGAAAATATACGAATTTTCTTGTGATGGCGCCTCCAACTTTCATGACAATCTGGGCTTTTCATCTTTATCAGACCTTTATTTGTATTGTTACAAATTCTGTAAATAGTAATTATTCTTATGATTAATTTGTTGTAATCTGGGTAAATTTGGCGTTTATTCCATTATCTTTCATCTAAACTTGTCTTAGTAACGTAACCTGTAAATAATTTCATGTAATGAATATACAACCCCTTAACATTCAACTGAAGTATACGGTCTCTCCATTTCTGAATGATAAGTTTCGTGAACGGAATTAAAAGAAAATAGTATGAGAAATTGGCAGAACGTTGTAAGGTTTTCTGGATCTTTCTTTGCTGGTATAAAAACGCCGGGGCGTCTTGTGAATGAGAGTCAGTTTGTTTGCTGTGGAGTCTCGTTTTCAGCGTTCCGCTGGAAGTGTGTATTAGCCTTTGCGCTGTGTTGTTGCGTATTTTGATGCAAATACGTGTGTGACCGTTGAGTTTACGGTGTTTATTGATATTTGCCTAATTGCTATGGTTAATTTAGCAGTTGCTAACGATATTTCTTGTACATAGTCGTAAATAAATCTCCTGTGTCTCAAGAACTGTGTCGTCATTTAAAGAAAGTTTGAAGTTGCACTGAACTCGTAACAGTATATTATATATTTAAAAACATCATGGGATGAGAAAATCTATTGAAATGATTCAGAAAGATTATCATGAATTGAATCCTGTTTGTTTTGAAATTACGTTTTTTTTAAAAAACTAATTTAATCAAACGCAGTGTTTAATTTTTCTTTTCACTTTATTTTCAGTTTTAAAATGATGAAGAACCAGGGGATACCAATGGAAGGTCGCGGTGACCTTCCAAAAATTTACCTGTTCGTCAAATTTTGTCCGATGATTCGGCAAATTCGGAGACAGACAGTATTGCAATTTTTTTAATGATGCCTAAGGGGCTGTCCCCAAAAGATGTCACGCTTTGGGAGGAAGGAAGATTCGCGAAATTGTGACAGTTTGCAACCAGGGAGAGAAAGGAGTTAATAAGAAGTGTGACATCACATTTTTTACAAGAATGTTTATGGAAAGTAGCGCGACATGTAACAAAAAAGGTTGGGGGGAGGCAAGAAGAAATTGACACTTGGTAATAAACGGGGGAGGGGATCAAGAGTGTTGGAAAAAAAAGAGTGACATCATTTATAGACAGCACTTCATGTCTGTTCTCATTAGATGTGAATGAGTGCATGATGATATTCTATCATTCGGAAAATACGGAGTTTCATTCAGTAAATTGATACGTTTCCTCCTCCCAAAACTTTTAAGTTTGGCGTCCCCATTGTGTAAAACTGGAAAAGAACATCTTTTACTCCACACAACCCTAACGGAAATACATACCAAAACTTGAAAAGCAATTTCAACTTTTATTTCAGAGCTATTTGTCCTTCCTGGTAATGACTGATCATCGCACTTATTTTAATTCAAATCGATCAGGGAGTGATCTACTGCCTATAATATAAAATCCCAGATTTATCGATATTTACACACAAAATTTTGTCTCCATTTTTAAATTATTTACTTATTCAAGGAGGTCAAGAGGCAATTTATTCACCCGCTCTGGCTTTGAGAAATCAATGTATTGATGTTGGCATAGAGTGTTGTCTTTAGATTGAATATGCATTGAGTTTTCAAACATAGACTCCCCCTCCCCGTCTAGAAAATTTTGAAAAGACGGGTCTAGCGGGTCAACAAATATTTCTAACAAGTGATCAGGAATCAAAACAAAACAAACAAATCTTACCTGTCTGATTTAGGGTATTCCGGGAACTTTGACTGTATAAGCTCTTGAATAGTTCTTAGCGACTGAGGTTCGGCTGAAATACCTTGGGCTCTCTCTTTCCTTCGTGCACTTCTGCTGTACCTATTTGGTGACATCACAGGAAAAACGGACTGATATTTATCCAGCAAACTTTTCAACTGTCTAATCTCCTCTTCTTTTTCAATTAGAAGAGCGTTCATTTTATTGATAGCCTCCTCTTGCTTGACCACCATCTCTTTGAGTTCGTCCACACTGCCCATCGTGTTTCGTTCAATCGTCATCTAATAAAACTTGGAAAATGCTTGGAATGTTGGAAAACGAGCAAAATTTAAATCCCGCTATTCCATCCCGAAAGCGACGAAGAAGCGCTGTTTTATCACCAAAATAAAGTTTCGCCCTTCGAAAACATTCACCTGTACTCGCGCGCAAACACTTGTTCGAAGTTTTCTTTTCCAACTTTTAATTTATTGATCCCTTCATCCGTCCGGTTATTTGTGACGAAATAACGCGGTCACTGCAACGCAAAGTAACCATCGCTTCATCTGAAATAAAATGTCCGAATTACTAAATATCAACTATTTTTATCCCGAGATAATATTCGATTACGAAATGAAGATAAAACACGTGTCTGTCGCTAACGATCCTGCGGCCGACTCCGTTGATGCTCGAAAAAGGCGGCCATGAAAACTGGGGTTGCTCGTCACAGTGAAAGTTGCTTTTTGTCGCCAACGTTCCAGAAAAAAAGCGCCAATTAGAAGAAAAATATCCCTTCTTTTCATCTAATGATTTCGTCACGCATCGGTACCAAGAACCAGATAAAAGCTCGACGTTTCCTGGCGAAATTTTAAGTTACTTTTGCAGAACAAACAACGAAAAAATACATAACTGTGTCAATTGAACAAATACTTTGTGCTTGAAAAACAAAATACAATATAGCAAAGTTTTATCGGACAAAAGTGCAGATTACTTTTTTTAATTTTCACTCTAGGGTCCCCCTTACCTACTACCACTATTTATGGTTTAACCAGTTGGATGGGACCCTGAAGACAGCTCTGATATTTTGATCCAGGACAGAAACCGAGCAATCCCTGGTCCAGCACCCCCAGAGGTATCGTTTCATTTGGAGGACTTTGTGACCACGAGCATATTTAACGTACCCCCAGTCATCATTAATGAAGACGGTGGATCTTCGACCGGCTAGGATCGAGCCTGGGACATTCCGGTCACGAGTCCGATGCATTACCGATCAGGTCACCACGACCTTTGTGCAGATTACTGCATATACACGTGTTTCAGCGTTCAGAACGCCTTTTTCAAAGCAAAAGTGAGCTAGTGGATAAAAAGACATCCGACAAAACTGCTTTTGTTTTGGTTTTTCCCACCCTGGAAAAAAAAAAAAACGGACAACCCTGCAAGATGAGAACAAATGTTCATGTGCTTAAAAGTGCTTTTTAATTTTTTCCCGGTGATTTTACAGCCTTTTTTTTTTTGAAATTCGAAGGAAGTAAATGAACTAGGTGGGTATTTTTCGCGGACTTTCGAATGGCGTTAAAATTGAACGGATCGGATAATTATTTCGGGTAGAAAGGGCCATTTAATGCCATTTTCGGGCTTTAAAATTAAAACTGAAACGGCCCGGCTCTTTTTTTGGCGTTCGAAAACCTCCCTACGTTCGTTCTCGGTTGCCCAAGTACCTCCCTGCCAAATTTGGTCCAGATACGAAGAAAACTGTGGATTTGTATAGGGAAGGGACATACACACATATATAAATATTTCTATTCGTTTTATTTTTTAGATTAATATCTTCCTGAATAAAGCCATATGTAACAACATATTTTGCTTAAAACTTTTCTGAGCCGTAGCTTGGAAGTGACATTAGAGGGCAATGCCCTACTTTTTGTGACTGATGCCCACCTACCTTTAAAATTACATGAAACAAAGGGGAAATTTCCCCAAAGCCTGCTTACTATAAAATCAACAAAGTTCCTATGAAATTGTATTTTAAGAGCTTCAATTTCTGAAGAAGAGCACCGGACTCCATTTCTTCCCCTATCGTCATCAAGAGTGGTCCACAAGCCACAATCGCATTTTTAGGCCTGGGGAAAGTCAGGGCCGGATTAAGCCAGCGCGGGGCCCGTAGCAAATGTTTCCAAGGGGCCCTCGTTTTCGAATGATATAGTAAACAATATAGCACTTCTTCATGGAGACGGGAGTTGTACTTATAACATGCATGAATGGGGAAATGTGGATATAGTTTTAGAGCATTACGATGGTTATGATCCCCTTCTATTGCCCCTCGTCTTCTCGTTACTACACGTTTTTAACTTTTAATTCCGAAAACGCAATTTTTGGACGATGTAAATAGAGGGGGGGTCCGGGGGCTTACCCCCGGAAAATTTTCGATCTTTCAGTTCTAAAAACTCATTTCTAACGACCCCTGATCATATTAGGAAGAAAAGATTCGGAGGTCATTATTTGCAGAAACTGAAGTCAAAGAACGCGATTGCATCCTATCTTAGGTAAGATCAAAGGAAAAAATTTTGGTTCACAGCGACTCTCCAGGCAGTTTTTTAAAATTAAAGTCTTAAATAAAACTGTAGATTATCCTTAATTATTTTGTAGAGAGAGTAAAAAGTGGGGTTCTAGGAGGTCTCATTGGAAAATTTTTGAATTTATTATCTGTTATTAATCTAAGAACACAATTTTAAGCAAAAATTCTCGAAATTATATACTCTGAAATGGTATTTTTTTTAATGTTCTTTGGTGATTTTGGGGTGGAGTTCGCGAAAGCCATCCCCTGGAAATTTCTCGAAAATGAAGTTGTGAAAACGTGACCGATAATAGGCCATCGCGAGTTACGTTTCGATATGGGATAGGGTTCAGGCACTCTCCGAGGCAACCCGGAAAATTTTCGAAGTTTAAGTCTTAAAAGTACATTTTAGACGATTTTTAACAATGTTGGAGGGGGGAGAGGTACACACCCATTGAAATTTTTCGAAATTATAGTCCAAAATACGCATTTGTAGGCCACCTTATTAGACGACGGACCCATGGATATTTTTCGAAACTGAAGTTCCAGAAAGCAGTTTTAGCGGGTTTTCGATTATGTTAAACAATTTTCTTCCTGAATTTCTCTGAATTTCAAGTTCGGATAAAAAAGTTTTCGGCTACCTTTGGTGATGCAAAAGAAAGGGGTTAGGTTCGGGGCATGGGTGGCAGTTTTTTTGTACCCTCCCACTCAAAGGAAAAAATTAAAAACAATATTTAAAATCTTTCTTCTACACATAATTATTTTAGTTCATCAAAAAATAATATTCTCTTAACAATTCATTTATTTCGCTCAGCATAAATGTGCATTCTCAGAATCTTTTTCTTTTCTTCTATCATGATCTCTTAATTTTGCTCATTGTTGTTTATACAGTGCCGGATCTACGGGCTCGTGTCACGGGCGGAAAATTTTGAGGGTGATAAATTGACATGAAGTTAAGTAACCAAAAAGAGTTTAAGATGACTAATAATTACCTTTCCATGACTCCAATTTCGAAAGCTTTAAGAAGAAAGCCACTTTTAAATAATTTCTGGATGGTAACCCTTTCCCCTTTGTCTAACATCACCAAAGAGATCCTTAAAATGTGGTTTTATGATTTGTGCTTTAAGAATTTCAACACCTTCCTTATCCTGCTATCAACAAAAATTGCTTAAATTTGAGTTTTTAGAGCCTAAATTCCGAAACTTTCCGGAGAAAGCCTCCCCCCCCCCCCGATAATGTCTCCAGTGATAATCTAAAACCACGGTTTGAAACTTGAAGTCAGAATAGTTTCTGGGGGAGTTCAGACCCTCATCCCTTTCTCTAATCTTCCCACATAGCTTGAAATTTTGTTTTCATCTATACCATGGGTCGATCCCTCAAACCCTTTCCTCCCAAAGATAGCCTGAAATTGACTTCAGTTTTGAGCACAATTTCAGGAATGATCCCGTTCCCCTTTCCTCTATTGATATGAAACAGCCAAAACTTTCTCTTTTTTTTTAGGCTTGAATAGCTGAAAGTTTTAGGACCCTAAATCCCTTAAATTTCCTAAGATACCTTAAAATTGACTTCATTTTGAAAAAAGGAAAAAAAAAAAAAAAAAAATCCAGAAAAATACCCAATTCTCCGTTTTTCAAACTTTGCCTAAAATTGTAATTTTTAGGTCAGTTTTGAAACTTTTCCGACCCAACAGAGCTTATTCTCCTTCCACTATAAATAAAATTGCGTTTTTAAGACTTCAATTGGGAGAAATTTCTGGAAAGCACTCTATCGAAAAATAAGATTTTAAATTTAATTGAGCATTTAGAAAAGCTAAATCTAAATAAATAGAGAAAGATAGAGAGAAATTTAAACGGGTTAAAGTACGGAAAGTATTTTTTTTTTCTGGAATTTTTTCTCATGGCGCGGGGCCCGTAGCATTTGCTACTTCTGCTCTATGGCTAATCCGGCCCTGGGGAAAGTTCCAAACCCTATCTGAAAGTTCAAATATAGCCTACAATTGCACTAAAAGGATGTTAATGCCGAAAAGTTCCTGCCTAACTCAAGCATCACTAAAGGCGGTCTGAAATTGCGTTACTAGAACGTCAATTTTAAAAATTCGGAGGAAATGTTACGCATGCCATTCTTTTGCCAAATGTCATCAAAGATGGCCCACAATTGCGTTTTCAAGATGGTATAGCGAAGATGGTGATTTCAAAAACTTTTCGCGGGAGAGCCTCCGAATCCTACTTTACCTGACATCATTGAAGATCGTCTAAAGTTTGGTTTTTTTGAAGTTTAATTTCAAAAAAATACGGGCAAAAGACTCAGAACCACATCCCTTTTCCTAACGTTATCAGCGATTGCCTGCCAACGCATTTTTAACACTTACATTTCAAAATATTTTCGTATGAAGGCCCCTAAATCTCCCCTTTCCTCGTTATGAACGAGTGCTCGTAAAAAACATTATAGTTATTTTTATATTTCTGTACAGTACCAAAGAAGTTGGTTGTTTGCTTTAAATTGTCTTATTGTTTCTTTTTTTTTCATTCAACGTGTAGCCAGAAAAACATCGTCATTTGCGTCCGTGGCTTCAAAATAGTTTGTAGTTTTTTCAGCACTTTAGAAACCATCAAGTATGTCGAAGACTGTTGGATTCTTCTTAGGATTTGTCTTATTTATGACCTTTGGCTGAATTCAAAATGTTTATGGAATTTTTCCAAAAATAGGATAATCTTTTCTAAAGTGGAAATCAGCAAAAATTTTATGAAATGCAAATATTTTGTTCGCTTTAAGCAAGGTTGGCTCACTAAAAGCGAGTTATGTTCCCCTAGACTTAACATTGTACCAACCAAATCTGATTTCCTCGCTAAATCCGAGTTCTCGTCGATATAAGCGAGTTCGACTGTATTCCGTTTTAAAATGCGGTCTGGTCAATGCTATTAATAATTTCTATTTCAAAAATCACAATATGCTTACATTTCAGTAAATACCTTGCCCAATTTGTTTTTGAAATATTTTAAGAGTAGACAAACAGAACAATCTAAACTGAAATAAATGCATGAAGGAATAAATCAAAAATTAGCATAACAGTTAAAAATTTCTTTTATTTGAAGCACTTTCATACAAGCTACTTATTACAGTGAATTGATAATTAGCCTCATTAATGTTATCCAGACATCTTTATAAGCAAAATGTGGCAGATTTACAAATTGTACATATCTTCCAAGGATTCATAAACAAGTAAGAAATAAATATGATATTTTTTTTTCCAGAAATAAGAAAAGCATTGTTTCTCTGATGCATTATGAAGGATTAAAGGTGGTATAAAAAAATTCTCAATTGTCCTTCTTGCACAATTAAAAGGTCAATGAGTAGTTAATATATGACACAAGCTGTGCTGTTAATGGCAGGACAGGAAAGACAAAACCTCCGATCCATGGGGGCTACATGCTTGGGACAGGGAAAAGCATATTTAATTCCCCAAAGGGACCATTCATGAAAAATATCAAGCTTTGAAGGTAGCTTGGGAATTTTTTGTGCATAGTGTGACATCACACATTTTAATTTTTTAAAAAATAATTATGTTTAGTAACATAGCATGACCTGTAACAAGAGGAATAGAGGGGGTAAGGTGAAGTTCTCTTTTTGTCGCACTTTAGCCGCATTCACATGATATTTTGTACCTCTCATTTCCCCACTTCAGCTCCCCCCCCTCAAAAAAAAGGTTGGAAAATTCACGGTTCTCATGAGAAAAGTGACTGTAGTACATTGTACCCCCAAAAAGGAAACACTTGTTTCGCATAGTGCATTCTATTCTGGGTAAAAACCTCTCATTTACTACAGAAGGAAGCCGGAGAAAGACACACTTACCTGCGAAATAAATGGAATGTGCTTTAAATCAATTTTTTTTCCATGGTATAAAAGTTTCATGTGAATGTGGCTTTTGTGACAAAAGAGGTGGGAATGCTAAGAGGGGGGGGGGGGGCAAAGATGTTGAAATAAAGTGTGATATTTATTGACAACCCCAAAGCATTTTAAATTTTATGCGTAACAACTGGGGTTTGGCTTGTTGCACAAAGGGTTAGGGGAAGCTTATTCCACTTCTTTGCTCCAGCTTTGCTCTCAGTGGACCTTGATTCAACCATGATTTTAGGTGTGCAACCCAATAAGTTGATATTGTGATGAAAAATATTCAACCATGCTTTTTTTGACTTCTACTATACAGCTAGCTCTTCTGGTACAACAGAATAAAGTAAGGCAAGGTAAACAGGACTTTAGCACTGCAACAAAGATCAATTAAAAAGGAGTCCTTGAAGATGATTGCCACTGCTTTTTGGTCTCAATGAATGAGGGGGCCTTTACATGTCCCTTTTTTCCCCAAGGTGTCACACCCTCAAGAGTACGGTCTGCTTGAGGAATGAAATAGTATCTTTATCCATTTTATTTACTTTGTGTGATTGTAGGGCAGTTTTAGCTCCAAAAGTATCCATACTTGAGTTGCTTCGCAATCATGATTCATACTAGAAAGTTACTAGACATTTTGAAAAAATACTGTCTGACACTCCAGTTGAATTGCTGTTCACGTTTTTAAAAAGGGTTCTTTTGTTTCAGTCACGTGTTTGCGAAATAGAAGAGGTTGTGGGACTCCAATACATAGTTTCACGTTTTGGGCCACAGAACTAAATACTCTAGTACACTTATAAAATATCAAATGCGGAGTGAATCTCAATGTTGACAAATTTTTCATTTGAATGAAAGCAGGCTATAATAAGAATTAAAACTATCTTTCACACAAGTATACATTAAAATGAAGAGAGTAATCAAATTAATGTTATTTACTATGAGACATGAATAAAATCACAGCAGTATGAGTCATGAAATGAGATAAATGTTGATGAGGTGAATGACATTGTTATGAATACATATCTTATGATTAAAATTTATTTAATGTTGCAAACACATGGTAAGATTAATGAGAATAAAAATTAAATTAGTAAGGTTTCAGTTATTTTTATCATTTCATTTTCTAAATATATTCAAATAATGCACATTGAAAATGAACAAAACTAGATGCATATTTGTTTATTACACATTTATGTTACTTGTCCTTTACAAAAAAATGAATAACTCAATATCCTCAAGCAAAATTGAAGTTAATGAGCATGAGGTATGAGAGACAACATACAGTGAAATATACTAACAGCTTTAAATTTCATGACACTAACAAAATTTATGCTGGGCTAGAAGGAATTTGATTTGTTTCTTAATCACAGCAATTAATATTTTCTCCCATTTATCTGGTTATACATACGTTTCATGAAATATTTATGCTCCAAAACTCTAATGATGATAAAAGGAATCAAGATGTATTTTTTGATGTTATCTTCATAAGTTCACGATATCCAAAAATGGTGAAGGATGCAGGCACATGAGCCAGTAAGAAGTTTAGACACAAACTATCAGTTGAAAAAGTGTTTCATCTAAGAGATGGGCATTTTTTATTGTATTCATTGTACAGGGGAGACAAGTGAAACTTCCTCATTAATAGACATGTTAGAAGATGAAATCTCCAGACTTGTGACTTATAAGTTTAACATTGATGTGAATGAAGAAACAAAGAATTTGAAAAATAAAAATATTATAGGGATAGTAATATAAAAATAGAATTATTAATAATATGAAATTACTTGCACTTGTTTCTTGTTTTAAAACTAAGCAAATATTGAGGAGGTGTAGGATTTTAAAAATGTGTCAGGTGAACTAATGGAAGATATCATTGATAAATATTAGTGGATTTTTTAAAGAAAATGTCAGGCACAGTGATGTGATATATAGAAAGTATAGTTGGTTCTCTGTTCAATAACTTTCAAGGAACCACAAAAACACTTCATATAAGTACTATATAAAAATATTTATACTGAAAAAAAAAAGAGGATTGAGGGAATGAAAAATTAAATTAAGAAGTGCGTTGTATGAGTTGAAATAAGAAATTACTGATCATATCAGTTTATTCTTTAAGAAAAGATTAAGGACAAGGATATGAAAGAAAAATTAAGTGCTAACCATATCATGAGAGCAGGCCTCAACAGGGGAAGGGAGTAGACCGCTGTAGAAACCTAGGTTTAAATCATATTGTCAATCTCAGTATGAATATATGTACATGTAAATGATGTATGGTTGATCCACTTCCTCCCAGTTTTTGAAGTAAGTCGATCGAGTTTGAATTAATCAAGAGAAGATTCTAGCTGGCGGAGAGAAATTAACAGGATGAGAAGATGTTCGAGTTTAAAACAAAAAGATTGAGGAAATATAAGATTAAATTAATTTATTACATAAGTTGAAAAGGGAAAAAAAAACTTTTTATATGGACCCTAGGTCCTCTAACTAATATTTAGAGAAATAAGCTCCATTGAAAATTACTACCGACACAAAGTAAGCTGTGTGAAAGTAATTATTATTATTAGATATCAAGAAAAAATTGTCTCTGAGAAATATGAAAGAATGCTAATATTTTACTTTCCAAGAATAAAAAAAAAACATTAAAAAAATGTGCGACTAAAGCAAAATTGCGGCCCTTGAAAATTTTGCCGCCTTAGGCAGCTGCCTACTCTGCCTATTGGGAAATTGGGCCCTGGTAACAATGGGAAAACATTTTTTGAATTTAAAAAAAATCTTGTAACAATGTATGCATTCATGTACATAGAATACAACACACAACAGATTTACGGGGTGGGGAGGGGGGGGGGCAATAAGAAAAGATCTCATCAATTTGATTCATTTAATTTGCTCATCAAATCTATCACTATTGAAACTTGTAGTTTAAAAAACACAATTGAAGGAAGACTGTCTTAGGTGATGTTAGGGAAAAGAACAGTACAGAGGACTCCGCGGAAATTTGCAGAAATTTAAGCCTTAAAACGCCATTTTTGACCATGTTTATTGACATTAGGCTAGCAGATGGAGCTTCAGGACTCTCCCCGATCCTTTTTTTTTCTTTCTTCGAAAAATAGAGATCCTCGCCCCTCTAATTTTTCGAAATTGCAGTTCCAAAAACGCAGTTGTAGACAAACTTTGAAGATTTTTACAGGAAGGGGTACTGGCGCTCTCCCCTAAAATTCTTTTCAAAATCCTAAAAATTTAGTCAAAAACTAAGTCCTAAAAACTTAAGCACAAGATTCTATGGTAATATGAGGAGGAGAGATTATTTCATTTAAATTTTACGTAAGTCTGTTTAAAAAGACCTATTTTTTGATGATATTAAAGGAAGGCGATTTGGGGGCCCCAAATCTTTTCTGAAAATGAAGGCTTAAAAATGTGATTTCAGGACCATAATTGGTAACGTTAGGGACAGCAATCTTTTGAAATTGAAGCTGCAAAAACACAATTTTAAGCGATTTTTGAACTCCATTTTAAGCGATGTTGTAAGGCAGAGTTTAACCAACTGTGGTCCGTTAGTCCATGCCAGGGAGTCTGCCGTGCTATCCAGCTAAAACCTTAAATATAATTGAGATTTGCTCGAACCATAGTCAATAATTAAAATCCTAATATGCCATAAAAATAGAACTCGTATGAAAAATTAACAGACTAAAACCAGACTAACAATGTTTTGTTTACCAACTTCAAAAGTTCATTTTTATTAATTAACTACCTAGTTGTAGAAATTTGGTGATGACATTTTTATTCCTATTTGAATTTTAAATAGAACTGTACTTAAATAACTCAAAATCATAATGTAAGGAACAAAAACCAGATAAGAGCTCTGAAAAATTTACAGGGCAAAGAATAAATAAATTTAAAAGGAAAAAAGTGTAAAAATATATTCAAAAGAAATAGATTTAACTGTGTCAATTTTTTTTTTTTTTTTGCGCGCACGCCAGGGTTTTGGAGAGGGGGGGGGGGGGTTTCGCAAAGTCCATAATTTTGTAATTTTTTTGGAGGGGGTTCGAGGAGGTTTGAAGTTTGGGAACCTCTGTTGTAAGGAATTCGGAAACTTTCCCTGGGAATGTTGCGAAATTGAAAATCTAGAATTAAAAGTTGAGATGTTTCATAATGTTTTTGGAGGGAAAGAGGATGGGATTCGGAGGAGAGACTTTTATTTTCAGACAAACTTGAAAAACAAGAGAAAGAAATAGGACGGGACGGGGAAAGGGGCAACTAGCTGTAACTATTGAAAATTTTAAATTCAAGAATTTATTTTTAAAAGATACTAAGATTTACCCAAACATTATTATTATTATATATTTTTTTTTTTTTGAATCAAAATCTCTTCTGCCCTATTGTGTTTCTCAGATACGTTTTAGAAGTTTCAAAGAGCAAAATGTTCATTCGCTAAAAGCAGACATTGCAGGAATGCATAAAAAGACATCGAAAAGCTTGGAAAGGAGTAAAACCCGTCAAATGTTCTTGTTGAAAAAAGAGGGTAAAGCATTCTCAAAAATATTTTTCATACTTATGCATCAGAGAAACAATATTGTCAAACTGTATGTGTATATAGGGTAATGGCGCCAGTAAGACAGTCGTAAGTTTGGATTTAAATATTAAGAATTTTAGGCAGGTAAAACTCATGTTGCTGCGACCCATGAATACGATGCAACCATATGGTGTTATCAGAATGAATTTTGAGCCCAGTTGGTATTTACAAGGCAGTGGTGGAAGGTTATGAACAGCCACCACGAGGTCTGCCGGTGTTTCAGGTTTATTTGAATTTAATAAGGTTTTGGATCTTAAAATAAAGAACTTTTGCACATTTTGAAGAGAAAATATGATACATGTCCATTACTCATCCTTTCCTCATCCTATCTGTTGCTGGGTAACATCAGAACTTTTTGTGTCTGCTACTTGGGGTTGGACCTTTTTTCCAAATAAGCAAATAAAAATAGAATTAACTAATTCAAAGGATACAGAAGCAGTCAAAGGTTAGATGAGATGTAGTTGCATGAGAGAAAAATAATTTTGTAGTCTAAATACATTAAAAGGATCAGAAAATTGAGTTAACTTGAGAAAGGTTGCCTAAGCATGTCTGTTACTGGTGCCATTACTCTACTATGAAAAAAAATTCAGTCAAAACTATCGAACCTGCTGTCCTTTTTGAGTTTCAAAAAAAAAAAAAAAATTTCACTTATTTTTTTCAAAGCCATTCTTGCAAACCATATTGCATCTCTTTAGTACACATATAGTAAACTAGCAACATATTTTGCACAGGAAGAAAACAAAAGCTGGCTTTAAACAAACAAATAATAAATGCTTCCATATTTGTGCATGCCAACAATAAACTCAAACACATGCTAACCTCCGTTAAAGACTTAACCAACAAGTTGCTGCTATCACAGAATCTTCTGATTTATCCAGAGTAACAACATTGTTTTACAATTCACTGGAGTTAAAACACTTTCTCTCTTTTCTCAAGTGTTTGCTTAACTCTAGAATTCAGTTTAAGCAAAGTTCATTTTTGTTTGAAACATATGTTTTTTGTTTTGTATTTATTCAAAAAGAAATGTAGCACAATACAGTCAACTCTCGATAACTCGTTGTCCCAAGGGACTGTCTAAAATCTTCAAGTAGAGTCAGGTAGTTTGAGTAAGGGCAAGTTCCCTGAGTCTTCTCAAGAGTTTGAGTCCCAATGAAAACTTTGAGATAAAGAATACTTGAGCTATGAGGCTTTGAGTTTTTTTAAGTTGACTAGAAATATTTTACAATTTTTTTAATATCCCATTATATACACAATTTGCTACATATAAATTTTTTCTTAAATTCCTAATTTCAAGAAAAGTGCTAATTTTGTGTATGTATGCATTATATCCCGGGGACTTTGGGATGTCATGTCATGTATGCATTATATGTACATTGTACAACTAAAATACAGTCAAACCTTGTTAACACAAACTCAACGGAGACGCCAAAATATTTCGTGTTAACCGATTTCCACGTTTACCGTATTTTGTGTGAGCAGACAATTTTTTTTTATTTTTGTATCTCAGAAAATATAGGAACCAAGTACTTCGTACAAAAGTGTTCACATAAGCATTTAGCATTTATGTTTATAATTTAAGTAAGAAACAAGTAATTCGAAACAGAAGCAATAGTTATTCTAACCAGTTCTCTATGACAATGCATTTTCAATGATCTGATTTTTCCTTGATCTCAAGACTGGATTTTCGCTGCAGTGTTGACGGGTAAAAAACACTTTAACGCTCTTTGACCTTAAACCTCTACATGAGCAGAACAAGTGTCCAAAATTAGACTTTTTTTTTCACGATGAAATTTTGCATCTAGGTTTGTCAGCCACCTGTTGAAGATTTCACTGTCCATCCAAGCTTTTTTACTGTAAGCATAGTCTACAGCTAAAGTTCGTACTTTCTTGAACAACGTGATTTCCCCGATTTTCCTACACAAGGAGAGGAATTTTCTCTCTGCCATCCATGCGCTTGTATTCAAGTGCAGATCTTTCAACTTTCGAAAGTAATTTCATGTAAAAGTATGGGGATTTTCTTTTCCTTTTTTTTCTTCAAGACCTTAAAATTTTCTTAGTCTTATGCGGGATTTCGTCTAAATCTTCTTCATATTAAGCGATTAATTTAACACTAATTTGTAGCTTTATCTGACGGGGAATGGCATTTATTTCTTGCTAAGCGGAAATTCGAGTTAAGCAAGTCCGTGTTAACAGGGTTTGACTGTACTTTTAAAAAGAGCAAAATGTTTAATTTGCCATTAATAAGCTTTAGAGCAGATACAGCATAAAAGTGGTGGACACTATAGATTAATTTAATACATTTTTATAACACACTAATTTTGCATTACAAACTTAGCTGTAAGTATTTGAGTTAAAAAATCACTGAATGATAATGTAAGTGCCCCATTTCATTTTTTAAAAATAAAATCAAGTTGCATATACTGTTATAACTTTAAAAAAAATATATTAAAATCAAAGCCATTATTTAACTACATAATGGCACTATTTGCCTCATACATTAATTGTAATTGTATATTTTACTTATGTTCCAAAATCTCAAAATTAGGGAAACTGAGAATAGGCAACTAGATGCAAGCTAGCATTTTCAGCCTGTAAAATATGCATGTTGGCCTCAGGTATGAGCTTTAAGCTTTCCTAAAATATAAAAACATGTATTTTAAGTTAAAAACTAGGTATTTATCTGCAATTCTTTGACCTAAAATAGGACGTAGAGAAGGAAAGATTAACCACGACAGTAAATGTACTTGTATGTAGGGAAAAATTTACCTCTAATTGCAGTTAATTTTTTTTAAAAGCAATGCAATCAGCTTAACAAGTTTAGTAATTAGTGTTTGCCAATTTACTGGAAGACTCAGTATTACTTAAGCATGAATATATTGCATTTTAGTTAGTAAGAAAGCACTGCATTAATGGTAATGAGTATTTATATGCTGAACATTCAGATGCTCTTAATGCATATTTTGGGAATAGTACAGTATATGTAAAAATAAAACTAATAATTAAACAAAATAAAATCTTAAAATTTTAAAATCAATATTGAAATAAAATTATCATTTCATATGAAATAAACAATGCAACAAATGATATTCAACACTAAATGAGGACTTTACATTCAAAACAAATCATATCCAGTTTTATATTTTTTTGGCAGAACAAAAAAAAAAAAAAAGTTTTACGCACAAACACTAACTGTTAGAATTCCAAAATTTTCACAATGTTTTGGTAGAATAACATGTGACTATTGGCATAAGTCTAGGAATTTTTCCACAATTTTATCAAACTTAAATTGCTAATTTCATTTTGGATACATTTCTTTTTGGTATAAAACGGTGCATATCATCACTTTTGCAAAAAAACATGCATTTTCTTCAGAAATAAATTTTAAAATTGAAACAAAATGTTCAACATTTTTTAAAATACTTTTTTTTTACTCTACTTTATTCCTTCCTACTTACTTTATTCTGTTCATTGAACATTTCAAAAAAAAAATTAAAATATGAACAATGAAGTCACCCAAGCCGATTCAAATAACAACGTTGTATAGGTATTAATAGATCGTAATTTATCACAATTTTTCAATTTAACACAATTTAATCATTTATTAATCACAATTTAAGAGTAATATCAATTATTTAATATTAATTTAGTTATCACAATTTGAGGTCGCGCTGGCCTACCTGACAACAGACTTGCAAAACGTGTAAGGTGCTGCGATCTCTTAATATGGGTGGGTATCATGCTTGATTGGAAAGCTCAACCAGT
Organism: Uloborus diversus; assembly: GCF_026930045.1. Taxonomy (NCBI): domain Eukaryota; kingdom Metazoa; phylum Arthropoda; class Arachnida; order Araneae; family Uloboridae; genus Uloborus; species Uloborus diversus. The sequence continues at coordinate 45,596,877 of NC_072732.1, forward strand.
GCCTGGATCTACTATTTTTTGTGTGAATTACTTTTGAATTAGAAGTGGCAAATTCAAATTTGAATATGTGCCCTTTTGATATGAAAGTGAATGAGTGGATACCGGCCAATAAGGGCTAAGTTCCATTTTGTTGTAAAAGACCTGGCGATGGATATACACTGTTCAGGTGGTAAAACCAATGTTTACGAATTTTTTAGCAGTAGATATAAACCACTTTGAGAAGAAAGAAATTCATGAGTTGATAGGGTTTAAACTAAAGATTCTGAAAATGAAAAAAAAAAGAAGTTTTTTTCCGCAAAAGTGCATATAATCCGTTTTGAAAGTAAACTCCTCAAATATTCTGGAATAAATAAAACTACACTGGAAAAAAAAAGGAAACGCACCCTCCATATAACGAAAACAATTTTAGTTACTGCAATGGTATGATTTTATGAACATTAGGACACAATGCTTTAAACCAGGGGTTCTCAAATTGGGTGCCTCAAAACAATGGAGTGCCATAGGAAGAGAAGAGGGGTACCGCGAATTGTTCATAGTATTAATATATATTTAAGGTGGGTGCGCAAAATAAAGTATTTTCCACTAATAAGGTCATCCCGTTATTGACGTAGCATTGTAAAAATGATGAACAATTACTGAAGATCAATTGCTATCAACAAGCAGTTTCTAATTAACAGGCAATAGAAACAAACAGAAACTAGGTAACAAAAGTTATTACAGAAGCAAAATGTCAAAACTACCTGCCTTGTTTTACAGTAAGTTTCGTTTCAACATGGATTACTGTAGGTTACATGTATGAAAAAAGTTATTTATTGTGCTTGAAGCCTAATTTATGTCCCAAAGAAGGCTAAACCATTTTCTTTGTTAAAACTGCTGAAAAACTTAAATTTTAACTTACTTAATTTTTTTCTTAGTTTTTATGAGTCATCTGATGACTATGCAAAAGCTGGAGCCAATTTTATCATAAATGAGTGAGATACTAGGTTATGAACTTCAGGATGTTCTTATTTGGTGCACTTATCTTATATAACAGAGATGGACTGGGGGGGCGAGAGAAAGAGCCAATTCTTCAAAGAGTGCCGCGAGTTGAAAAAGTTTGAGAACCCCTGCTTTAAATGATAATTTAACATTTTCTGGCAAAAGAAGTTGTGGAGATGTTCTGAAACTATACTTTGATCGCAGTACTAAATTTAAGCCATTATACTAAAATGATTCACTAAACAATATATTTTTCCTGATTTAAAAAACTCAACTTGAAATGCTAAATATTAAAACATTTAAGAGGAATTTAAAAACTAACTAAGGTTACATTTACACTTCAATAAACATTTATACAAGTTAATTAAGTTACAAGACTAGAATAAAAGGTTAAACTTAATTTCTAAGAACAAAAAGTTTTAACATTTTCCTGCTTCCACAACTGCACAATTAAAACACCAAATTACGTCTCTTTCTCCAAAGTAACCAAGGTTACAAGAAGTTTTTCAAAATTATCAGGATCATTTCCCTAAGGGAGGGAAAAAAATAATAAAATAAATGTTTCTACATTGCAAAAAAAACATTAACAAGAAATACATTTCGGTGCCTCAGAGCAACACTAAGACATCTAATCCTAGGAATAACACTAAGATATCCAACTGTTGCTCTGAGGCGACGATTTGTGTTTCATTACCTACATTAAAACTAAACTATTCAATGAATCATAAGCAAACTGAAATCTTACTTTAATAATATCTGCTAAATTATCTTTAAATTTTTTCTGATACTCTGCTTTAATGAAGACCATATCAATTTCACATCTGCTAACAACAATCCGCATAAGTGTTTTGGGATCTTTAGTTGAACCCTGAAAAAATAAAACTGTTTTAAAAACATCATTTACAAACAGACTGTACCTTAAAAGCACTTATTTTTGTAAGGCTTTATTTTTGGTACTTTTTGCGTGTCTGTTAAAACCATTTTCCCCCTTTCTCACTAAATACCAGGTTTATACTATATGTTGTTTTATTTATTTATTTATTTTTTTTAAATATGCTTTTACATACCAGCAACTTCCATCATCTATGGAACTTGGTGAGTGCTTTAATTTCCTCTAATTTAAATTACGACCACCAAATATATGTACCAAGATTTTTTCTGGGCATTTTGTTCTTTCCCATGATTTCCATTGGGTACCAAAAACATCTCTGCAAGGTGATATTGAATTCTCAGTCCCAATAATTAATTCTTATTGCCATAATTGTTTACTAATATGTCCCTTCCCTCATTGTTTTGAATTTATAATCACTTAAATGGATCCAAGTTATGTGGATACAGAATCCACATAACTTGGTAGTATCACAAGTTTTAAACAAACTGCACTAGTCTGAACTTCTTAAATGAAACCTTCATTTAAGAAGTACTAAAAAGGCTGAACTCCTTAGCCCCCCCCCCCTACAACTAAATTTACTAACAATAACATATCCATTAGTTTTGTTGCAACCAATAGGTGGTTGGTGCACCAAAAAAGTGGGGAGTGAAAAAAAGATGTGTGAGGTTAGGGGCGTGGCCTCTGAAACTTTTTTTTTTTGGTTAAATCTGGTTTCATTAAAGGCTTTAACATTTATTATTCTATGACCTACAAAAAATGCAGAATATATCCTCAAAACTTGCGACAGACGGCCATAGGCCATAACAGACTTTCCCTTCCAATTGAAAGTTCCATTTTTTATGAAATAAGATTAGAAAACTTCATTTATTTGAAATTTTTGGCTGTTACTTTGGTGGAAAAAATCAACCCACCATGTAAAAAAACATTTCTCAAACAATTATTAATTTTTAACTCTAAGACCCTTTTATTTTTGAATGTGAGGGGGCTAGTACCCCCCCCCCCCCCCGTACGAGCCGTCTATGGTTTCAACCAGTGCTGTAGTTAGGGAAGGAGCAAAGGAATGCCATTTCCAGAAACATGATGTCCTCAATTAATTTCTTCAAGATTTCGACAGTTTTGACATCATCTTAGTTCTACTGCTTTTAGATCCCAACCAACCGAAAAGAAAAATCGAAACTACTACTGAAAAAAAAAAAAAACAACGATTAAAATTAAAAAAAAAAAAAAAAAAAAAGAAGTGATTTTCGGAAAAAAAGTGAAGTGTGATAGAAGAAATTGGTATAGACTGATTGGGGGGGGGGCATCAATTTATAAGAGGAGGATTGATAGATTAAAGTCAACCCAGAGCTTATTGTTTTGTGTCGTAATTCCTACAGAATTCATTGCATCTACTTAAACACCAATTTCATTTCGTTATACAAAGAAACTTTCAAGTTTAGCATAAAAAGTAGGATTAAAGAAAAAAAAAAAGACTAGAAGCAAACCTTGAAACATACCTTCAATACACGATGAAGTTTTCGGGCAAAATAAGCAGGAGTATTTTCTACGCAACGAACTAAAAAGTAGTCAAAAAAATACGTATCACTATGTTTTATTTTCTTTACATAAATTAGTTGTGTTATTCTACAACAAAAACTATTATATGTACATACATTACATTAACTTGCCTTTCTTGTGAATATAAATAATCATAAAGCCAGTTTCATCTAGTATTAACCATTACACTTATCTTAAATACTATATTAAATAGTGTATCTTAAAATTTAAAATATGACATTAACAAGCAATTGAAAAGCTAACTGAAAAACTAATGTGCAATGAAAAAATATTGCATATTTTGAAAAGAATTTGATTCTATGACTGATATTTCTGCTAATTGTTGCTTGAACTCTGAAACAATGCTATTAAAAAATTTCTTTTTAATGTCTAATAACTCCAATACGATCAATGTTTCTGAATGAGTTCAAATTCCACTGCACTGTACAACCTATATATGAATTTCCCTAACATATGTGGCACACGATTAGAGCTTAAATTAAAAATAAGACTTAAGCAAACAGTTAAACATAACAAACGGCCGTTGAAAATTTCCGATTCCGAAACCTTTCATTTGATTCATAGAACATGTATTTGCATCATTTAATAACTTTTCAATGGAGCAGCAAAATATAATTAAGAATGGTAGGAAAAATGCTAGCTATATGCGACTAAAACGTCCATTCAGTCCAAAAAAAGATCTAAAAGAAGTACTGATAATAGAAATAGATGTTAACAGAAAACTTAACTTAAGGTAAAAATAAGACTTTTTTTTTGGGCCAAATGCAATAAAGAAATCATATGACTTGCCTACTGACAATATTCAAGAGCTTAATTGCTGCAAAATGCTCAATGTTTCCACATTTTGTTGTATGCTTTTCTGGGCACATGAAATGAACAGCAGTAAAAAAATATGTTTTAATCTTTTGCTGATGTAGTCAAAACAAAACGATTATAGGTAGAAATGTGGGTGCTGAGCCATAATCTCAACTATCAAAATGCTAATAAATTGGAGGAGACTTTGGTTATGATTTTGGGCAACATTGGGAAAGTGGAGCAAAGTAACGGTAACTTTGTATTGGCGAGTTAACAAAAATATTGGCACCAAGGCCATTCTAACAGTTGAATCGATTATTTCAGAAAGGGCATAAGTCCTACGATAATCCATTGGACTTACGCCCTTTCTGAAATAATTAATTCTGTTACATTAATATATAAAAATTCCACCAAATAAACAACAGGCCACAAGAAACTGTCAAGGTTAAACTAGCATTTAAAACAATTCATGAAAGTCTGTTAAGTAAAGAGACCATTAAATAACATTAAAATGCAAAACAATCTTCAAAATCCGTTGTTAATCGCCAAGCAACCAAGTTAGAGTAACACTGTTGGGAACTGGCAAAGCCAGACATTGTGTAAAGTATTTGTTTATTCTACTAAGAGACTTTTTTTTTTTTAAACTCTGAGGAGAAGACACCAGAGAGCAGATCAGGGGTCAGTCCAGAATTTTTCAAAGTCTATTTTTTTGTGAAAAATCAAATAATTGTGTGAAAAATCAATTAACGATTAATTTGAGTTCAGCTTGGCCCAGAGCCTACTGCTGGTTGTCACCTTTGTATTTGTATTCTCAGATTTTGCGGTTAACTTTTCATAAAAAAAAGGTCCTTCATAAGCTTTTTTCTGAATTTTCCAGCTGAATAAGCAGTTAAATTTAATTTTAATTTCTAACTGTGCATACAAATTTGAATAAATATGCTAGTCCAAGATAATAGTGATAAGCAACAAGTATATATAATGTACAGTAAAACCTGTAAAGTTGACCACCCTTGTAAGTTGACTACCTGTCCATGTTGACCGCTTTTGTCAGGAACGGAATTAGTCCTATCTCATATAATGAAGGAAAACCTCCGTAACTTGACCACCTCTCTATCTTGACCACTAAGGTACGCCAAATTTGGTTTGGAGTATTGTAAAAAGCCCTTTGTAAGTTGACCACTTGGTTTATTTTTTAAAACTTTCTTCAGCAAATTATTTTATTTTATTAAAAATTTATTAATCATTGTTATTATTATTATTTATTTTATTTATTTATTACTATTATTATTATTTTTTTGATAGCTTTCCAAAAATGTTTTTAATGCTTTGATAACAGACTAGCATTTTACTAACTAAACAGCAGCATAAAGCTTATGCTGCTCTTTATTCTCCAAACTTGTTTTTCATTTGTTGTTCTATTTGAGATAGCTTTTTGTACTCTGTTCAATGAAAATAGGTGTCAGTAGAAAAGTTCAAAGTCTTTTCTTTCAGTTGCAATATGTTGTGGCAACACAGGAATTGTGCCAAAAAGAGCAGGCCCGGATCTATATATTTTGGGCCAACTTGGCAACAAAATATGTAGGGCCCCTCCCTAGTGGCCAGCAGTGTCTATTTGTAAAGTGAATAAGCTAGGTTTTTTCAATTTTTTTTTTTCAATTTCTAGGGCCGTTAGCCCCTTTAAGGACGCGGGCCCCTCGCACTGCGGATACGCAGACCTGTGCCTGCTAATGATTAAAGTTACATGTTTCTGGTGCAAGGGATTAAGAGAGACGACATTGTAATTTTGCCTTTATGAACGGGGAGAGTCGCGCTTATTGCTTTTTGTGCCATAAGTTGTACAAAAAAGGCTTGAAAAAGAAAGTTAGTTGAACTTGAGATTAATATAAAGATGCAATATTATATTAAAATTAATTGAAAATGGAGAAAGTTAGAGAAAATTAGCCGGCACATATGGAATTTCTAAAACCACAGTGTCTAATGTAGTTAAAAACAAAGAAAAAACAACAAAATTATTTGATTAGTATTTTTAATTATGGTTTCACTTTCAATAATGTTAAACAATGAAAGTTAGTTGAATAGAAAGAATAAGGGTGAATTACTCAAAAAATGAATATATTGTGCAAGAAATGACAAAAAATAAAAAAATCATTACCGCCTTTCATAAGTTGACCACCAAAGTACTGCACCGCGAGTGGTCAACTTACACAGGTTTCACTGTATATTATAATTATGGAGGAAGATTTTAGGAGAAAAAAAAAAGCTACCAACCTATAGTAAGAAGTGCTCTTTTTAAATGCCCAGATGTTTCAGACTCAATAGCCTCAGATAATGTACGTCCAGTAATATCTTCATACTCTTGAAACACAAATCGTAGGTGTTCGTAACTTTCGGTTGCAAAGAGTGTGTTGTATGCAGCATCCTCTGTTGCCCAATTAGCTTCACCAGCTTCAAATAAAGCCTGAATCAAATAATTTAAACATATAAACGCTGAAATCAATGTCAAAAATGTAATGGCTATAATTTTTTTATGTGGTTTCTTTTTAATTGTATTACATAATATTTAAAGATGTATTGGGTGGCATGAACTCCCCTTTTGTAGAGTTCAACTTCGACATAATTAAACTCAGACAGGCTGTACAGTTGTCAATAAAAACGTGGTGGTCTACTGACCTGGAGATGCAAAATAGGTAAGTTTTCGATTTTTTCAATTTTAGTTTTATGTGATAGAGTGACATGTATGAACATCATAGGTGAAAAAATTTTTGCGATACGATAAGTAGATTTTTTTAAATTAATTTTTAAAGTTTAAGCACTTGTGACGTCAAATGGCATAGGAAGTGATGTCATGCGCTCTTCCGATAGGGGAGAAGCAAAAGGTCACGCATTCGACTTCAAAGACAAAACGTAAAAGGCTTATCTCCTGGCGTTTCTGGAACATTAAACCTCTCATCCTCTCGGAAATACAGTAGAACCTCCATTAAGGGACACCTCCAAATAAGGGACACCTCTATTTAAAGGACATTTTTTTCTGGTCCCAGTCCCTTTGAATGGAGACTTCCATGCATTTACCTCTAATTAAGGGACACTCTGTTTAAGGGACAGTCACAAAGCCAAAAATAAAATATAAACACTTTAGAAATAGTGAATTTACTGAAATTCAAGATTCACGTTTCCTGTAGAAATTAATTGAGGTAAGTTTGACATAAACATATTTGAAGGAAACAAGTAATGTATTGTAAAAAAACTTGCTGAAATTAACAGGCATGATTTGCCCTCTCAACAGTTTATTCAAGTAGGTTCAGAGATGACGGAGGGTGCACAGCAACTAATTAGCTTGGTACATATAACCTAAACTTTGAACATTAATTGTAATTTACATAATATTACATTGTAAATTATGTAACATAAGGCAAGTACATGTAATGAATTACTTCAAAAGTATTTCTGCATGCTACAAAACTTTGCTATTACAAAATGTTTGATTAAAGTTTAATTAATAAAATAAAATAAACTTAGAAATTTGAATAATTGTGTCTTTTATTTAGCATATATGAAACATTTTCTGTATTTAATCTTAAGTGTTAATATTTAATGTTTATTGTGATATTTTACTACTTAGTTCACAGCATGCATCTATTCACCCCCCTCCGAATAAGGGACACCTCTATTTAAGGGACAAAATATCTGGTCCCCTTAGTGTCCCTTATTGAGAGGTTCTACTGTATTCGAATATCATCATTGATGTTACATGAGGAAGATTATTTAGATTGTGCTTTAATGAATCCGGTCTCCATAGTGTGTTCAAAAGGATTATTGAATTTCTAAAAATTAAAAATATCAGCGCGCTCAAAATGTCCCTAGCGAAAACAAGGGATCTTCGGCGGAAGGCTGCCCGTTCGCGCCCTGTGACGTACGCTTGTGACGTTTCAGAAGAGCGCACTTTTGCCCGTGGATTTTTAAAAATTCATTAAAAAATCAACCACGGTGTTTTAAAATTCGGCGATGGTGAATTTTTTAGTTTTGAGGGTCAATTAACGGGGATATCCAATAGTCAAAATATGAACATTTAATAGCTTACAACTTCCCTATTCCAGTATTTCTAGAATGACATTTTAAAATTTTCTGCTATCATATAACAAAACATTTCAGGTTACTATTTCACAGCAAAATGATAAAGTAAAACACCTCATTTAGGAGTGAAGTTTATAGATATAATGCATACTTCTTTCTCTTTATATATGTACTTTGAATTCAACTATTACATTAATACAGTACCAAAAATTTTATTTCTTTTTTCTGTGCAGGGCTATGGAGTAAGAAACATCCTTATATTAGGATATCAAAAATTATATTGACTCCTAAGTGAGTTCAGGAGTTTATTATTTTATTTTTACTGATGCATCTAACTTTTTTCTTCTGCAACCACTTGAAGGAGACTGAGACCCTCTGCAACTTGCCAAACCCAAATCACTGACACTTACAAAATCAGAAATAAAGATTCTGGTACAGCATTTTTGTGCAGTGAAATCATATATAACTAAATTCATTCAGAGTATAAATAGGAAAATGAATTTTACTCGTAAGGAACCTAGAAACCTGATTTAGACAGAATTGTAGGATATATTTTGGTTAGTATATAACTTAGAAAGCATACTGTACCTCAGCATCATTCCTAACTTTGTCTAATGAAACAACACCTTCATTTCGTTCACCCTAAAATAATTATAATAATAATAATAATTATTATTTAAATTAAAGGATTAAATACAACATTTATGAAAATGCATCAATTAAAATGAACATCTAATAATAAAAGTCAAACCTATCACATTATTTAATTTTCTATATGCACATATGATACTGTAAGTTTGAAATTAATATGTACAGGGATGTGCCGACCAAAACTCGCTTTTGGAGCAATCTTGGGAGCAGAAAAATGGTGAGCTTGGAGTAGTAAAACAGCAGATTTGGAGCAGCCTGGAGCAGTAAAATAGCTAATTTGGAGCAGCTTGCAGCAGCAAAATTTAAATTTTGCATCAATTTGGAGCAACTATGTATATTTCAAGGCTGGAAAAATCTTTAAAATATGACATGCCCCGCCGAAGCATGTTTGTCTAAAAATACATACTTGAAGAAAATTTTTACATGCTCAGTTTTTTTATTGTATTATTACAAAAATATTTGAATTTGTCATATAGCATTAATCAGACAAAAAAAAACTAATTTAAAAGCTTTACATCTGAATCAAGAATTATTTCAATATAACATATAAAAAGAAGTTGAAATAAATAGTACATAATAAGTCTTCATTAAAATTACCAATACTTAATTAAAAAATTATAATAATTGCATGCTCAGCTGGGCATGTAAGGGTAAAAGATTTATTACTGATCCGAATTTTTACATGTCCCGAGCACGTCGGACAATATAATTTTTGAGCCCTGATATTTTTCATACACAGAAGCATCTATGACTTATACATCACTGCTTTAGTGCACATTTAAGTTATAGTGCTTTAATACCTATTTTTAAAATCTGTTTGCTTTTATGTTTCATATATACATGTAAACGACATAAGACATATATATATATATATACATACACATGTAACTCAAAAACAAACTTTATTCCAACAAGTTACACGTGAGTTTAAAGAGATATTAATTAATATTTTTCTTTCTTTTGGTATGTGTAAGTTATTTATTTATGTTTGACCTTATTACTATTATTATTATTATTATTTTGGCATATATGTTTATATACTAAACTACTTGCTTAACAAATCTGAAGATCAAGCAAAGGCAACATTAATACTTTTTATTTTTAGCTGTTTGATATTTAATCACAGAATTAATAATGAAATTACGATTAAAAAAATTATTTTCAGAAATGATGTCATAAGAAAAGGAATTTTAAAATATACTTGAAAAAAATATGAAAAATGTGAGAAAATATATAGATAAATAAAAATTTTAAGACAAACTAAGAGAAAGTGCCTGAATCTGGAGAAACTTGAAATGTTTCCATATTCATTACCAGAGCATTAGAATTTCGAATTTTTGCTATCTTAAGTATTGCCAACCAAAATTAAAGACCAAATTTCTGTCCTAAAACAGAAAGAAACCCAAGACTAAAAACTGGTGAACAATATTAATTTTTACAGATGGCTTTCGCTTAAACCAATTTGGATGCAACTGGATTGATATTTTCGAGTGGGTGTGACAAGAAGACGAACTTACAAGTCCTCATATTCTGAAAACAAAAGATAAGAAAGGTTGAAAATAATGATCAACACAAAATTTTTCAAGTGAAAGGAACATAATCACATAAAAAATTAAAACGATCGAGTTTTTCAAAAGCAGATGCAATCGGATTTTGAAAAAGCGCAAAAAATCGGGACCTAGTCAAAAAAATCGCAAAAAAAACAAGTTTCAAATGCAAACTTAATGATATTTTTTTTCAAAAATTGCCAATTACACCGAAGTAACTGCAACATTAAATTCAAACATGCACTTTTGGCGCAAGTTTGTCCGATTTTAGCGCAGTTGTTTGTCCGATTTTGGAGCAGTTTGGTGCAGGATCGGCGATTGGCGCAGTTTGGCACATCCCTATATGTATGAAAGTATGCAAGAAACAAATATAAATACTACAGTAATTAATATACATGAAAACAATTTCAAAATGCAGTATAGGAAGATTACTAACTTACATACAAAACTATAACAGCACTTGAGGATTTTTGATAAATAGCCAATATGCAGTAAAAAATGTTTTTTGTTTTCAACTACACAAGCTTAAAAGTTTACAAAAAACTAATACTGTGTAAATATGTTCTAAAATACAGTTTTTAAACATCAAACTCACAACCAATCTTTATCAAATATATTGATGAAATTTTAAGAAAAGGTCATTTTTTTAAAACATACTAATTTTGTTAAGTTGCATTTTGAAAAAACAAAATTCATTAAAATTGCACTTTCATAGTCTTGAGATATTCATTGAAAACCTACGATTGCTTGCGAACTTTTGCTGGTATGCTAAATTCATTTTAGCTACAATTTTGTTGGTAATCTTGGCTTCAATGAGATGACATCTGCTAGGGTTGGCATTGGCAAAAACATGGTTTTTTTTTTTTTTAAAGCCCATGGACCCAGGGTTTTTTTTAAATAAAACCCAAAAAAATCCAACTACAGTTGAGTTTTTAAAAGAAATGTGGTTTTTTTTGTCTTTTTTTTAAGGGAAAATGTGGTGTACTTGTAGCATATTGTAGCGTAAGTATATGTACAAAGCACAAAAATTGTTTTGAGGTAAAAAAAAGCTGGAAAATTCAGCATTTTCTAAAGAAAAGTATAAAAGATGATGAAACCCAAGAATGGTGAAGTTTCAGATTTTTTAGTTTTCTTGATTACCAACAGTTAAGACAAAGTTACTTCCTGAGTGATAAAATCTTTTGTTCGTTTTTAATTACTAAGTCTTTTTTTTTTGCATTTTACTATATTACATTTCATTTTGTTATGCAAAACTACTGTAGAACCTCAAGTAGTTTAAATCCCTTTTTACTGAATTCCAGCTTAATCAAGACATTTCTTTGAATTTTATGTTGCCTGTTTTTCTATTTCTGTGTACAGAGTAAGAAATATTAAACTTTTTCGTAAGATAATGAAAATTCTGTACATCCTATTCTGTTTTTTGTCCGACCATTTGTAAAACCTGTTAAATTCTAAAAAATATAACTTGTTTATTCGAGATTTGTGACGTGTTGGTTTGCAGAAAATAATTTACATGAAAGCCTTTTAGCTAGAGTAGTTTCCTCTGTACAATCTACAAATATTGAAAAAATCAGACGTGACAGGACTTAGTCAAGATAATTTGAGTTATTTATTGACCAGTTAAAGAAAAAAGTTAAATATATTTATTTAAAATCTTTGAAGTATTTAATGCCGTTAAGAGTTAAGAAATATTATTAAAGTTCAAAATTCATTTTTTATGTCCATTGTCTGTGGTGAACAAATAAAAAAGAAGTTTAAATTGTGAAAATATTTAAATTAATTCATTTTTTTAAAAACTTCTCTGAAAAATTTTAAAAAACCCCAAAAGTGGGCTAATTAATGGGTTTTTTTAAAATGGTTTTTTTTCACAAAAAATGCTTTGAAAGCAGAAATATGAATTCCTGCTAGAGATGCAAGAAAGATAAAGAAAATAGAAGAAAGGAAAACTGAAAACTAGTAAACTGATAATTGAAAACAGGGGGGGGGGGGGAATAAAAACTTGATACTAAAAATGGCAAAAAGAGAGAGAACAAAACAAAAAAAACTCAAGAGTTCTGCATTTTTTTCAAAGTCCACCTCCGCCCCCCCCCCCCTTCTTTTAGAGAACAAATAAATAACTTTTAAGAACTTTTCCAAACAATGAGTTGCGGTCAATTGCATAAAGGCAAATCAATTGATTTTGCATGCAAGATGACTTGCAGTATTTTTACCAAAAGAATTTTGTCTTCAGAAATCAAGGATGATAACTATTGTTGGTGTTGGTCAACCTTTGGAATCAAAGATTTTTCTAGACTTTGAACAGCATTCACTCCAAACACATCACTAGTTCCAAGAGTCAACAAGAAACAGTCAGAATCTACTGAATCGTCTAACTAAGCTGACATATGGCCCCTGCTTCTAAGGCGCCCCCAAAAAAAAATATTTGACTTAGAGCCCTCTGACATCTAAATCGGGACCAGCCAACAGTGTTCAGCAATTTCATCTATCTATTAAGGACAAATCACTTCTGGCACAAAAGTGTCTTGGACACATGAGGCTTAGCCTACATGGGCAGATTTGTAAATATGAGTTTAAAACCACGGTTCTCTTAAGAGATTTACCCCCCCCCCCCAAATCCCGCTCATTGCCGGCAAATATATTCTTATAGGAAAAATGCAACAGTAACAATGCAAACAGGTTAAATTAAACAGTATTGCTCAAAGTTCATACATACTTTGCATATAAGAAGAAGCATTTGTTTAAACTGTGTCTGACAGTCATTTTTAATTGAGTCCTCAAGTGTTTTTCCAAATTCTAAAATAAAAAGAAAATATCATTTTAAACAATAAAAAGTGTACAAAATTATGTGATAAAAGAAAATAAATATATACTATTACTTTAAAAATCAGCTATCAAGCTTGTATACATGTATAAATTTCTATTCATCAGCAGAAATTAAAAAAAAAAAATCAATAAATAAAAAAGAAACTAAAATTGTAAGGCGTAAATGGAAGCTTTTACAAGGGGAGAACTGGAACTTACATTACATTCATATCTGAAGTTATTTGCATTTAATGATTTTGAACATTTTGTACTTCTATTTGGATACGTATAATTTTCAATGTATACTTAACTTCACTTAATTTACGAGTGTCCAGAATAGATCTGCACGCGTGGAGTTCTTTTATAAAGGTGTTTGGACTGCTAGAGATGGATGCATCTGAGTGTTAGAGGTGTCAAAATGGTTATTGATTTGATTTTAAGGGCTTCTGAGTTAAAAAAAATAATTTAAAAGGGGGGGAATCAGCCATCAAAATGTTGCCCGATTTTACATTAAAGTTTTTAGAATGTTTTCTACAAGAGTAACATGCATAAAGTAATTTTGTTTCCTATTATTATTGGCAAAAGTCTAAGTATACAAACAAAAAATCAATATATGAACATATCAAAAACAATACAAAATATCGACAAAAACATTCAAAAAGAAAACATAAATTAAAACTTATTCAAACAAAATTAGTAAAATAGACATACTTCTTTGGTATATTTCTTTTATTTGACTCATTTGAATATTGGTGATAGTACACAGTATTTCCAACAACAAATCCTCATCTTTTCCAGGGCCATAGATAGCTCTACGTAAAAGTTTAGCATAATACTCAGCAAGAGGAATAAGTAGCAATTCCATTGTTCTTTGAAAATTTCCTGTCAACTTACCAAGAAGTGTATCTTTTAGATCCTACAAAACAAATGAGAAAATGTATGTATAAATAATGCACCTAAAAGACTGTCGAGTTTACAAAATTCACCCTCCTGTGATCCTCCTTTAAATAAATGGGGGGGGGGGGAATTGACATCTTTAATTCAAATTTTGGTTTATTATTTCTGCAAATGATTCCTGTCCCTGGAATCCACTTTATTTATACTTGACTATATACCCTCTTGACTTTACACAATTCTCTTCACACAAAAACACTATTTGGCACACAAAACACTTCCATTAGCATGTCTTCCTCCTGGGCGGTGCATGTGTATAGGGCAAAAAACGTATAAAACATCCTCTCTGGAACATCAAATGCACCCAAAAGAGGAGATGCACAACTATCCCACTCAAAGTCTAGATACCAAATTTCAAATTTCTACTGCATACCGTTTTTGAGTTATGCGAGATTTTCATATGCAACTAAATTGAACTGCTGATAATTAACTCGGGGATTGTCAAATTGGATATTTCAGCCATCCATACGTTCTTAAGTGCATATACACATGCAAACGGGCTGAAAAAACCACTCAACATTCATCTGGGCAGTGGTGTGCTTAGAGTTTTAGCGGCTCTGTGCAAAATTTGTTTTAGTAGTCGATAAATAATTCTCTCCCAAAACATAACCTGTTGTAGTGTGTCACCCAGCTGTATAAGTTAGTTTGATTTTTTTTATAAGTAATTACAAAATTAAAGTGAAAAATATGACACAAAATATGGTTGCAAAGAAAATTTTTGGAATCCGAAAGAAATGTAATTGATGAAATAAAGACTGGTATCCAAATTGCGTTGTTTTCAGCCCGGGGGGGGGGGGGGGGATGAAATATGAAATCAAACTTTAGAATAACGTTCGGAAAAAGAATGAAAAATTTTGACCTTTTTCTGCCTTTTCACTTATTTTTACTATTAGCAAATATAGAAGAGTCATTCCATGTCAAGTGACCAAGGGTTCCCCATTCGGCCATCTACGATTTGGATGAAATTTTATAGAAGTGTAGAGATGCCTTTGAAACTAACCTATGCAAATTTTCAGCTTCCTAGTTCAAAATCCTGAGGATCTAGATCTCCAAAAAATGTGAGCCAAAATGGCGCATGAGCTTTTTGCGCCAAACTGCCACGTTTACAGAAAATGTTATCACACTGGAAGCCTGAAGTTTTAGGGGCTTAAAGTACAATTAGCTGTTAATTGTTTAATAATTATACATTCAAGTATTTTTGGAAATTTGAGCTCATTAGATTTTTTCTAGCACGCGTGTAAACTCGTGAAAAAGCGCGATGGGGAAATTTTTTCCTGGATTTTAGGTTGTCATAAAATCTGAACAAAAATAATTCAAAAGCTTGTACTTCATGATTACATTGTAAAAATATTTGTTTTTTAAAGGGTTACAGTTTCAGAGCTTAAATATCTATTTTCTAAAAGATATTGTCATTCAAAGTGGCTATCAACACTGTCCCAAGTGAAAAAAATTGCTTATTTTCAAAGCGCTGTAGCTTAAGTTTGTAAACCTCGCATCTTTTCGTTAATACAAAGAACAGATTTTTTCCTTTCAAAACAAGTTTTTCTTTGATGGTGTTCTTTTGAATAAGGATAAAAAAACAAGTTTGAAATTTTGTCTACCGTAACGAACTGCCATGTTTAAGTTCATATTACAAGAAATTTTATCACACTGGAAGCCTGAAATTTTAGGAGCTCAAAGTACTTTTGGTTGTCAATATGTTCTAGTATTTTTATGAATTTGAGTTCATTAACTTTTGTGTAGCACATATGCAAAGTCGCAAGAAAAATGCAGAGGAGAAACTTTTTCCTGGTATTTAGAATGTCATACATTTTGAACAAAAATGATTCAAAAGCTCTTATTTTATAATTCCATTGTCAATATACATGCTTTTAATGGGTTATAAATGCAGAGCGTAAATATTAATTTTCTAAAAGATATCGGCATCCAAAGTGGCTGTCATAATCGTTCACATGAAAAATAGCCTATTTTTAATGAGCTGTTTTTTTCTTAATATTTTATATAAAAGTTGGGGGATAAAGCTACCCGAGGGTACAGTAAAACTCTTCTGATGCGAACACTAACAGGACAACTTTTTTGTCCGCAATGGAGGGGTGTTCGCAGGACAGGGGCTCAATCATGTTATTTGTCTTGGAATCGGGGAATTAAAAAACGAGCACATAAAAGGAGGGGTTTTACTGTATATACACAGCAAATTCTTTCTTTCTAATATGCTTTTTGATAGGTATTTGCAACACTGATATACTGTGGTTGAGCGAATCATTGTTTTAAGTGCGGGGTTTCTGAGCAATTAAATTTTTTTTTTCACATTTTTTTTTTGGAATATGGTGATTTTCTTCATCTGTGTTTCTACCAGAAATTAGGATGTTGTAAATTATTGTTCTGCAAAGTAAATCCATAGAATAAACAGTTTAAAGAATTTCATTCTTACGTAAAGATTTCACTATATAGCTAGAATTCAAATCTGGACAAAAGGTTGACAACATATTCAAAGTGAACTAAAGGGATCATTTTTTATGCATAATATTCTTAAACAGGTTAAAATCTACAATAATATGAGCAATAATGAAGGTAAATCAAAAGAAAACATTTCATAAATTTTGCAGTAAGGATTTTTTTCTAAATACCTCATCAAACATTGACTTATAAGTTTCCATAATGCGTTTTCGCTGCTCATTTGTACGATTTCCCAAAATATGTATAAGAGTATCATCACCATTTTTGCCTAGAAAAGGATAAAAATGTACAAGCACATTATATTGGAGAATAACTTTACTTCACCTATTAAAACAAAAACGATAAATAAAATTAGAAAAAATAAATTTGTTTGACTCAAAAAAATATTTTGAATACCGTATATACTCCCGTATAGGTTGAGAAATTTCTTACAAAAAATGATGTTTAAAGTTAGGGGTTTGACTTATACGCGGGGCAGAATTTCCAAAATGTTTCAAACGATTTTTTTCTTAGGAAAAAACACTCGAAAATGTAGACATTTTCCTGATTTTAGCCTATTGCTTTTAAGCTTATGCTAAAGAAGTAAATAGTTACACATTCTGCTATGATTTTACATGTCTGATTGTGAAATAAAGAATAAATAATTACAGTAAACGGTCGACTAACGCAAGAAGTGCGGGGAATCGCCGTATTCGCGAATTTTCCCAGTAGTCGCGAATTAATGATCATTTTTTGAAAAATAATGCAATATGGCTACAGCATAAAATTTTATTGACAAAAAAATCAAAATAACAGCAACAATTTTTAAAAATCGTAACAGTGAAATTGAACCCTCCACAAAAATCGTGATTGCAAAAGTGAACCCTTTTGGCGCAAAAGAATAAATATCGGACATATTTTAAGATAAATTTTATAACATTTAATTTTCCTAAATTTAAATAACAATTCAAAATTAGCGGCAAAAAGCCCCCCCCCCCCCCCCCGGTAAGTATATAAAGACTTGAATTAAAGGGTTTTCAATTTTTTCCCGATTTTCCTACTAAAAGTAGGGGTGCTGACTTATACTCGAGTATATACAGTATGTAGCACAAATTACATAAAATATTTTTTATGTACAACAAAACAAAAAGCTAATTACTGATGTTACAGTTCACTTTTGTATCAATTAGTGAAAAACAAGCAATATCCGTAATAAACAAGTTCAACAATTTTGATGGAGCAATTAAAGGATTACTTTTATAATAATAATCAAAAGAAAGTTAGAAAAAAAAAGCGAAATTTACATAAAGACTACTTTTGAAGGCAGTTTGTATAGTTTTCAAGAAAAGGTAACACTAAATGAGTAGCCGTATTGCTTACACAATTGTTTGAAAAAAATTTCATATGAACCAGCGTATATGAAAGCATAATTTATGGCGTTTTCAAAAACTAGAAACTGCACCACTAGGACTAGTGTGGCACTTGTGGAGAATTAGAGATGTACACAAAATATAGCTCAGAATTAGTAGTATAAGTTTTATGGAAGGGAAGAGTCCTGATGATCAAACTAACAAGGGCACCCTTGCTATCGCCTTGGCTTTCTGCAATCCTGTCTATAAATTAAAATGATTGCACCCACTTTGTATAAGAATTTTTTTTTTTTTTTTTTTTGTGTGTGCGATTGAATGATTAAACGTAGCCTACCTCTAGTTAATCTATAACTTAATTTCTTTATTCAACTCTTTATATGTTGTGGAACCAACCTAATACTTACAAATTGTAGAGGAATTTGGGGTAAAGTGAAATAGCAAGACAAAGTGAAATGGTGAAATATTTACTCTGTTTTTAGTGCCACCTGTCCAGTAATATTTTAACCATGTAGTACCACATGTAGACTATTCTAGTCATGAAAAAGTTATCTTTGAAGATTAAAGTGTATGATAATACAAGCAATTTTCAAGAACTGATACTCATATTGTAATATTTTGTTGTTAGCCAAAAATTAATTTCTTTATTTTAAAATGATAAAGCTCTTGATAGCTATCAACATTTTAAATAATAATTGGGACCTACTAATATTTGGTGCAGTATTTATTTATTTAATATTAAGCTTATTTTTATTTAAAATGTTTTGTACAATTAGTCAAGTGCACACGGAGCATAGTGGATGGAACAAAGGGAAACAGCTCATTTCATTCACTTAATCGGTACGAAACTATTTCTCTTCTTCCTTTCCATTCCATTGCACAGATCACATTTTAATGTTTTAAGTTTTGACCAAATGGGAGTCTACAGTCTCCTTGCCCTCCCCTCCCCTTTCTATTAATATGCCGCTATATATAGTAGTTATATTTAAATGTAATGCAAATTTAAATTCACAAATATATTGCAATATTAAAAGTCTCTGAAATTTCGATTTTATCTAATTTGGATCTATTACATATATATACTCATTACTGGCTCCAGTAGTTCTGCCACCATAGGCGATATTGACAAGTGCCACCCTCCTCATTAAATAATAATAATAACAATAATAATAAATAATAATATGTAAATAAAATAAAAATAATAGTAACAGTGGCGCAGCCAGAAAATTTTTCTGGAAGGGGTTTTTAAAATCGAAAATTATTGCTTTCTTTCCCATTCATTTACAATGCGTAATGATTCAATATCAAAGAATTTTTACAGGTTAGTAATTATTCATTCAAAGTAGCTGCTAAAAAACAATTAATAATTCGTATTGATATCACTATGAAACGAAGAAAGTGGAAAAAAGCACAGAATATTTATTATTAGTTTTGCTTTAATCTTATATTCATTTTTTGTGTGGTTTTTCGCGAAATCACTTAAAAAACCTCCTCCTCACATACATTCTTTATGAATGTATTTGAATTCATGTCTTTATGAATGTCAAATGCTAGCTAATAACGGTCTCGATCTTTCGAAGAGAATTGGTTAAGAGCCTCAGAAAATCCGGTGCGGTAGGCTTCCTCTCTCTCTAGATGTCCCTAAAAAGGATTTGTGCAGTGATGGAAGTGCTGAGGGACTATGATACTCTGTAGAGCTTTATTAACACCATTTTAGATATCTTATACGTACCAGGGGGGACGTGGGTTGATCATCATGAAATACAACTTTTATATTCAAGAATTGAAAAGTAATTTTTGACTGCTTCCCGATCATTAAAAGCAATAAGATATTTTGTTGAAATCTATTCCGCTTGGAAAAGCTCAGATTATCTGCTTTTTTCCCTTGATTTGAACGGAGGAAATGAATGTGCTTGTGTTCTGGGAGGGGTTTAAACCCCAAAACCCCTCCCGTGGCTGCGCCACTGAATAGTAAAGTGCTTAAAATTAAAGTGAGTTTCTAGTTAAACTCCAAATTAAGTTTTGCATATACAAGCACTGGTACACTTTAAATTATATTTTTTAACATTAAAAAGTAGTACATCTTATGGCAATGAAACATATTGATATTTTCAAAAGACTTTTAAATCACACAACTTGCCACCTCTAAAGTTAGATTGAATTTCTTGTTAAATTCTGTACTATATCCAAACACTGGTAAACACTCCAAGGGCGCTCATATGCAAAATAAGGGGGGGGAGGGGCTTAGATATTTTCCCCATGGTTTAGCAGGATATTTTCCCCACAGAAACCAATTTCAGTACAAATTAGAGTTATTAAAGTTTGACATTTTTAATAACTCATTCATTAATTGCTGGAGAAGAAATGTTTTTACATTTTTGCAAAGATAAAAGTACTAAAAGCAAAGAAGTTCTAATTTCAAAGGGGGCTTGAGCCCCCTCTTGCCATATGGGCGCCCTTGACACACTCTAACTTATTTATATGTATATTTTAGCATTGAAGCAGAAAAAAAAAAAGAGTTTCAATTTCGAAATTTGCCGCCTTAGACGACCCTCTAGGTCGCCTACTCCGGGGCCTATATGCACTATGCCCTTAAAAATGAAAAAAAAAAAACTTTTCAACAAGTATGTATTCAAGTAAAAAAAAAAATAATAATAAATGAGGCAACACCAGGGGCTTGGACAGGGGGGAGAAGGGACACCTGTTGGCTGTTAGCCCAGGCCCTAGCCTGAAGGAGACCCAATATTTTTAAAATGAGTGGTGAAATATAGGGGTAAACAATATAGAGGGGGGCCCGTAAAAGTCATTTGTGATGGGCCCCAAAATTTCTGTGCACGCCCCTGGGGAACACAATGGGAATATTTTGACATCATATTTATTTGGAGTTATCATTTCAACAAAAAATATGCTACCATCAACAATCCAACATGTTGAACAATAAAACAGTTAACTTACTAACCTATCAATTTCAATGCTTCTTTTAAAGCAATTGCATCGCTTTCCGAGTCAAATGGATGGTGAAACTGTGAAGAGATAACTCAATTAATTAAATGATAAATTTCATAAGAGTTACATTTCATTATTTTTGTCAATTTGTTCAGTATAGATCACACAATTAACCAAAAAAATTTCGTAACTAAAACAATAAATGATATTTTAAAGAATTAAGTAATTCGGACTGAAATACTAATTGAAAGTTTCAAGCAACGAATAAATAAATAATTAAGTACTCACTACAACAGTTGCCATGATAATATTGTGCTTGAAATAGGGTGAAAGTTTAAAACATGGAGTTTACTTTGTAGTTGCTGGCAATTCGATCGCAATAAACGTCATAGAAAAGCAATGTTTGATATGTTTAAATCTGCAACTTTTTTCCTATCATTATGTAACGCTCCCTAAACGATGACTAAAGTTTATAGAAGAGAAGAAAAGAATGTCATCACTGATGGCTTCTCGTAAAGAAAATGCCAAAGAGACTGAGACTGACGTGAAAACTGACATTTTTGAATTAATAGCAGACATTACCATGAAAATGACAATCAAAAATCGAGCGCGAGGCATGTTTGGTATCAATCACGCAGCTTGTAGAAACTCCGGAAGGTTTTTTGGTGCGTTTCTATTGGCTGTCGTAAAAGGTTCAATGGCGCAATCATCATAAAGTTTTAGAAGCTCCACCCAAAAGCGCTTGGTTTTCTTTTATTATTTTGAACTTCGAACATTTTATGAAAAGTGGAATAAGTATACAAATGCATTTTTTTTCTGCAGAGAAAAAAAAAGCTAATTCTCTTCAGAATCGCTCCAATTGTTTGCTTTATGAATTGCGTAAACTTTAATTAGAATTTTACCCTTCCAAAAAAATAACAGAAAAAAAAAAGTCAAGCAGGCATCTATGGATTTAACCCCCTCCCTCAGCAAAAAAAAAGAGCTTCCCCTGCAATTTTTTTAAAAAATTAGATTTTGTTTTAAACTTCTTCGAGTCCTCTTTATTTTTCAGTTTATTTGTTTTTAATGTTTTAATTTATTATCTTTCTATTTAAACATTTTCAGACGAATGGGGTTTTTTCCATCCGTCGAAAGTAATACTTTTATAGTCACTAAAGTTGATAGAATGAGTAAACATTGAGCGAGAAAAATAATTTATTTTCAAAACACTTATTTTTTAATTACTTTTTTAAAACGTCTGATTTTCAACCAAGGCGTGGTCTTTATGACATCAAAAGGGATGTACTTTGGTGCTACTCCACTGGTGCGCTGAATGTTTACGCTTGCTGTCTACCGCGTTTACATGTTATGATAATTCAGAAGCAAATTAAATATTGCGCTCTGTGCTAATATAGCACCAGTGAATAGCATTTCATCACTTGTGATGTCCTGTGCGGAAGCGTAAAAATAAAATTGAATCTGCGCACCAATTAAAATATTTTTTTAAAAA
This sequence comes from Uloborus diversus, assembly GCF_026930045.1. Taxonomy (NCBI): domain Eukaryota; kingdom Metazoa; phylum Arthropoda; class Arachnida; order Araneae; family Uloboridae; genus Uloborus; species Uloborus diversus. The sequence continues at coordinate 45,619,362 of NC_072732.1, forward strand.
TGTTAAATTTTGTCAAATTATTTTAAAAATTAGAGCATATGTTTTTAAGCATGCTCTTTCAAAAAAAAAAAAAAAAAAATGCTTGAGATTTCTGAAACGACCCCATTGTCTAAGCGCTCGAGAGGGAATTTGAACTTTTTTTTTTTCAATCTTACTTTGTAAATTTTGTTTTATTGCTTATTTTTAATTATATTTTTCTTTTTTTATAATTTATTTTGTCTCTTTTTTGCATAAAATTCATAGACAAAAACGGCAAGCCTCTCATCGCATAGCTCAACAATATTTGATTTTTATTCTGGTAAAAGTTTTCTAAAGTGGTTTCTTTAGAATAGATTGAAGATCTTGATTTTGGAAGCTCTCCAAATTCTACGAAACCGTTCTTTTTTGGTTTATGATTTAGCTTCCATTCCATATTTTTACAAATTTAGCATATGTGTTTGTAATTTTAAAAACTTTTATTACGTGTACTTAGTTTTTAACAGCTTAAACTTTTCGACATTTTGAATTTTAGGGAATTTTAGTTTCATTTTTGCTTTATAATGTTTTATTTATTTTTGATTTTTGTTCAATTTTAAGACATTTTCAAAAGCTTTTCTAGAAGCACTAGTGGAAAAATTGTGAGTTGTTTTGAACCATGATTTACAAAGTTGATTTAATGTTACTCCTGAAATTGACTTTGCTAATGTTTCGATGTTTTGTAGTTTGTAAATTTTGTTAAAAATAAAAAGTAAGAAATGGCGCCCAGATTGCTAACTTTACCGAGCTCTCTCTCTCCGGCCAGGAAGGTTTTTGAGTAAAATAAAAATGTATTCCTGTTACTTACATTTCTCCAAATTTTAACATATGTTAAATTAGAAAAACTTCCAAGACAATGAAGGTAACCCCCTGAGGAGGCAGGGGGACACCCTTCCCCCTGAAACCTTAGTCCAGAAAAAAAAAAAAAAACCACACATAAGAACTATAAGAAAAGGAGAAAACCCCCAAAACTTTATATTTTCCTCTCCTTCAAAAAAAAAAAAAAAAAAAATCCCGTAATGGGCCCCCGAACGCTCTATTATCATCACAGTTCTTCTGAAATTGTGTTTTTGGAAGTTCAGTTTCGAAAAATTGCTGGGACAAATCCTAGTCTGGGTGCCAAATGCCCAATGTTAGGGTAACCTTGCTTTGAGGTATGAATAAAATGTTTTCATTGTTTTTGAATGCTTATGTTGTGTAGATTTTTTATCCGTTTGATGCCACTCTGACAGATTTGAGCAATTTGAGTAATTCAAGATGGCGCTTTTTTTTTCGATGCGATGTTGTCATGTGGTACATCCTTTTACATGACTTTTAGGTCGAGTCAGAATGCAACGTCATTTCTGGTTTTAAAACATGTAACAGTGATTACCTAAAAACTTTATTGAACCAGATAGGCAAAATTATATTATAATGCTTTAAATGAGAAATCAAGAATCTATGCTTTAAATCTTAAATGTCAACATTGAAGGCACTAAAGTTTAAATAACAAAGATCTATATCATGCCCGGACTGCCCGGCTCTGGAGTCGCCCCTCTGATTTGAATGCTTTCATCTTGACCTTCTGCCTCCGCCTTTGGAATACATTGAGTTCTCTGTAATTGAATCAGTGGTTAATTGAATAAACCACTTAATTGAATCAAATTCTCAAAAATAAAGTGAAATAAAGTATTAACATTGAAAACTGCTGGATATTTGAAACAAACTTTTTTTTTCCTTTTTGCCTTCTTTTCGTGAAATGAGATTTTTTTTAAAAAACTAATAGAGAGAAAGGAAGGAGAGGTAGCGTGTTATATCTTGTAGTTACCGTTTTCTCGGAAAAAAATTAAAAAAAAAAAGAGTGAAACAGGAAGTGTGATATGAGGGTGATTTTTACAGGGTTTTTGTACTCTAGGCTTTTTCACCGGCAGTAGCGTTGTCTGGTGCAACGAGGTCCAAATTCTGAGGACTATAGATTTTTTTATGACATTGAAAATGGGTGTTTAAATTAATTACAGCTTCTTCTAAGCAATCAACAATAGGTAATTTTTTCAAAGCACAAGGAAATTAAACTTTGAATTTCGTATTGCTTTTTCATATTGTTTTACAATAGATATATTTTTTTTAATAATCAAAGAATGAACGTTTTGAACCAATGGATACTCCTAACGATATTTAATCTTAAAAAAAAAAAAAAAAGATTAAATCATTTTGTGCTAACTCTCCGTTGACTAGCCTTATAAGACATTGAACTTAGTATTAATAATTTTAACTTTGAACTTAGTATTAATAATTTTAACTTCCACATTTTGTCCTTTTTTTTCTTACAAGTAAGCCAAAAAAAAAAAGTGAAAAGGAGGAAAGATAAAGCAATTTTATGGACCAAATTCTTAAATTATGCTGTTTAACATCCTGTTTAACAAACGTAATGACTGTGAATGCTATACAACTGTGCACTGTAGTAAACAATCATCAGGACATCGCACACCCTCTTAGACACAGAAACACAGTGTAGTAAGTCGAACTTATTGCGTTTCAATGGGAATAATTTTAAAACCTTGAACTGTTCAGTGGCGTAGCTAGTGGGGGGGGGGTTAATGAAAAAATAAATTCCCACCCTTTTGAAATGGAAAAAATAAACATATTTTCTCAATAAGAAAATTAAATTTTTAATTTTTTATTGCAGGCAAAAAGAAAATCACTTCGAAATCACAACCAGACTACTTAGACTTTCGTATCGCTACATGAATAAAATTACTTTGACATAAAAACACAAAACAAGAGTTTTTCTTGTGAGTATATCAGTACTATTCCTTGTTTTCTCTGAGGAGGGTGGCAGTGAAAAGTCACGGAACCAATGTTTTTTTTTTTTATTATTGCTCATCACAAGCGCGACTTTACATGTTTCAGAGTTTGCTTTGATTTCCCATTCATTACAAGAGTTCTCCACTTCAAAAGTAGAGGAGGATTTCTGTTTTTTCGCTTTTGAGAGTAGAAAATCTATTCAACAACTTCGGATCACATATTAATTGGTTCCTTTCGGAAAATAAGCGAATTTCAGTTTTTTTCAACGGTTTGATCCTGAACTGGGGCAAACAGTCCAAAATTGCGTTTTAGCTTATTCAGTTTCAAATAATTTGCTGTTGGGAACCTCTCCCACGTCCACTTTTATCGTTTAACACCGCGAACGAGAGTTTCAAACTGTTTTTTTAGGCGAGAGAGCTCCCGAATCTCCCATCTCTTTCCAATTACCAAAGATAACTTAGAAATACGTTTTTAGACTTTAATGTCGAAAAATTTCTGGGCAGAACCCCGATCCCTGCAATTTTCTCTAACGCATATTTAGACCTTTAATTCCAAAAACTTACCGGTTGAAAACGCCCACCCTCTCTAAAGTTATATATAGCATAAAGCGCATAAAATTACGTTTTTAAAACTTCAATATTTCAATATGAATTTGTAAAAACAGAACTCGAACCATGACTATCTTTGATTTCCTAACGTGATCACAGTTAGCCTAAAATGCGTTTTCATGACTTCAATTTCAGAATATTTCAGAGAGAGATCCCTTAATCCCCTTCCTTCTCTCACCTAAAGTCTTAAAAGAACTAAACTGCGTTTTTAAAACTTCAATTTCTTAAAATTTCCGAGGGAGAGACGCCGAACTATTCACCCCTTTTCCTAACTTCCCCAAATAGAGACTAAAATTTTGTTCTTAGAATTTTCCGTTGGAGAACCCGCAAACCCTTTTTTTCTCCAAATTAGCTTAAAATAGATTTCAGCTTTAAGAAAGAATTTGGGAGGTAATCCTCTCTCTGCTACCTCTGCCTCTTAACATTAAAAAACAAAGCCTAAAGTCGGAGGTCAATTACGGAAAACTTCGAGGGGAGACTGACTTCACAATGATTTTGGTGCAAAGTATCCCAATGTTACCGATTTCGTTAACGTGCCCAAAATAGCCTAAATTTGGATTTCAAAACTTCAATTTCAGAAAATTTCCGTTTGGTGCCTCCGACTCCCATCAACAAAGAAAATGCTAAAAGAAGTTTACATTTTGAAAAAAATCGGGAGCAAACCCAACCCGCCCTTTCCCCGAACGTTATTAAAAATTGCCTGAAACAGCAATTTTTGACTTAAATTTTTCAAAGTGTGAGCCGCGAGCTCTGACCCTCTCCCCTCCCTCCTCACTATTCTTTTTTTCTTTTCTACGGTGTTGAATAAAAGTAGTCTTTTTTTCTCACATAGTTTCTAGTTTCAACCTTTTTAGTTTAATGTATTAGCTACTTCACAACAAAAAGGCGGCAAATTGAGAAACCGTCCTTGGCCGCAAACATTGTGGTTAAGCTACGCGACTGCAACTGTTGGATTTTTATTAATTGTATGTAAAAAAATATCAATTTTCAGCTATCAGATTTCATGCTCTCTTCATCCCTTTTTGGTGGCAGTATTCATATCTGTGAGGAATTGTTCTCCAAAATGAAGAATGCGAAATCTTAAAAAAAAAAAAGGAATCGTGTTTCTAATACTTATCTGTGGAATCTACTTCAAATTGCTTCATCACACCCAGGGCTGCGGAGTCGGAAGGAAAATGGCCGACTCCGACCCCGACTCCTGGATTTTGAAAAGTCCGACTCCGACTTCGGATTTTTTTTTAATTTTTTTAAATTGTATTTTTTCAACTCCCTCTCTTCCTTCAGGGGAAGGGGGAAAACCTCTAAACATAGATTGAAATATTAATTCCTTTTTATGAAAATTTCGCATTTTGTTTTTTATTGTAAACCCAAGACGCATATAACATTAGAAATTCAATTTAAAAATCAAATTTTCCAATAATTACGAGTTAAAAAGTGAGATGACTTAAAAATCGCCTTTAAAAAATTTGAAAAGGATTATCTGTAATTTGCCCCCCTTTAATGTTTAACAAATAGATATTGATCAAATCGTGTGCTTTCAATTTTTGAAAGCTGTAACTTGAGAGAAAAAAAGCTTTTTTTTTTTATAAATCCAAGTTTTTAAGAGGGGTGGTATGCCCTGGGTGACACCCATCTGGAAGATGACATCCAGAGTTTATAAAAAATATAAATACTTTAATTCTGAAAATTTTCGTGAATGTATTTTAAATTATATTTCATCAATAAAATTTCAACGAAAATAGGGCATATGTACGTCAGGAGCTAATTTTACACAAAATGCGGCGGTATACAAATTTGTACGAATAGCTTTTACTATAACTTATATTTCTTCTTCGCTAAATTTTTAATTTAAATTTTATTGGCTGCTTTAGAATTAACCTTTAATATGAAGATTTTAAGATTAACTGCAATTATTGAGTGTTGTAATCAAGAAATCATTTACACTTATTTTGTTCCATACTTTTTAGTGAGAACCAGTCTTATAGAAATAGTCTTAATAAAGAAAAAAAGACATTAGATTATTTCATCGAATCTTTTGGATTTGTGCTTTAGCGCCAGAACTTCTTTGAGTTTGCCGATCACCTTTAAACGTTTCAACCTTAGCTACGGGCCTCGACTTACTAATTTGTTACGCTTCTTTTACTAGTATTTTATATAACTGAGATCAAACAAAACACTATATTTCTATTTTTATTTGAAAGTGATTACTTGAAAATGTTAGGCAACAAAACCGTTCGCTGACAGTTGCTGTTAGTTAAGTTAAAAAGCAAGCAAACTATGGGACGGCTATAGAAAGTTCAGTAAGCTTTCAAGCTAGCTGATTGCCATAATGGCAGTTATTTTCTCATTAGTATCTTTTTATACATGTAATCGAACCAATTGGCAGTCAGTTTTTAAAAAATGCAAGGAGAGTCAGTGAAAAGGAAATAAAAAAAGAAGCCCGGAGTCGGAGTCAGCATGTTTTCTAACGACTCCGACTCCTTTACTCCAAAATCATTCTGACTCCGACTCTTCGACTTCGACTCCACAGCCCTGATCACACCACACATAAAAGTCAATGTTGCCAGACTAGTAAAAGGGATAACGAATGTCAGATTTTTCGCTGAACTAAAAAAAAAAAAAAAAAAAACACCGTTTCGATAATTTTAGCTTAGTTTTGTGTTTTGTAATAAGTTTCTGCACTTCTTGAAAAAAAAAATATATATATATATATATAAAAAATAATTTGAATTTTGACATCTTGAATTCAAATTATGTTTTTCTCAATCACGAGTGTGTGTGGGGGGGGGGATATGTGTGTTTGTGCGTATGGGGTATGTGTGTAGGCATGTGTGTTTGTGTCTGTGTGCAGGCATGAAAGTGTGGGTAGTTTTGTGTGTGTGTGTGTGTAGGTTTTTGTGTGTGTATATGTGTAAGTGTCTGTATGTATGTGTGTTTGTATGTGTGTGTGTGTGTGTGTGTAGTTGTGTATGTATGCGCGTGTGTGTAGGACATGGATGCAACCTGGAGACGGCTTTCGCTATAGGAGCAGCAGCGTGAGGAGCCCGCCTGCCTACGGTGATGGTGCAAAGGGTGGCGGTGGGAAAAATCAAAGGACCTCAAAAACAGTCAAATGAAAGCAATAAGCAATCGTGATTGCTCAAAAAAATCATGTTTCGCTATTTTATTTACACACAAGAGTGCTCCGATGGAAAGTCATGGGAGGTCACTGTGACCTTCCAAAAATTCCCTTATTCGGCAAATTTTGTCTGGCGATTCGGCAAAATTTGACGTTTTATTCAGCAACCTTTATCATCATTCGGAGAAATTCGGAGTTCTATTCGGAAAGTTGAAAATTTCTGTGCTCCAAAAAATTTAAGTTCGGAGCTCCCCTGTACCTATAGTCTTTTCACACCGACAGTTTATTTTCAAAAATTGCCACAAGTGCGGTAATAGTTTACTTTCCATTTACCCCATGATTTCTTTTATTAAACCTGGCAGGGCTACAGAGAGCCAAGGCGGGCCCTTGACAGTTATATCGCCAGGCAACCCACCCCCCAAAAAAAATTAAAAAAAAGAGGGGAAAAGAAAAAAAGAAAAAAAGGGGGCGGGGAGAAGGAAAAAAGCGGGGAAAGAAAAAAAGGGGGAAAGAAAAGGGAAAAAAGAAGGAAAAAAGGGGGGAAGGGAGGAAAAAAATCTAAAATATTCACTAGAAGACAACAAACTATATTTTAAGTGCTTCAACAGTAAATAATAAAAGAGTAAATTTTACTTAATCTTACGTTTTCCCTGATTTGGAGTCCACCCCCTTTTTATTTCTTCCTTTCTTTTTTTTCTTTCGTTCCTTCTTTTCTTTCTTTCTTTTTTTTGCGTTAGTGTCGCCGTCCCCCCTCCCCCAAGGCCCGAGCCCCTAGTTCCCGACTAGGCTGACATGGCCTCTTGGTGAGCCTGCAGGGGCGCCGAGAGCCAAGGCGGGCACCTTGTCAGTTATGTTGCCGGGCCCCTTCCGCCCCCAAAAAAATAAAAAAGAAAAAAAGAAAAGAGGAGGAAAGAAAAAAGAAAAAACGAAAAGAAAAAGGAAAAAGAAGAAAAAAAGTAAAGAAAGGAGAAAAGAAGAAGAAAAAGGGGGAAACGAAAAGGGAAAAAAAAGAAGGAAAAAAAGGGGAAGGGGAGAAAAAAATCTAAAATGTTCACTAGAAGACAATAAACTCTACTTTGAATGCCTCAAGAGTAAGTAATAAAAGAGTAAATTTTACTTAATCTTTACGTTTTCCCGTATTTGGAGTTTCCCCTCCCCCCCCCTTTTCATTTCTTCCTTTATTTTTTTTCTTTCGTTCCTTCTTTCCTTTCTTTTTCTTTCTTTTTTTTTTTTTTTTTTTGCGTCAGTATCACCGCCTCCTCCCAAGGCCACGGGCCCCTAGTTTCCAACTAGGCTGATATGGCCTCTTGGCGAGCCTGCAGGGCCACCGAGAGCCAAGGCGGACCCCTTGTCAGTTATGTCGCCGGGCTCCTCCTGCTCCCAAAAAATTAAAAAAAATTAAAAAAAGAGGAAAAAGAAGGAAAAAAAGGGGGGAGAGAAGAAAAAAGGGGAAAGAGAAAAGGGAAAAAAAGAAGGAAAAAAGGGGGGAGGGGAGAAAAAAAACTAAAATGTTCACTAGAAGACAACAAATTCTATTTTAAGTGCTTCAACAGTAAATAATAAAAGAGTAAATTTTACTTAATCTTTACGTTTTCTCTTATTCGGGAGTTCCCCCTCCCCCCTTTCCTTTCTTTTTTTTTCTTTCGTTCCTTCTGTTCTTTTTTTCCCTTTTTTTGCGTCAGTGTTGTCGGCCGCCTCCCAAGGCCCGGGCCCCTTGTCAGTTATGTCGCCAGGCCCCCTCCCCCCCCAAAAGGAAGAAAAAAAGAAGAGGAAAGAAGAAAAAAGGGGGAGAAAAGAAAAGGGGGAGGAAAAAAAGGGATAAAAAGAAAAAAAATCAAAACTGCTTACTAGAAAACAATTAACTCTATTTTAAGCGCCACAACAATGAATACCAAAAGAGTAAATTTTAGTTTTTCTTTACATTTTCTCTTAGTTGGAGTCCCCCCTTCTTCTTTCTTTCCCTTTTTTCTTCTTTTTTTCTTTCTGTGTTTCTTTCTTTTTTTTGCGTCAGTGTCACCGGGTACCCCCCGCCCCCCCCAAGGCCCTGGCTCCTAGTTTCCAACTAGGCCGACATAGCCTCTCGGCGGGCCTGTAGATGGTCTCTTTATCTCTTTCTATGTTAAGATGTTATTCATGTTAATCAGTCCAAAAAAGCCTTTTTTCCATTCAGGGAAAATCAGTGACATTGAACATTTGAATATTTTGCTCTAAGCACAGTCGCAAGAAATTAAAATGGCTACATTATTTCGTATTTTTTAAAAAACGTGTGAGTACTGAGAGTCTTTAAATCAGGGGTTCCCAACCTGTGGGTTGCGACCCCCAAGGGGGTTGGGACATTATCCCTACATTTAAAAATGTATCATTGCATAGTTGAAAAATTCAAATACATAGGGGGGAAATAGCATCATTTTAGAGTAGCATCAATTTTTGAACGAAATGGTGAATCCAGGAAAAGGGCTCTGAGGTTCCAGTACTCCCCCCCTCCTCACACTCTCATGCTAGAGTATCTGAATTCCTAACGTCCTCAAAGATTATCTTAAGCTTTGGTTTAGGGACTTGAATCTCTAAAAATTTCCGCGAAAGAGTCCTGAATTCCCACCCTCTAACATCACCAAAATCGTCTAAAATTTTCTTTTCGGAATTCCAATTTCGAATAATTTCTGTGAGAGATTCTTTACACCCCAACCCTTATTCAGAAAGATGTCCTGTAGTTGGATTTTTAAGACTTAATTTTGGAAATATTCCAGGGAAAAGCCCCGTACCTCATCCCGTCCCCTAACTTCATCAAAAATAGCCAAGAAATGGGTTTTTAGGTTAGGTTAGTTTGTTTTTAGGGCTTAAATTTTAAAAATATTCCGGGTGAGGATCTCCGAATATTTACCCTTGTCAAAGATAATCTACTATTCTGTGTTTTGGACTTAAATTTCGAAAAATGTCCTTGGGAGTACCCGAAATCCTCTCTCCTCTCGCATCATTATAACTCGACCTTTTTTTTTTTTTGGCAGCTTCAATTCCAAAAAAATTCCGGGGAAGTAGGAGAGGTTCCAAACCCAAACCTTTCTCCTAACGTTTTCAAAGATGGCCTATAATTGCCTTACATGAAATTCACCGCCAGCTCAATCATTTCCAGCCGAGGACTGCAGTTTCGTGCTTATTAGCACTCATCAGCCCGGCATAGGAAAGTGACTGAGCTGGAGATGGAAAACCTCTTAAGGAAGCCAAGAGTGTCAAACAAACTGGTAGCTAATATAGAATTAGCACAGACCAGACGAGTGAACGAAGCAATGGTTTAGTTCAACTCGAAGATTGAAGGAAAGGCATGGTATATTCAGTAAATTACCAACCCATTAACAAGGGCTAAAGCAGAAATACATGACATTCACCATCTGCACAGTCATTTCCAGCCGAGGACTGCAGTTTCGTGCTTATTAGCACTCGAACCGAACCATTGCTTCGGTCACTCGTCTGGTCTGTGCTAATTCTATTATTAGTTACCAGTTTGTTTGTCACTCTTGGCTTCCTTAAGAGGTTTTCCATCTCCAGCTCAGTCACTTTCCTATGCCGGGATGATGAGTGCTAATAAGCACGAAACTGCAGACTATATAACATTTTTATGACTTCAACTCCTCCGAAAACAAAATCCTGCATTCGACTCTGCTAGGAAGCAAAAATTTTGAATGCCGAAATGTACGTTTAACATTATCGAGACTATAATTTTTTTATCTTTGCAATTTTTGTAGGAAAAAAAAAGATTAAGCTTAAATAAAATACCTCAAGCAGCTTGAGTCATTTTGCAAAATATGTGCTTTGTGCTCATACCGATGATACACTCACAGACGCACATATAGATACATAAAATACCTCAAGCACCTTGAGTCATTGTGCAAAATATGCGCTATGTGGGCACACGCAAGATACACTCACAGACGCACACACAGACACATAATCTATGTATGGGGGGATATATAGAGGGTCGTTTTTTTTTTAGGTCGGTTGAAATTGGGTCGTGACGTGAAAAAAGGTTGGGAACCACTGCTTTAAATAATCTTTTAACTTACTTGTCTTATTTTGCCGCTAAAAAGTGATCGATAGAATTTGGGTGGAGTTGATTATGTGCTAAAGGTCTTTTAATTATAGGAAAATGTCTGTGGACTTCCAAAATACCACTTAAAAGTTATCTTTTGTAGAACAATGAATGAAAAAAGTTGATTCACTTTTGAGCGATTACTTAAAAATAACGCTTCGAAAAAATGAAAAATAGCTCCATTAAAACCGAATTTGGGGAACTATTTAAAACAATGGACTTTTAAAAGTTCGGTCAAAGATCTATAATATGTGCGGTTGAGTGTATAACAATAACTGTCAAGATAATAACTAATTCCTGCCAGTCTGAAAAGTGAACGCCCATGAAATTGAGAACGCAACCCATTTTTACTGCCTCAGGTTTTTCTGTAAGTTTTCCCTTTTCTTACAATCGATAGCGCCTGTGAAAATATTCGAATCGATATTGAAAGCTTGCTTTTAATGAAGTGGAATCAGAATTCAACAGTAGTGATCTAGAAATTTCAAGGCGTTACTTGCGTTAACCGGTGCACACACGACGTACCCCCATGATCGGGAGCACCCCCCCCCCCCAAAAAAAAGGGAGAAAAACTCTCTTGAAAACCAATCGCTCTAAAAATTTGAATCTCGTAGAGCCTGCGCCATGACACCCTCCCCAGTTGGAAACCAACCCCTAATAAAAATGCATAACATTTTTATCCCATTAAATTGCACGCGGGTCTCTCTTTTTCTCTTGATGTGTGTGTGTGGGACAGGGGCGCCGACTTGCAAAAATTATTGAGGGGGCTGGACATCTCCGGGGGTTTAGGGTGTTATGTAATCCCTCGGAGGTCCCCCACCCCAAATAAAGGTCAGATTTTTGAACCTTGTTAATGCCATATTTTCTGGTGTGTATAATTTTAACAAACAGTATATGACACGGCGTTTTCAAAGTAAAAGAAACTAAAAAATTGGTTTACAAATTTTCTGGTTCAACTTTTAAATCATATCACTTGTCTTAGTAAGAGATTTTTTTGTTCTATTTTATGGGGAGCCGTGCAGTTCCGTAACTAAGCATTGATATTATAAGGTAGGAAGGACACTTGACTTGAATGGAAAGGCACTCCCAGAGACGCCGACTTTTTAAAAAAATGGGGGGGGGGGAACCGGGGGAAATTTCCTAAATTTGAGATGAAAAATAGTGAGTTTTAAAGTTTTTTTTTAAGCATTGTAAAGTTATATAATCAACATTAGAACCCCAAAAACTCGAGAAGCCTGACACATATTTTTTGGCTTTGAAAAAAGGAAAAAATAATTACAAACACACACAGTATTTTCGTAAAAAGGTAATTTAATTTACTCATGTTTTTTTTAAGACCAGTTGTTTTTTCATTAGTTATACCGGCTAACATATTCAAGTATAAACGTAGTCTCTCAATGTCTAGGTTATTTTTGAAAACTCGATTTTTCAAAATTTGTTTCACCTCTGTTAAATAAAAGCAAAGCACTTTAGTTCAACTGCAATGATCTGTGTGAGTCCAGTTGATGTAAACAGCCCAATAATGCAAGATTGCTCCATTTCACAAACCTCAATATAAATTGCCTTTGGGATTTTGAAAGCGTGCGGTGAGCTGGCTTCGTTGTTTTCACACTTTGGTATACGTCGACTCCGAGGAAGCGAAGGATCATCATTTTGTGAAGATTTTTCTTTTAAACACAATTCCCAAAAGCATTCAAAACTATCACGCCTCCCATTTACTATACAAATCAAACCCTCATATATTTTTTCCAGATCAGCAACACTTAGATGAGCTCGCCGCAGCGCTGCCCACCGGCAACAGATTTGACCCGTATTTCGCGCACTGGGACAAATTCTAAGTGTGCTTGCAGCACTATAACACAATCATTATTCACACTACTCGTTTTCAGTTAACCTGCTTACTACCGTAATAATTATTTGTTTTAACTCATTACTGAATGTATTTTACAAGGTAAACTATCTTCAAACAAGGAAAATAAAAGATAAATTTATGAGTTTAGGAAACATAATATAACTAATACTTTTCTTGATTTATTGAGGGGACTCTGTTCCCTCAAAAATATTTTTGAGGGGGCTTGGGCCCCCTCAGGCCCCATGGAGTCGGCGCCACTGGTGTGGGACTATCTATTTTATCACAACCCCAAGAAAGGCAGGGAGAAAGAGTCTAGACAATATACCAAAAAATTTTTTAAATTTCAAATAACCTGCTTTGTCCTATCTCATCTTTAAATGACTTTAATTAACATAGATAGAAATTCAATAAAACGCAAACTAACATTTTTCCTCTAATAGTACGGTGCAAATAGACCAAAAAAAGGCCTAACCTCAACATCCAAAGTAAAAGTTTTCCTCCAACTCCAAATTGCTCTATACAGTCCACGTATTGTTTGGTAAAAAGTTACACCATTTTCAGCGTCGGGTTTTGGGGGGAAGGGGGAAAGAAGTTGGTAAATTAGTAGTTGTTATCCGTTTTTCGGAAATAGTTCGAAAACTACGGCGTTTAGCGCAAAAAGTGCAATATACAAAATAATCTACACTAAATTACGAATAAAATGATCCTAAGCATTATTTTGTTAAGTGAACGATTCCAGAGTTACAGAGAGTGTAAAAATAGAAATTTTTCATATTTTTTTAGATTTTTCGGAAAAAATACTCATTATCAGTAAGGAAACTAATTTTTTGTACGCATTGTGTTTTGTAAAAGCAAATTACGATTTGAGGGGCAGGTGGTATGTTTGTGATAAGCCTTTGAAAGGAACGACAACCTCAATACCTACTGAATGGGCTCTACTTTTAAGATGAAGTGGCTTTCACGGACCGTGGCTATATAAATCTGCGGCACGGAGAATCCCGAATTTTCTCTAGACAATGCCGAAATAAGAATGAAGATGTTTTTAACATAAATGATTTTAAAAGGTAAAAATGTGTGTGCATAACAATTATGATCTATAATTTTATCATTTTTAATGATAGCATTTTTATAAGTGCAGCTTTTGAAGATTTTTCTTTAGAAAATAGGCATATTTGCCTGTATATTGCAACCATATTTTATCAAACTTTTTGAAGTTCGTAAACTGAGTGCTATACTAATATTTAATAAAAATGTAGAACGTTACATACGACATACTGATGAAAGACATTCAAAGTATTCAGTCCTCTTCAAACATAGCACCGTCCTCTTCTAGACCATCGTCTATGATATTAACGTTGTGGCGTGTTGGTAGTATGTGTGGCATGCTGAGTGGAAAGCAAGTAGTTACCAGGGGTAAACTTAACATTTTTTATTTACACAGCTATTTACAAGATTCAGAAATACACAATTGATCCGTAGTTAGATAGATTTCTGGAGAGTCAGAAAGCATGACTGACCTCTCCAAAGTTTTTGATCGTTCTCCACTTTTCCGAGTCAGCCGCGCCCCAGCCCTCGCAAAATTCATCTCCCCTTTTTCTTGGAAAACAAATGGAGATTCTCTCTCTCCTTTCCCAAGGATGCCTCTGGTCCATGGATGCAGGTGGCCATCCTGGGAACGGAATGTTAAATTTGAGTCAAAACGGCCAAAGGTCAGCTTGGGGCGGAACATAGTATTTTATGGATTTGAAAGAATTCGATGTGGCTGGCTTCGAAGCGTGGGAATGAGTAAAAAGTGTGGGAAACAGTGGCATCCGTTGACAAAAAGCGTACTATGCCACAACGTCCCTGTTAATACATCCTAGACCGGATCAATTACTGCACATGCTTGAGCAGTTTAGACCTCTATTTCTGCACTCGCTAGTTATGGACGCATTCGTCTTTGCAAATGTACACTATGAGGGAAAGTAATTCTTGGGGAGCTGCAGAACGCGTTGTTGTAATTGGTCTCAGGTGTTCACCTATCTTCTTCCACTCCCACCAGAACGGATTCTTTTTCTCATCCATTCATTGTTGGACTTGATGGTAGGGTTTATTTCATATGAATGCTGCATGGAAGCTGCTGAAAAAAAGGGGGGGGGGGGCAGTGCAGCCAACTTGTGGGGCAGTGCAATGAATATACGGGCTGCTTTGCAATAGCTTGCAGTAAAACACTGGTAGCGAAAGCTATCTAGATCTTCGGTATTCTTGGCTCCAAACATCGCAAGAAGGAAATGCTTTCCTGCGTCAGCTCTTAAGAGCAGGAATTCAAATGGAGGGAGCAAGTCCAATCATTGGCTTAGCAAAAGTTGACCCAAAGACCCCAAGTCACATGAGGCAACAACGACAAATGGTTGGCACGTTTAGCGTGAAACAAGCAAAAAAAAAACCTGATTTCTTCCAATGCTTTGCTTTAAAATCTATCACGTGACTTGGGACCTTGGTTTCATGCATGAAAGTCTTCACTCCCACTATTTTATCTCTTCTCAATCCTTCAATCACTGCACTGGGGCCAGTTAGAAGCTTCGTACGAAGAGCGCTGTTGGCTTGTACTTTTCTATACAGTGAAATTTTCCCCTTCTTGTAGATTGATGATACAGTGTCACATCCTGTGAAGGCATATATTGCTAAGAGTACACCTTTTATATCTCCAATGCCTCGCTGAATGTCCGAAATAGTGTACACCTCTTCCTGCTGATTGCCTTTCTTTGGGACCACCATTTTAAATTTGTTTTCTGACGGTGTGTGAACAGTCAACAAGACTAGTGAGTAGGTATCATCACCAATCACACAAGCTTCAACCCCATTCTTAGCTTTACCAATCGCTGGTAAAATTATTAATAAGTCTGCGTCATCCGATGCTTGATGAACTGTGCAACCGCCTCTTTGCAAGTGCATTGTAAGGAGAGAAAGAAGGCCAATTTTGTCCTTAGCGTTAATAGTACAGTAAAAATAGGGGTCGGACCCAAACATCCAAAAAAAAAAAGCTAAACCTGGTGCAAATTGTTTATTACCCTCCCAATAAGAACAGGTAAAAAGTCCCACCCCATTGTGCGTCGGGTTTTTGAATGGGGGGCATCTAAAAATTGCAGTTTTGGGTATTTTTTCAGAATTTTTAAAATAAATTTAAAGTGAGAATATTATGTTATACTAAATTTAAAAGCATAAAATTAAAGATGATTGACCCTCAAGAGGGATGACAAAACCCACAAATGCTACAGAGCCCCCTATCCCCGTAAAGCGAAGCAGTACCCCCGAACCCTCCTCCATACATTTCATATGGAAACATTATTTTATGCTAAGAAAATTGTTAGAAATCAAGTGTGTCCATTTTCCAAGAGCGATGGTGCACCTCCTCTCAAAGCTACAACACCCCCCCCCCCCTCTGCCAAATAAAATAAATCCTCACCCCCCCCCCCAACCCCCCACCTTTTATTTCAAGTAGAAGTATTATTTCATGCAAATCTAAAATGCATAAATCTGGACTGTCCACCCCATAAGAACAGTAGCTCACGTCCCAAAACGAAATTATGTACTAAAATATTATCCTCCCCCCCCCTCCCCCTCTGATGGTGCACATTTGATTCAATGGCCAAAAAAATAACGCTGAACTGTTTTTTGCTTTCAAATGATTTCTCCTAAGCTTGTAACAAAAAGTCTTCGTTATCAAGATGTTTTTTGGAATCTAGATCCTCAGCAAAATCGTTATTGTTGCAGCTATGTCTAACACAGTTTGTGCATATAATTGAACACTTCAGTCTACTTTCAGACTTTTCAAACATTCACTATATCCAATGAACCCCTCAGAGCAAGCACAAGATTTGAGACGCAGAAAGTCTTCTAGAGCAGAAGGCTTGGCCGTTGTAATAGGACTTCATTTATATTTCTGTGGTGCTTTCTTTACACCCATCAAAAATGACACTAGCTTTCCCATACTTACAAGTGAGCTACAGGCTGCATTGCTGACATATTTCCTTGAAACTTACACATCATTACCAAAAATATGTTCAAGCGGGTATCTTCCTTCTATTACATATGAGGCAGTGAGAAGCAAAGGGCAAAATTAAAAATTTGGAGATAACCAGTACAAATGGTTGGTGAACCTCTCCTCTATCTTGGGGCAAGAAATGGTCCTAGTAGACCTGGTAGTTGCTTCTATACAGCATGATTTAGAAAAAAAAAATCAATGAAAGTCTACCTAGGATCTTATCTTTAAACGCATTTTATTCAAAACTTGAAAATGTCCACTTACATCCCTTTGCTTCTCACTGCCTCATATATGACACCAGCAGTTCATTCTGTGATTTTGGATGAACCTTTTGCTTCAGATAATAGTACTTTAACGATACAGGATTTCTTTCCTTCTGAAACCAGATTCATCGAATAGTGATGGAGGATCAGCGCATAACTCGTACCAGAAGTTTTTAGCAATTTCTTATTCCATCTTTACTGTTCATACCATTCGGTGTAAAAGATGGTTTGGGCTTACACATCTTTACAGCTAGTAACTACTCTCGTAACAGAGGCTAAAGACACAACTGCTTACCTCCTTTACAAAGAAATGCCACAAAATTGTTTGCCTTCAATATGATTTGATATTACTACCCGAACGTTAAAGGTCTTATCGCAACTCACCTTATCATCAGCGAGCAATACCCATACCAACTTGAGAGGGAAGAAACTTCTGGGGCTTTAGAAACGGATTGAGATTTCCAAACTGGGAGACAAAAAGGTGTAAATATTTAGCATTCTATTGATGTATTGCTCATTGCTCTCATCAAGACTTGTTCTATCGTTGAATTACTACAGGTTCTAGACCACCTGAATTTGTCACTGCGTTAGATCGATGGATAGCTGATGTTTGATGTGATCAAATTTTTTTTATCGCATAATGTACTCAAAAGTTTCAGATAGAGTTGCAAGTACATGTCCGCATATTTAGCATAATTCACATAACCAGCTGCGTAAAAGAGAGGTAGCTTGGTGTTTGCAAATGAGAACCCCCACCGACTTAGTGGGTGCAGAATTGCAGCATTGCCCGTCTCACTATTGGCAATTCCGGTTTGTCCCACCCTTACGGTGATGGCAAAAGATTGTAGAAAAGTTGAAGTAAGTTAATCAAGAAGAAGTAGGGAAACTTTGGTCAATTTGAACTTTTTTTATGCTGCACAGGAATTTTTTTTTCCAGCGCTCTAAACAGTTTAATAACTCCAGTCACAAATAATTTGGTTACTGAGCTCGCTTAGATCTTTTAGAATTATCATTCTGACATTACCATATCATTGTGAGGCATTTTTTACTTCGGAAAAGTTTAAGTCAGGGAAATTTTTTCGTGAACTTCACTGCAAATGTGCACTCACTGTGATTTTGGAGTGTAAATTCAGGGTCCCCCCCCCTCAAAGCGATGGCGCACCCCTTAAGTGTGACGGAGTACCCATCAAGAATAAAAGTCCTCAATAAAGAAAGAAATACCCCTTGAAATACTGCCTTAAAAATTCCAATGACGCAAAGCTGCTCCATGGACACTCCCCCCCCATTCCCCCCCCCCCCCCCGCCTGTACACCCCTGTTAATTAGAATTTTTTATGTGAGAGTTTATTGTTTTACTATTATAGAGTGGTTTCTGCGAGGTTTCAGAGTTTTTTTTAAGTAATAGAAATTATTTTTATTTAAATAGAGGATTATTTCGTCTCCCCCCCCTTCCCCCAAAAACCCGACGCACAAAGTGCTGGGACTTTTTACCCCTTCTTGCTGGAAGGGTAAGAAGTAGTTTGCAACAGGTTTCACTTTTTTTTTTTTGGATGTTTGGGTTTGGCCATTTTTTGACCTAATTTTACTGTACTATAACTAGAAATTCCCTTTGGTTGATAGTTACATCGATTGAGGCAATTGTTTGAATGAGTCGAAATGTCAGTATTGAAACTTAGAATAGCGTGATTCCTATGATTGGAGCACTTTTGCTTAGACAACCCTATACCATCGGTTTTGTAATATTTTTACCTTTTTTTACATAACTTATATGGAAACTCGTGGAGGGTAAATTACCAATTTTTGGGCACTTTTTAGCCATTAGCAACCCTGATTAGTTCACACGCAACAGGTAAGCAACCGAACTTTAACGTTTTCTTTGCAGATTTTACTCTTTATTTATGACAACAATTTTTGGAAACTCGATGAGGGTAAATTACTCATTTTTGGTCTCTGGCCTACTTTTTAACCTCTGGCAGCCATTCCTAGGGACCGGAAAAAGGTAGGCCACCTAACTTTAGCGTTTTATTTAGAGCTTTTACTTTTCATTTATGACAACATTTTCCGGAAACTCGACGAAGGGTGAATTATCTCCCTTATTGAAAACCTTTTATCCCCTGACAACCTTGATTAGGGAGCCGAAAAAGGTAGTTTAGCGTTTTATTTTCATCTTTTGCTCTTCATTTATGGTAACGATTTTCGAAACTCGATTAGGGTAAATTACTCATTTTTAGGCACCTTTCAACCAATGGCAACCCTGCTTAGTTCACGTGAAATAGGTAGAAATTCCTACTCTCACGTTTTTTTACAACTTTTTGCTCTTCATATATGGAAACAATTTTAGGAAACTCGATGAGAGTAGGTCACGCCTAGTGGGATCCCATGCGGTGCCTTTTAGCTTCTTTTAGACTACAATGCGACAGTACAATATTATTTTTTAATAAAATTGTTTAGTTATTTCTGTTTACGTAATAGTTAAAATTTATTTTTTTCGAAAAATCTTAAAAATGCGAAAATTTTCTACTTTTACACCTGCCGTAACTCTGGAATGGTTCACGTAACAAAATAATACTTAGGACCATTTTGTTCGTAATTTAGAGTAGATTATTTTGTAATTTGCACTTTTTGCGCTAAACGCCGTAGTTTTCTAAATATTTCCGAAAAACTGATAAAAACTACGAATTTACCAACTTCTCCCCCCCCTCTCCCCAAAACTCGACGCTGAAAACGGTGTAACTTTTTACCAAACAATACGTGGACTGTATACAACAATTTAAAATTGGCAGGAAACTTTTACTTTGGATTTTGAGGTTTATGTCTAATTGCAAAGTACTATAACTAGAAGGCAAAACGTCCCCGTATAATCAGCTTTGATACCAATCGAAAGACTGGAATTTCTTTTGTGAGATGAAGTTTGTTTCATATTTTACTAGTCAAATTAAAGCCGGATTTATGATTGTTTTTAATTTAAACAAATTTAAAATCATTATGCTTATTGGCTGCAGTTTCTTTTAGCGTTTGGAAAAAAAACTCTTGTCTATAACATTCTATGGTTTCAATTCAATTTTTCCTGTTGATGTTGCGTGACTTGTTTATTTGTTTTCTGCAGCAGGCAAACGGTTATTTTATTTAGAATTATAATGGAGACTTTTAGAGAAAATGAGAACATTCATCTAATTGGGATTTTTAGAGAACGGTATTTGGGAAGGATGACAATTTTAAAGGACTCCATATCCTAACGGAGATTCTAGAGAAATACTATCCTTATTCAAATGGGAATTTTTTGGAAGCGTTTGTTCCTATTCTTACGTGATTTTTATAGGGTCTTTTGACTTTAGATTGGAAGTTTTCTTTTTCTCTAACAGTTTTTTTTTTAGGAGTATTGTCGTCCTTAGTCTAAAGACTGATGGGTAATTGTTGGAACTGCTGTCCTAATTATAATAGAGTTTAATTCATGAACTGAGGGATTGTTGTCCTCACTGTTATTGAGATTTTTCGAATTTTCATTTTTACAATGGGTATTTTTAAGGACTCTTGTAATTAATCTAGTGAAGATTTTGAGGATCCGTTCTCATTATTATAATGGGTAGTTTTACCAGTAGCATACCTATGTGGTCTAGCGTACCTGGAGAACTTTAAAAATAGCTCTCCCCTTTCCACACACTTTTTCACAGAAATTCAACACAATCAATGACATTAGGAATTTATCATGAAACATTTCTTGAACCAAAGACTGGTTCGTTTTTCAGTTCTATTTACAACAGCGTTTTTGTTTTTCAAAAGAACATAAATTTTGAAAATACCAAAAGAGTATGTGCACAATGAATAAAGGTTACACATTTACTAAACGAAAGAAAAAATATGTAAAAAAATAAATAAATAAATAAATAAAAACACTTTAAAGATTCTATAACAATTTCAAAAATAAAAGTATAAAATGTAAAACTTTACTATAGTTGGGGCTTACCTAACCTGGCGGCATTGTAAAGGCTACACAGGGGATCCTAATCACAGCATTACAACGCTGCCAGATTAGGTTTGCCCCAACTATAGGGGTCCTATTTCAGGCAGAGTTGTCGCGAAGACTAAAAGCTGGTATGTGTGTGTCTGAGGGGGGGGGGGACTCAGTGGCCCCTTAACATGTTCAAACACATTATAAGTATCGAGAGATGCTGTTTTTAGCTTCTGGAGGGAGGAGGAGGTAACTGCTAGATCTAGATCTAAGTATTAGCAATATGAACCTAATCGTAAGCTAAATATTCACTCAGAAATAGGGGATCGGGGGGAATGCTTGAAATTGTAGTTTCAAAAACGCAGTTTTCTTTGATAATGGTAGGTGTTGGGAAAGGAGGGACGAAGGGCCCTCCGCCGGCAAATATTCGAAATTACAGCTTGGAAACTCAATTTTAGGTAGGGATGACGTGTAGGACATCATGCGAGACTGCTTTTCCTCAATGCTCAACTGTATCGCCCAGTACATTCACGCTAGAGGTGGTTCAACAATCAGCAGGATATTAAAACCTTCACCCATTTGGGGTTTTCCAATAATAAATGATAATTTTTCTTTCTTTTCGTACTCATTTCTTTTATCAGTGTTGCCTCTTCACTTATGCAAAACTAGCGGTACCCGCACGGTGATGCCCGTGCTAAGAATTAAAAGAAATCAGTTGAAAAAAAAATCCACGCCCCCCCCCCCCCTCAGCTTTTCTTCTGATGTGAAATCATAATTTTTCTTCAACTTACATGCGGCGATACCTTTTCAAAAGATTTATTAAAGTCTTTTTGGACTTTAAAACTATTCCCCAAAACACATAAAATATTAAAAGTAGCTTTAAAACTGAAATTAATCCTTCAACTACATAGTTCATCGCTTAACGCGCCAAGCAACCACGCTACCGTAACCCTGCCGTTTAGCGAGTGAAGCGGGTTTTCCCCTGCAATTTAAAGTATTTCGCCAAATAAACAGCGCTGTAATAAAAACGTTATAAAGAATAATCACAATTGAATAATACGACAAATCAAATTATTTACTTATAAGTAACTATCTCCAACTATAAGAACAGAAACAAACGTTGAAGAAATAAGGAAAACAAAACCCAACAGAAAAATCCTACAAAATCAAATTACGTACCTAAACATCGAAAAAAAAAAAAAAAAAAAAAAAAAAAAACCCGCATTAAAAAAAAAACAAAAAAAAACAAAATCTGTTCGCTGATCACAACAGCGTAGCATGGGCATTGTTCTTCGCAGTTATCGACACTGAGGGCCAGCACCCTCTCGAAGAGTTAACTTACCCCGTCATCTATTAAGAATTCATAGATGATGTGTTTAACTGAACAATTAATTAAACATTTAATTTGCAATTACAAATATTTCGGTCAATCTAATTTTTAAAAAAATAGTCTATAGCCTTCCTTAATAAATGGGCTACTATTCAACACAAAAAGAATTTTTCAATTCGAACCAGTAGTTCCTGAGATTAGCGCGTTCAAACAAACAAACTCTTCAGCTTTATAATATAAGTTTAAGTAAAAAATTTTCCCGTTTTCGTAACATTTTTTATTGCTGCTGCACTCCTATTAGTCATAGCGTGATGTTATATAGCCTACAACCTTCCTCAAAAAATGGACTAATCAACGCAAAAATAATTCTTCAGTTCGAACCAGGAGTTCCTGAGATTAGCGCGTTCAAACTCTTCATCTTTATATTATTAGTTAATTGATTAGAAAAATAAAACAATAAAACGTAGGGGAGACCGGGGCAAGATGACGAGCCGGGCAAGATGACGAATGCTTAATTTTTTCCGTTTCCCTCCAGTTAACAGCATCTACTACATACAACTGGCTCTCCTATCCGCTGTTCGTTCAGCAATAGTATAGAGACGCTGAAATCGCCATATTTGTGTTAGTTCTGAAGCTTCGATTGTTCACCGTTGCCACGATCTAACTTTTATGAGTTTGTAAATAAGCTCTGCTACAGATACAGATAAGTTATATCGAGTCTCTTTAGTATTTATGAGTAACTTAGTTTAAACACTACCTATTACCATGAATAAATGTCAATTAATCGCCTTCTCTTATGACAATGGAGAAAAATCCGTTCAAACAGGCAGTCCGGGGCAAGATGACGGGTCGAAACGCGGGGCAAGATGACGAGCTCGTCATTTTGCCCCGTGTTTCGGAATTTATTAAACGAACTATGTTGCCCATTTTATTAAATCCTGTAAACGCTTATTTGTCTGTGTGTTTGTTCACGCGACCTTGTGCTTCTGTCTCCTCTGAGGTTAAAGGACGCATTGAATCAAGGGAGGTATCGTTCGAAAGCCGGTGACCAGAGGTTATTTATAAACTAGTTGACCAAATAACCAGTTGACTGAATTAAACCAAGCAAAGAATCTCCTGCTCTGTTGATTATTGGCAGTCATAAATCTCGCATAACTTTGCAGACTGTCTTATATTGCAGTGAAAAAAGCATTATCATGAGGTTGGGTTGCCACCTCACGCATCGCATCGTCTCTAGCTCCTGATTCGTCATTTTTCGGCCCATTAAAAACCTACTATAGCCAAGCATGTGAGAACTTTATGGTCATTCCTCTAGGACAAACTATCATAGACAAAAATATTGGTGGGCTTTTGAGCACCGCTTACTTCAAACCAGCTGCAGTTGGAAATGCCGATAAAGGGTTTAAAGAATGAGGCATCAAGACTCATATTTCTCTTGTTTTTAGCGGACTATGACGTTGTTGGCAATTAAACTGAGAATAATAGTGCTAATCCTCAGACCTGTTTTGTGGAAAAGCAAAATAAAAACCCTCCAGACACGAAGCAGACTTATGGCAAATGCTGATTCCGATGCACCAAAGAAGCCTGTTAGTGTTTCTGATTTCAATGCATTGCCTTAAGCAACACAATGTGAGAAAACAAACAAAAAAACAAAAAAAAAAAAAAAAAAAGCAGAAAACAAAGCTCAAACATTCTTACAAGCACACTCATCAAAGAAATGCCAGAACAAGGAGCAAAGCGGAAGGACAAAAAGGATTATTTAAAAAAACGTGGAAAATAAGCTCGTGAAGCTAAAAAAGGAGTAAAAAAATCTCAAACTAAGTTCCTTTAGGTCCAAGTCTATTCAATTCATGCCAAGCAATTCAGTTGCATAAACTTCAAAAAATGGTATTATAAGATGCCCTGCTTGTAAAGAGGAATATTGTGACCCCCAACAGAAGAACGGACCCAGGGCTGTAAAAGTCAAGAGTGGTGGCATGAGGCATGTTCCAGTTATGAAAATGGCATTTTTATTTGTGTCTATTGTTCGCTGCACAACTTAACACTTCAACATTACGCTTAATTTGATACTTCGTAAGATGTAAAAACACAGTTATCATTGTTAAAACTAGGCAGCATATTCAAAACATAAAATGTGTTCAACCTTTTTCAACGTTGTCATCTTGGTGAAAGTCATCTTGCCCCAGTACTGGGGCAAGATGACGATTTGTTAAGGTCATGAAAAAATAAAAATGTCCTTCCTTATTTTTATTCGAAAAACTAAATGGTAATATATTTAATACCACAAAGGACTACTCTAACAGCTCATGTGAAATTAATTTTACTATCATTAAAAATAAATTAATAAACAACAAAAATTGTTAACATAGTCATCTTGCCCCGGTCTCCCCTACACACACATATATTACAAATCATTTCAGCATCGTTCAGGATTTTCTCTCAAAAGCGCCCTCGCGACTTGCCTCATGGCAGACTCGAGCCTATGCCCACCGGACCGCAATGCCCGCATTTTCAGGTCGAGCCACCGTGGCTACGCCTTTTCGGCGTTCCAAGCATTTTATATTATCCTATTAGTCATAGCGTGATGTTATATAGCCTATAGCCTTCCTCAATGAATGGAATATTCAACACAAAAAGAATTTTTCAATTCGAACCAGTAGTTCCTGAGGTTAGCGCGTTCAAACAAACTTTACTGCTTTATATTATTAGTATAGATATAGATTAGCGCGTTCAAACAAACTCTGCAGCTTTATATTATTAGTATAGATTTCGTTTCATCCTAACAACTCCTTCTTGGTGCTTCGACTTCGCTTTTGTTATAGAGTAGTTGTGAAAGAGAAATCGTTCATTTTTTAGAATGTTAGCGCATTCGAAACTGAATCAAACGTTTTCGTAAAAGTAAATTCATGAACAAAATAACGTATATAGATGCATCTAAAGAAACCATGAGTTACGTGACCTAAGGTAAACCGCCTCACGCAAGTACAATGAAATTTTATTAGACCCGGGTGGTCCCTGTGTTCATTAAACTTTCCTTTTATTGTTTCACCACAAAAGGCGTAGGCTGTCGACTCTCAGCTACAAAAACAAAACCCCGTTCATCTAGAAAAGGAAAAATAAATAATAAAAAGATGAAACTTGCTACCTCAACAATATCAACCTACGTTTTTATTGCAGGCAAAGTTCTGAAATTGCAATCTTTCTCTGGATTAACTTCGCTGGGGGTGTTATTTCAAATCCCAAGAGTTTTATCCCAAAGGGAAAATTAGTCTGAACAGTAATTAGAGGTGGCCATTTGTCGCCATGACGAAGGGAAGTACACAACTTAAGCAAAAATCGCGCGTTGCCAGAAATCCTAGTTTTATGGCTTCGGATAACACGTGTTGGCTTGTAATAATAAACAAAACACCTAGTTGATTAATATTTAGTTTCTTCATCGTTGAGCTAGGTTAGATAATTCATATTTTTGTTTCGTTTTTGTGCTAAAATAGGAAGCAAGACGGAAAAAGGTTGACTATTTTTCAATTAACCAGAAATGTTTCAACCAGTTCATTTTTATGTAGATTACTTTTCTTCGACATTCAAACTTTTCTGCCGTGGGAAGGTAAAGCGCAGTAACTGCAACAAAAAACTGATTGGTTCTTGAAAATATTCATTGACCAGAAAGGTTCAGCTTAATCCGCATAAGCTCGTTAAAATGAAAACTGAGTAGGGTCTGGTGGGGGAAAGTGGTCAATGGGGTAAAGTGGTCATAATTCAAATAAATGGCTATAGCTTGGAAATTAATGTTCGAATAAATGTGAAAATTTCATTTTAGGGTAGTGCATTTATAAACTATATTTTGAGTACAAAATTTTACAACTGGCAAAATTTTATTTGGTAAAAAAAAATATTTTGTGTAAATATGAAAATTCTTAAACTCTAAACACCTTTTTTAACTTCCTTCGGAAATTTTGTTTGTTAGAATTATGAACAGATTGACTGCACAGGAAGCTTCCTACATGTCTCAAGAACTCTTACTCATTAGCAGTTAGCTGAATCTATTTTGAATAATTTGTTAGAACAATTTAAGTAAGATGGGGTAAAGTGGTCATAATATGAGGCTTAACGAATATTGTTCTTCTAAAGTCACTAAATCTTTAAGTATAAGGCAGATATAAATTAAATATTAATTTCACTTAATATGTATTGTTTTTACAATAAACAGGGTTAAATATACGAGTATATGCGTATGTATACGCATATACTCGTGTAGGCACGTATATATATACGTAATCACATAAATGCACCAATAAACACGTATTTGGGTACCTGCAAGTATTTTTTATCTATACAGATATACATTCGACTATACACGTATATTATAGTATATGCTCGTATATACGAATATATGCTCGTATATGCTTATATACAAACAATTATATACTCAGAGAAACACGTATATACGCATACGTACTCGAGTAGACACTTGCGTACAATCATATGATATACATGTATACAGGGTGAGTCTAAACTCTTGGTCAAATTATTAAAAGGTGTTAGACGGGAGGATAAGAAGCAAGAATCATAAGAAACATCCAGAATCAAACTCAAGGCTGACGCGCTACATGCACGAAAAGCCAGAAACTGATGGATACAAGACATGTCACAAATTTATTACACAAAGACAATTTTACACAACATTTTAGGTTTTAAGAAAATGTTAAAGTTATTGATGAAATTTGCGGCCGGCAGCTGTAATACATGCATCGCAATCACTCTGTTGCAATCACGAGACTTTTGAAAAACTTTCATCAGTCGCTGCACCTTCGTTACGATGCGTGTATTAGAAATACACGCATCGTAAACCGTAAAGCCGTAACTTTTAACATCGTAGGCCGTAACTTTTAACAACTGCTCTAAATATGTCTTAAAAACTAAAATGTCGAGTAAAATCATCTTTGTGTAACAAATTTGTGACCTGTTTTGCTAACGTCAGTTTCTGACCTTTTGTGCATGTAGCGCGTCAGCGACCATAAGTTTCTTATGATTCTTTGCTTCTTATCCTCCCCTTTCACACCACTTAGATTTTGCAAAAAATCTTGGATTCATTCTGTAAGCATACATGTATATTAGCGGATATACTCGTGGATATACGTGGATACATGTACTGGTGTATACACGTAAATGCACGTATATACGCCTAACAGGTATATAATCGTGTTTACACCTAAACATACGACTATACTCGTGCTTTCATATATATTTACGTGAGTAGACACGTACAAACACGAACTGGATATATCCACGAATTAACTCGTGTATACTCGTATAGGTATGTATGTACACTTATATATGCGTATATATGTCGACTGTACACGTATATACTCAGGTATGCACGCATATACTTGAGATACAAGCGCAAAACACGCATATGATGTTCTTTTCTACGCTTTACTCGCATATACACGTGATACGTATATACTCGTGTAGACACGTATACACTCCTATAGGTAATCACGTATACATGCGTGAGTATATACGAGTACACACTCGTGTATACACGTATATACTTGAGTAGGCATGTGCATGCATCTGATGTATACATGTATCTATTCATCTATGAACATGCTTACTCATGTCTACACGACACGTATAGTAGACTTGTGTATACCCGTATATACTCGTACATATACTTGTAACTATAAAAATAACCGAAATATACAAAAGTTAGGGTTATTTGTAACGGTTTTGCAGTTTTTTTAAACTATGACCACTTTACCCCATGCTATAACCACTTTCCCCCATCCCATGGGGGAAAGTGGTCATAAATACAAAGGGAAATGAAAGTGTTATAAAACTACTTAAATTCAATATTTTTTTCCTGAAATGCAATGTACCGTGTTCTTTAATAATGCAATGTAAAATAACAACAAAAAAAGTTGAAGTGTTTAAAGAATTTATTGTTTTTATTATCCACCTAAGTTGAAAACCTACGATTTTATGACCACTTTACCCCACCAGACCCTAAGTATTATATCGCTTTTGCTTTACAAGATTAAGCGCAACATGTAATTAAAGGCCTCAACTCCTCTTCCAGTTGTTTTAGTTTTCAAACTAATTCCCTCTTTTGTTTTTTGAAAGTTTTAAAATGATGTAAAATTTGAGAAAAAGAGATTATGTTCCCTATTTCATTACGCTAAGGATTCTCGATATCGGAACAGAAAAGAAATAAATAAACTAATTCGAGTTTTCGAATGAGATCTCGCGCGATCTTTCCATAAACAGAAAGTTGAATTTTGTATCAAATTTCATTCCAATCCATTGAATGGTGTGCATGTGTATAGTGAACATACAAACAAGCACACGGAAGCAAAAAATACGCTGGGACCTATACACTTTATACACAGGTAGGTCCAAAAGTAATTTCCTCTACACACGAAGCCCTAGCGGCCTATCCGCTAAATCAATCGAACCAAAATGTCGATTGTGGTGTTTTGAAGATCTGCACTCGAGATTGGGCGATTGGGGTGAGCTTTAACAACGCAGTATTTACGATTACAGTGAACGAATTTCGAAAACTTCGGACGGCAGCACACTTTTTCCTTGCGCAAATTGATCAGCGTAATACTAAAAATCACGAACGGCGTTGGAACAATTGGCGTTTCACGAAAGTTGGTCGTTGACAAATTTGAACACTGGACTGAAGAAACACGCTTTTCACAATGCTCATGAAGCGTTTTTTACACAAGTGTAGTACTGCGCATGGTGTTCTGTGATTGATGCTTTTACTACTATCTACCCCTGTGAATTTGCAAATTGAGAACAATGGTGGATCCACCGTCTGGCTTTGGAGTCGGAAAGGAGGGGGGAGGGGTCAAAGTGCAACTGTCGAGTTCAAATAGAGTGTTTAGGGCAAAAATTTCAAAATATGTCTCTAAAATGCGGATTTATGCTACATTTGGTCAGTTGCTAGACCGTCAGCAACTTCAGGTGCTTACAAGGCCTGATTATTAAACAGGATAACTAGGTCGTGACCACGGACCCTCGCTTTTTATGTGCCCCCAAAACGCTAATATTGATTTGAGCAATGTTGCTTTGGCCAATTGTTATATCCAATAGCCTAAAATGGTTAGGTTTGACTACAGACCCCTGAAAAAGTGTTTGTCCTAAGGCTCCCAATATCTTAAACGGGCTCTGGGCGGTAGGTTTAGTCAAAGTACGTCCTCATCGTGTTGTTACTTGTCCTTTATAATGTTCTTCTTCGGAAAAGATGCGGTGGCAATTTTCGTCACCCACTTATCGTTCCAAAGTCATTTTGTAGTTTTTCAATACGCTGATCAGTTTGCCCAAGGAAATTTCGAAATGTTGAACCGTTGTCGTAATCGCGAGCGATATTAAGTCACGAGTGGGTTAAAATCATCACAATGTCGAATGCATACCTTCATATAACTATATCTAAAATTTTGGTCGGTTGACTTTTGGTCCACTTTGTGCATAAATACATTCTTTCGAAAAAAGAAATCAGCTGCTCGTAAAATTTTTCAATACAATTTTGTAGAAACTGAAATATCGAAGAGAAATGAAAAACAGATCCTCGGGGAAGATCGGGGGAGGGGGGGGGGAGACTTTGTCCCCAAAGGGTTTAAGCACTAAAAGCAGAACCATATGTCTCATACCCAAGCGCTTTCCACCATGATTATTGCTCATATTCAGCTGTAGCCTAGCAACAGAAGAACTTTCAGGGCATTTGAGCCTGAATTTCATAACATAGGCGTGCCTCGTTAACATCCGGGTGCTACATGGAAAGATATTTAAAGACAATTCCTAACCAGCCTCAACACAGGCCGCTCCCTCAAAAGTTCATTTGCATCTCCACTTAATGTAATGAAATTCTTCCAGGTTTTTGTTCTTTTTGAACATTTCTAGCTTTCGCTGCTTCTTTTAACTTAATGCACCGAAAAATGATTCTATTAAGTGAGCATTAAATGTCAAGTTGGGTAGTTAAAAGTATTTTTATATTTTAGGATGAGGTTACACATGTTTTTTTCTTTTTCTGGACTTCTAATGATCTTTTGAGGAAAAGAATAGACAAGTAATGTTGGGGAATGTTACATTTAATTCGTTGGTAATTTAAAATACAGTCAAGAATTATTTCTTACGAATTAATTTCGCGATACATTAGAATAATGAGATAAAGCACAAATTATATTATCAAAAATAGAACGATGAGAAGTTTTAGAGATACGAATATAATTCAACAATTTTTTGATGCCACAGTTACATCTTTTTACTGATTACGATGGATGAATGAATAAAGATTTAATTCAGTTCCAAAAAAAGAAAAAAAAAGGTTTTGATAAGTTCAAGTTTTTGGATTTAAGAATTGCAGTTTTAAAGGATTGTTTTTTTTTTAAATAAATATTCTATCAATTTATATGTATGCTTGAATTCACAGAAGTGTCTCGAGGTAGTTTTTTTTTTGGGGGGGGGGGGATTTTCAATTTGACGAGTAATATTACGAATGTTATCGAATGATAAAATATGAACTCACACACATATCTACACATAACGAGATTACTGTCTGACTTTGAGCACACAGCGCAGCGCTTCAGCATTGCTTTTGCGATTCCCACATGTTTCTTACTTGTTATCGTCACCTGTAACTTCCTTCAAATTTTGATTACACATTTCTGTTTGCGCTGTTGGTTTTTCATTCATGGAGATATGTTGGTTCGTACAAACTTTGAGGGCAGGTAGGTCACATTCAGACAATATAGACATTCATTGATACAATCCAGGGCCCGATTAGGGTATCGTGAGGCCCAAGGCCAAATTTTTTTTTCTTCTCTCCTTCCTCTGTAGTCAAACCTTACAGTTTTAGCCATTAGCAAACACTATTCCCCTCATTGGGGACACTTAAAGAGCGGAGGTTCTAGGCCAGGGCTGTCCAACTGCAAAGAGCCCACGGACCAGAATTTCGGTCACTGATCACCTGGCGGGCCGCAGTTTGAAAAAGTTGAACAATAACCTCTTACACAGTAACAATTAATAGTTGAATTATTAATTATAAAACAATAAAACAGAAGAATTATAAAATAATTTGCTTACATTTTAATGGGAAAACTGAGGCCGATCCGCCTTCTTGACAAGGGCAGGAATGTCAAATCGATGCAGACCGCACAATATGTGTTGGCGGGCCGTGTGCTGCCCGCGGGCCGTCAGTTGGACAGTCCTGCTCTATGCCACGGTCTAGTTGGCCGATTATCAGTAACCACCTGTGGATAAAAAGGACAAATCGCA
Organism: Uloborus diversus; assembly: GCF_026930045.1. Lineage (NCBI taxonomy): Eukaryota > Metazoa > Arthropoda > Arachnida > Araneae > Uloboridae > Uloborus > Uloborus diversus. Next base: position 45,650,667 of record NC_072732.1, read on the forward strand.
CTGCGTAAATTAAACCAATTACCATTATTATCCTAATTTCGATTTCTTAATGTTTATTAATTTCCCTCTACGTCAGATTCATCGAGATTTTTAGCAGTGTCAAGTTATTAACCATTTAGAGGAGCGTAGCTGGGAGGGGGATTAATAGACACTCTAGTACCCTTGTTTTTAGCGCTAATCTTAATCTTAGTGTGGTAGTTTATGTACACAAGTACTGTTATCTCCCCTCCCCCAGGGCTTGATTAACTGAATAGGTCATTTAGGGCGCCCGCTTTTTAGGCGTCCCGAAGTTGCTAAAATTGGTTTAGCCAATGGCAAAAACTGTTACATTTGATTACAGGGGAGAGGCCTGAAAAGAGTTTGGCTTAGGGGTTCTTGATATTAATCAGGCCCTGCGCCCCCCCCCCCCTTCCTTCATAAGGTTAACTCCTGTGTGCTTGTGACCATTTATGCGATTATAAAACAAAATGGTTTTTAACAGAAAATTTGTTTCCATGTTTTAGATACTGACAGTAAAGTTATTATAAACAAATACTCCCTTCAAACTAAATTTCATAGGAAATAAAAAAATGAAACATTATTTAATAATTAACTTAGCAATGATTGGAGCGATGAAATAAAGTATCAAATATTTTTCAATATATCAAGGGAAAAGGACATAACATTTATCCATTTCGTGTAGTGATGAAAAGATCCATTTAATTATTCCGAAACTATGAATAACTTGAACTTTCAGAAATGTAATTAACGTCAAATCTCAGTCAATCGAAAGTAACTGAATTTCTGCATTAAAAAAGTGTTAAATGTCAAATGTAGTGTGACCTTTTAAGGCATAAGATAAAGTGAGCGGATGGAAAACTCCATTAAAGCGATTTCAGGATTTGACATAAATAGATGGCAATCGATTTGGAATATTTTTAGTTTTTCTTGTAGTTTTAACCCTAACAGGCTCCAGGGAAATTGCACTAGATTGGTCTAATGAAGTTTTGAAACGATAGCTCTGAGGGGTAGGAATAAAGTTGATTGTTACTTCTTTATTAAGAAGAGTGGTACCCGCACGGCTTTGCCCGTAGAAGAAAATTAAAGGTCATTTGGTTTGCCTGTATATTTACAAATAATGGATAATGAATTTCTCGCCAATTTGCTATGTTCATTTGCTCACCCATGGTCGCATATGGTAGTTTGCTCGTCCACGTTATGGTAATTTCCTAATCCACGTCATGGTAATTTGTTCGTCATAATTTGCTCGGTAAAATGTTCTTAAAATTGGAATAGAAAAAGAACAAAAAATTCGAAATTTCGAAAAATCACTTCGAGGTGCTCACCCCTATGCTACGAACTAATTTTATGCCAAATTTCATGAAAATCGGCAGAACGGTCTAAGTACTATGCGCGTAGCAGACAGAGATCCAGAGATCCAGACACACAGACTTTCAGCTTTATTATTAGTAAAGATTTGTATGAGTTTCTGAATATAAAAGTATGAATGCTCATGGAAACGTCTCAGATTTGTTTGAGGTTCTACAATTGCCGATTAGGATTAGGTCCGATTAGTACCTTTAGAAACTAAAAATAGTTTGAGCATTCGGGCGAGAAAAATAAAATAAATTAATATTTCACAAACGCGAATATCATAAAAATTAGGGACGAGTTATAGGGAAATGACGCACACTTAAGCGAAAACATAAATAATTTGTCAAATTTACACAAAAAATCAATATTTGTGTCTGCAAAGTATAGCTTTAAAGCTTGAAGAACAGTTTGCAACCAACATGCATGAAAGTTTAACATGCATTTGCATGAAATTTTAGGACTTTTTTTTCTCTCTCTCTTTTCGTTTATTTAACTACAGCATTCGTTGAGCGGCAATGCCAAAACTAATAAGGTAATTGCATTTTAAGTTTGGACACACCGTTTGTGTATGACAAAAGTCGCATCTGTATATTTGCGTATGACTGGTGGTATGAGGCTTTATGCAACTACTTTCCATGCATTTTAACCACATATTGATAACAACGAAATCATGTTTCGTAATCTATCCCGAATTCTCCGCAAAAGCAGCAGATTTCTGACTACGCATCCTATTGGATTTGAAGCAAATCATATGAATCATCATAATCATCGTCACACAGCTGAAACTCATCGGAGTCACCAAACTTTCCAACTAAATTACTTGATTCGATTTCTTTTGACAAAAAAAGCTCAACAGCCTCCGATAAACTTCATATAATATTATAGACTTGTCTGAAACTAATGAAAACTAAATAAATCTTCAATACGGCAAAAGCTCGTATCTGTAACTAAGACCATTCGACCGGTCTTTTCACGAGCTATGGCTACAAAAATAGCTGTGGAACATGAGTAAGTTCACCTCGACTGGAACTACGGTGCTATCCACGCTCCCCCCCCCCCCCGGCTCAAGGAGGGGGAAAAAAACAAAAGAGGTTACTTATAATAAAATCTGATTTTTTAATTTTGGAGTTTTCCATTTAAAAGATTAAGTTTTTTTTTCGAAGTACGTTTTCTTCATGTTTTTGTGGAAAGAAAGGAAGAGAAAATTTCAGGTCAGCCTACGGCACCCCTTGAAGTTAAATTCAGCTCTGAAGACAAGAAATGAATATATTTAAAGTACTTATTTTTAATGCGTTAACCTATTAGAAAAACTTTTTATAGGATTAACATTAATAGCAAAATAATTATGTAATTAAAAATTCCTCATGAAGCCATGTCTGGGTGCTTGTTCACCCTTTCCCCTTTCGGACGACCCAACTGCTACGCAATATGCAAATGTCTGGTTTTTTTTATATTTTTTTAATGAACAACTCAATTTTGCAGTGCAGTTTTCTATTAAATATAATTTCAATAAATATCCTCTCAGTAATTTTTTGTAATTTCTATGAAAAATTTAAAAGCAACCTTTTAATGAAAACCTGACGTGCTGGGAAAAAAACTAAGCTCAGATTCGTGATCAGCACACCCCATTTACTATAGGGCACCTATTAAATTTGAAGCACTTTTTCATGAAAAAAAAAGTCTAACCTAACTAAAACCGTATCTATTCAAAAGATAATGAATGATGATAGGTTGTTTTCTTTGCATTTATACTACATAAGCAGAAAAACAACTTCTACAGAGTTCATTTTCTTTCTTACTTTCTCGGGGAGGAAAAGAAGAAAAATGAACGAAGGGTTAATGTATCATAAAAATGCAGCTAAAAAGACAAAAAATAAGGAGATGGAATAATTTTTGAAAATTAAGATGGTTGAGAGTAGGGTTTTGAGATGGGAAAATGTGTCTTTCCTCTCCGTCGTCCTCAAATACACTACTGGCCATTAAAATTGTTACACCAGGAAGAAATTCAGATAACAAAATAATATGTATTGAGCACATACATTGTGTCGAAAATAACAAATGATTAAATTTTCAAGAAATTTGGGTGAATAGATCCTGAGAAATTACTACTCAAAACACCTCTGACAGCAATAACAGCGCTTTATACGCCTGGGCATTGAGTCATACAGAGATTGGATGACATGTATAGGTACAGACACACCCATGCAGCTTCAACACGATGCGACAGTTCATCGACCGTAGTGACTGGCGCTTCCTGACGAGCCAGTTGTTCAGCAACCATTGACCAGACGTTTTCTATTGGTGAGAGAGCTAGAGAACGTGCTGGCTAGGGCATCAGTCGAACATTTTCCGTATCAAAGAAAGTCTGCACAATACCGGCCACATGCGGTCGTGCATTATCCTGCTGAAACGTAGAGTTTCGCAGGGCTCGAATAAAGGGTAGTGCCACGGGTTGTAACACATCAGAAATGTAACGTCGACTGTTCATAGTTCCGACAATGCGAACAAGAGGAGACCGAGATGTGTATCCAATGGCACCCCATACCGTCATACCATCACACCAGGGGATGGGCCAGTATGACGATGGCGAATGCACGCTGCCAGTGTGCGTTCACCACGATGCCACCAAACACGGATGCGACCATCATGATGTTGTTAGCAGAACCTGGATTCATCAGAAAAAATGACGTCTCGCCATTAGTACATTCAGGTTCATCGCTGATCTCAGCATTGAAGGCGCTCCTGTCTGTGATGCAGTGTCAATGGTAGCCGCAGCCATGGTCCCCGAGCTGACAGTCCATGCTGCTGTAAACGTCGCCGAAGTGTTCGTGCAGACACTTGTTGTCTTGCAAATGACCCCATTTCTTGACTCAGGGCTCGTGATGTGGCTGTACGATCCATTAAGGCCATGCGGATAACATGCCTGTCATCTCAGCTGCTAGTGCTTACTGGCCGTTGAGAACCAACACGGCGATCTGTATTACTATCCTGAACCCATCAATTCCATATTCTGCTAACCGTCATTGGATCTCGACCGACGCGAGCTATCCTACTGCGGTAGGATAAACCGCAATCCCGGTAGGCTGCAGCTACAATTCGACCTCTATCAAAGGCAGAAACGTGCTGGTTAGTATTTCTTTTTCTAAGAGGCATCACAACAATTTTCCACCACGCAGCAACGTTCAAATTGAATTTGCACGTGAGAAATTGGCAGTATTAATTTCCTCATTTAAACTCATTGTATTGGTGTCGCTGCAGGCGCCTGCGTTGTCTGAATGCGCTGAAAAGCTAATCATTTGCATATCGCATCATCTTCTTCCTGTCGTTAAAATTTCATGTCTGTACCATGTCGGGTCGCCTTCTTGATGTAGCAATTTTAATGGCCAGTAGTGTATCTTTCGAAAGCTCTCACATTGGGCACCGCACTTCTATTTTATTTTAATTCAATTTTTATTAGTTCAAAATAATTTAGCAGACAAAACGCCTAACCAAAACTAGTGTCTTCGGGGAAATCAGTCTTGTACAAATCCTGACGAAACAAGTGATTTTGCTTCGCGGATTCTTTTTTAAGAAAGATCTCTTGACAAAGAATACGTATAGAACTATTATTTTTAACTGATTTTTTAAACATTAACGCCTAAGAGAGAAATCTACAGTGGCTCCCAAAAGTGTTAGTACACATTGAGATTTTGTAGTTAAACCAAAATAACGCAAAACTGAATTCGAATATGAAGTCCATTTTTTTTTCGCACCATTCCTATGCCATTCTGAATAAAACCCAGTAGTTTTTTTTTTTTTTTTTTCAATATTGCCAGATTTTGTTTTTTTTGAAATTTGTAAAAAACCAAGAGACAGAGAAAAAATACGCCACAAAAGTCATCGTACACTGAAATATTTTCGAATAAATTCATGATTAAAATTATCATATGTCGTTTTTTTATTATTTTTGCATTGTATTGACCCTTAAATGTCATTTGAATTTAATTTTTTGTTTATTTATTCCCTAATGTTCTGCTTATTGTTTTTAAATGGCTGGTATGCGTAGAAAACAACAAACACGATTCGAAATTAGTTTTTTCCCCCCTCACAGTAGTCACTTGAAATGTCTCTAAATTAGTTAATTTATACCATTCTATAGTGAAGTGCTTGATAAAAAGCTTTAAAGAAAAGAATCGGACCAAAAACAAGGCAAGAAAAGGTCAACCGGCAAAGTTGACAAAGCGTGATCGGAGTTTTACAGTTAAAGAAATTATGAAAAATACGCATTTGAGTGCTGAACAGGGCTGAAAAAGTTTCTGCATAGTTGAATGAAACATTTTACGCTTAATTTTCACCTAAAATTGTTCGCCAAGTTCCCACCAAGACCTCTTCCCGCAGAAATTTTCTTGTCTCATGCGAAAAACACTAAGCTCACGCTTTCCGTCGTAAAATAAATGATAAATAAGCTCAAAACGGGGGGGGGGGGGGGGGGGGGGGAGGGGCAACGTCTTACTTATAGGGGAAAATAAATTTATTATTTTAGGTTAAATTGTTGCATAATTGTCAATAGAAGAAAAAATGAGGAATTTAATCTTAGTAACTTAGCTGGATCAGTTAATCAGGACGGTGAGGTGTTCTTGGGTGAGGATGCATAACTGTAGCAGGACTTGAAAATTTTTAATTTTTTGATGAAATAATGAATCATGCTGTTCATTTGCCTGAAATAGCTTAGGATCCCATTAAGTCTAAATCTGACCCTGCATGAACACAAAGCTGGCTCCTATACGATTCTTTCTTATTTATTTCTCATTAGAATTACTTAAATCTTGAAGAGGGAACAAATTTATATTTTTTGAAGCTGAATAAAGAACGAATAAACGAATTTGGAAGAACTTCCTCACAGAAATGATGCTTTTCTCCTGGAAAAATTGCTACCCCCCAGATGTGTGAACACACATTTGAAAAAATTGGCGCCCTCCGACCAGTCTTTCCACCGCCCTCTTTGGAGGCCCAGCACGGGCCTGTTTGAAGTATGATATCCCAGCTGTAAAAATGTGTCTGAATGTTTGCATTTTACTTAATATAGTTTTGTAACAATATGAACTTCGTCATGTGCACAAAATTAATTAATGTGTAGTGCGTGAACTTTCGAGAGTTCCGGGGGAGGGGGAGCTGCGTCCTGCATGTACTTAAGCAAGAACTCAAGAACTTGTTTATTCCTCACTAGCTGCGTTCCCCGGCTTTGCACCGTCTACCTTGAAAACTATTATGTTGCGGCCATCACGAAACTTTCTTCTATATTTTTTCTTTTTTTTCTGATCCCTCCCCATGCTTGACGAGGAAGCAATATTCCCAATGAAAACAAAATTACACATGCAAAAACTTGACGACCATCCCAATGTCTGAATTATTGCAAAAGCAAAGCAAAGAGCGAAAATTGAAAGTTATTTTAAAAGCCTTGCTTGAATTAATTACAAATATTTTATTTGTTAACAAACATAGGATGGCAACAGTTAAAAATTTTAAATCATTGAGATAATATTTCCGATCATTTCCATAGGATTAAAATCACGGGAAATACGCAGACGACAATCTATTACGATTTATCTTTCTTATTGTTGCATTAATAAAGCTATTTTTATTCAAAAAAAAAATCAACACCTCTTGGAGCGATTGGCGTCAAAATTGAACCAAAGCCTGTTTACATATGGATTCACATATATTCCAAATTTCAACCAGAACGTAGCATTACTTCTTGAGATAGGGCACTCACAATGGAAAAAAAGAACGGGCGATTGCGCTACCCCCTTTTTAGCTGTTGACACCAAAATAAAATCAGCTCTTATACACACTAAGGACTACTTGCCGATAAATTTTTCTTTCATTCCGTTCATTATTTCTTGAGAAACAGCAGTCACAATTGACGACGAAAAACGTTCTATAGCTCAACCCCCGTTTGAGTTATTGACACCAAAATTGAATCAGCACCTGTTCCTGTTACTGGCAACATATGGACCAAATTTTGTTTGATTCCGCCAGTTACTTCCTGAGGAATAGCAATCACGCTTAACTCAAAAAACGTCCCATTGCTCCACCCCCCTTGGAGGAATTCGCGCCAAAAACCAATGGGCACAAGTTCACATAGGGGCACATATGTGTACCAAATTTCGTTCGATTTCATGTGGTAGTTTTTGCTGTAGAGCGGCCACAAAAAACTGGTCACACACAGACGTGACATACACACATACACACACACACATACACACACACACACATACACACACACACACACACACAGACAGACAGACATTTTCCAAAAATAGTCGAAATGGACTCAGCACACCTCAAAACGTTCGAATCCGTCAAAATTCGAAAATTTGCACGAATCCAATACTTTCTTCTATAGATTCGGAACTCCAGCGCTCGAATACGCTACCTTGCGGTGATTTATAAAACTGCGTCTGCACCTAAAACATTGCCACGTTGCGCATCACGTGTGTCTGTTGACGTAAACGCGGTCAGTTTGTTCTGAGTAACGCATTCAACATGTCTAAGAACGCCTTCAACAACAGAAATTAATTCGTCTCTTAGTAGTATTCTCGAGCTTCTCAAAATAATTTCGAAAGCTTCTAAGCTTCTCAAAAGTATTAAATGGTGGAAGCGTAAACAAGAAAACTCTGGATTAACAAAATTGGATAACGTTATACCAGGTAAAATTTTTTATTGTTTTGTATGAATTTGTAAGAATATGGGGGTTTTTTTAATCTTAAATTAATTAAACTTACCATATTTTACAGCAGCATTTAGTTGGAATGGACAGTATGCAAAATATTTTCTTGAATATATTATCGTAGAACAAAATGAATAACCGAGAAAGAATTTACTTTATTCCTTTTATTCTCAGCTGAAAGGTTTCGCCAAATTTGTTTAGGGTTATTAATTTTTAGTATTGTGCGAGCAAAGTAGCCTTGGCGAGATTTCGCGTTTTTAGTTAAACCATTTTTAATTTTTATCATAAGTGGAATAAAATGGTAGTAAGATTACAGAATTCGATAAGTGAAAGGAAATAATGGTCAATCAACTGAAAAGAAAACTACCACCATATATCCGTGAGAATTTTGTTGATGATTTGCATAACATGACACAATTAAATCGTAACTCAGAAATTAGAAAAATCGAAACAGAAAATTTTTAAATGAACCGATTCGGGAATTCGAGAGAAATAACTCAACTACAAATGGAAAAAAAAATAAGCGCTAGCCAAGCAAGGCAAAGAAGTATCATCTTCTTTCGATAACAATTTGTAATGTCATATTGAATTTTCTAGCATTAATTGTTATTCTTGTCAGGCCACAATTATTATTTAGTTTTATCAAGAATTGATAAATATCGAATTCAACATCGTGGAAATAGCTGCTTAGAACTACGAACTACGTAGTTTGCATGAATCTTTGACGTTTAGTAATGCTTCTTGAATTCTCATTTCTTTCTACGTGGGCCAGAATATCCACAAGACTTTGAAAATTAATTTTAAAAGAATAAAGCGAAAAAATCATACGTACGAACAAAAATCACAACACTTTTAGCATTTTCTTCGTTACCATGTGCGTTTGTTGTAGTTTTCAATTCCGCCATTAGACAGTGACTTCAGTGCCCCCTATAGTTCGTTGGAGTTGCGAATTAGATATTGAATTGAATTGAATACGAGTCTTCCGACTTCCACAAATTATAGAGGACTGCGTTTATTTCACGCCTTGCCTCTGTTACTAATAGGTGATGTGTCTCTCAAATGTTCCTTAGAAGTAGTCAGAACTAAGTCCATCCGCCAAGGGGTTAACTAAAACGAAGTGCATATAATTCAGATACAAGCAAAGATAGACAAGAAGAAAACCATAAGAGAGAGAAAAACTAGAAACCACATGCATGACAAAAGCAAAGTAAAGTCGAAGAGATAGCAGCCCAACCAACAGACACAAAGGGAAAAAAGAAAGAAAGCATGCAACAACAAAGAGCTGTCAAAGAAAGAAAGAGCTTAAAGTCTGAGCCACTCCAGGGGAGAAGATCGTATCATGAGTCAAAAAATTGCCGTTATAACTGATATTGTTCTTGAAAATATAGTCCAATAACTTTTCTCTATGGTTATTTGTATTACTGCAAAAGTGCAGAATATGATCCACCGTTTCCATCACTCCACATTTATCGCAATTTGGGGAATTAGAGGATTTAAGTTTGAAAAGCTTGTTTTTAGTGATAATACTATCACAAATTAATCTATTTAGGAAGATTTCCATCTTTCTATTTTTAACTGTATTGTTTGCTTTAACGGAAGGAATTTTTCTATTTTTAAACTTTTCAAAGTATTTAGATTTCTTCCATTTTTCCTGATGTTCTTCATTTTGCCTACTTGTTAAAAATCTACATGTATCTTTCCATGTTGTGATGTTTAAGCTTGGGGTGAATGAATTGTTTGTTGCCTCTTTTGCAAGAGTATCTGCTTCTTCATTTAATTCAATGTCTGAGTGGCTAGGGGTCCATACTAAAGTAATATCATTTTTATTGGTTAATTTCTCTAGATAAATTCTTGTAATTCTAACAAGGGGGTCCTGATTCTTTTTTTCATTTCTAATAGCATTTATCACACTAAGGCTGTCTGTAAGAATAATAGTCGGAGACTCAGCATTAATTAAGTATTTGGTGGCATAGTAAATGGCAGCAAGCTCAGCTGTAAAAATAGAACAAAAGCTAGGAATTTGAATTTTCCTCTTAACATCTTTATTTTGATTCACGATCCCAAAACCGACATAATTCCGGTTTTTGGAACCATCTGTAGCCCAGACTTCTTTTCCTTTATTTTCATTTAAAAATTCTAGAAAGTCCTGTTTTATTTCTTCTTTAACTTGTGTTCGTTGAAATCCTCTTTTATCCGTGATTATTTTAAGTTTTTTGTTGTACCATGGTGGGTTGTTTTCCAATTTTTTATCTTTCCAGTGGTTGGTGTTATATAAGAACATAAAGCTTTTATAGAAGTTTATAACATCTTCTTCCACCTCTGTTGAACTTGTTTGATTGTGTGTTTCAGTGTTGATTTGTTTATCTTCCTTATACATTATTTTCAGCTTCCACTTTATGATTTTCCATTTCAACCTATTCTCGTACATATCAATATTAGTGAAATGTCTAATAACATCATTTGGTGCGAAGTTGTTAAGTTTTAGTGCATTCCTGATAACTTTATTTGTGATAGTATCTAGTTTATTTCTGTTATATTTAGTGTCCTTAATTCTACAAATGTTTCCATAATCAATTTGCGGTAGTACTACTTGTTTGATAATTTTAAGAAGGTTATCATTATTGAAGCCTGTTCTGCTTCCCAAATACTTAATGACATTACTGCTTTTATTGATTTTCCTTTCAACTTCATTAGTATGTTTTCTCCATGATAGGTTGTGATCAATATGGACTCCCAGTAATTTATGTTGAACTTTCCAAGGAATGGTTTTTCCATTTATCTTTATGATATCTGTATATTTATTTCTCGTGGCTGTCATGTCTTGGATGCTGCTCTTTTCCGCTGAGAATGATAACTTGTTGATTTCTGACCATTTCTCAATATCAGTTATAAAATTTTTGAGGGCCGTTGCTGCAGTGTCTTTGTCTTTGTTAAAGATTATACAGGAGATATCATCCGCATATATATATACTTTGCAGGTGTCGTTACAACAGTAAAAATCCGTCATAAAACAATTGAACAAAAAAGGCGATAAAATAGACCCCTGTGGTAGTCCAAAATCAACATTTCTTTCTGCTGATATCTTACTTCTCCATTTAACTATCAGTTTCCTATTCTTCAGCCACTCTTTAATCCAGTTTATAAGGTCCTGTTCTATTTTCAATGACCTAAGTTTTTCTACTAGGATTTCATTGTTTATGTTATCGTATGCTCCTTTTATATCCATAGAGACAAGAAAAACTGTGTTCTTTTCTTTTCTTAAAAACTTTATAGAATTAATTATTTGACCTACACAATCTTCGGCACTTTTCCCTTTCCTGAATCCGTGCATGTAATTAGGGAATATTTTATTTTCTTCTTCCCACCATGTTAGTCTTTTCAAAATGAGTTTTTCCATCAATTTGCAAAAACATTGGGTTAAGGCAATAGGTCGGTAACTATCTATATCATGTGGGTTTCTCCCAGGTTTGCATATAGGTATTATCATTGATGTTTTCCAATTATCTGGAATTTTTCCTTCTTTAAGGCTATAGTTGAAGATATTTAGACATATCTTAATTGCTTTTTCTGGTAAATTTCTAATAATTTTATTCGAAATTTTATCTGATCCAGCTGTTGTGTTTTTAAGTTCCTTTATCTCTTTTTGCAATTCTTCTATTGTAAAAATGTGGGTATTGCCTTTGATTTTCCTTTCTATTGCATAATTTTTTCCAGTTGTGTCTATTTTCTTTTCAAAATGTTTAGCAAAAAGCTCCACTTGTTTGTCTTCTTCAAAATATTCAATATTGTCCTTTATTAAAACAAGGTTATTGGTTGGTGTTCTATTCATAATGTTTTTGAGCTTGTTAACAGACTTATAGATATCTTTAGGTTGTTTTATTTTGTAGTTTATGTATTCCCAGTACTTTCTTTTGGCTTCAATTATACATTTTCTGAAGATCGCTAATTGTTTTTTATATTCAATCCAATCAGCAACATGTTGTGATCTATAGGCTTTGTTTTTTGCTTGATTCTTCTGTTTTTTCCTTTTTGCACACTCCCTGTTCCACCAATTATCATTTGAGTTATTATTGTTATATTTAATCACTTTAGTAACATTTTCAACATTAGCATCAATAAGGTGAGTGAATTGAATATAATTGTTACAGTTAAACCCATTAAAATCAATATTATTCATAATTTTACTCATAGTCTCTTTAAAATTGTTCCAATTAACGTATCTTTTGATTTTGGTGCTATTTTTCTTTTCTGTATTCCTAACTATGGTAGGATAATGATCACTTTCCCCGTGTTCATCGATTCTAAACCAAAATAACTCTCTGACCAGTTCTGCACTTACTATGGTTAAATCAAGAATTCCATCGTCTTTTTTTTTGTTTATACGTGTGGGAATGTTTTTATTAATTATACAAATGTTGTTATCCTGAATCCACTCATAGAATTTAGTAGAGCTGGGAAAAGATTTCCTGTCACCCGTTATAGTATTTCTTGCGTTGAAGTCCCCTGTGAAAATCTGATTCCTTCCCTTTTGTATTATTTTTAAAATATTTAAATCAGCATCTGTGAAGGTTCCTGGCGGCCTGTAACAATTGATGATTTGGTAGTATTTTTTGTTATATAAAATTTTTATGCTATTAATTTCAAAATTAGAATTTAAAATGTTAATCTTTACTTCGCAGGCTGAGAAATTGTTTCTAACATATATACAAAGTCCTCCCCCTTTACTGAGGGAAGAACGTTCTTTTGAAAAACAATAATACCCATTGATTACAGGGATGTCACAATTATTGCTCCAAGTCTCTTGGAGGCAAATAATAGTGGGAGATAACCAAGAAATAAGGTTTTTCAGATAAATAAAATTTTTTGCCAAACTGCGGCAGTTCCATGATAACAAAAAACAAGCCAGGAAAACGACCAAAAGGAAAAAGGTCACAACCCCTTAATCAGGATTGTGGACCACACCCTCAGCATCCATAGGATCACCATCAAAGGGAAAACCCTCCATATTCTCAGAGTCCGATAGACTAGATCCCGCGTTTGGAAGAATTTTATCACAACTTCTACTTCCCATAATATCTCTGTACTGCATTATCATAGCAATTTCAGAAGTATTCAACTTTTCATTCTCTAATGTGATATTACATTTTGAGCTATATTTAACAATTTGTAGTTCCTCTTTAATATTTTTTATTTCAAGTTTTAGATACACGATTTCTTTTTCTCTATCCTTCAGCTCTTTTTTTAAATTATTAATTATTGCATCTTTATTTTCCTCCTCCTTTTTACCTTCTTTAACCATGTCTGCATACGTTGTGTTTTTTCCTCGTTCATTCCCTTTATTTTCTGAAAATCTTATTAACACAGGGCAATTCTTATTTTCTGCATTGTGGTTGCCTTGGCATCGAAAGCAAGTAGTTAAATTGCCGCAGTTTTCGTGTTCTAATCCACAGTCCGCACACCTTACCGTTCCTTTACAATATTTGGCAGGATGCCCTATTTTTTTACAATTTTTACAAATAAGAGGCTTTTCTATGAATTTACTGATTTTATAATTGACCCAACCTATTTTAATTTCAGCTCTGTTTGTGATGCCCAGCTCTTTTACTAGGACCACAGGTATAGGCGTTTCAGCCCCTTTTTTTTTGAACCGGATGACTTGAGTGACTCTCATACCTCTTTCAGAAAGTTCTTTAGCAATGAAACCCACTGAAAGGTCTACATCTATGTTTCTAATCACATATTTCGTACTTATTGCATCCTCTATTAACCTTGTACCGACTTCTATACCTAAGAATAAATTTGTTTCACTAACCTTCTTAATGGTATCAGTACTGCTTGTTGTAACAATAATGTTTCCATTTCTGGTGAAATAAACGTCATCTTCTTTTTTAACTATTTTGCCAATTTCATTATGGAAGTTCATTCCCTTGCTCTTCGGTAATTCTTTATTTATTCCAAAAATGACAATTTTACTTTTAGTTGCTCCATTTCCCAGCGCTGCTTGAATTTTATCCGTTCGAGACAAACTTGCCTCGTAAACATATTCGTTTCTTTTTGTGACTTTATCTTTCACACTTTCCTCCATGACCCTATCTGGGCCATTTTTTCGTTTATTAGCCATACTTACTCCTCCCCAGAAGGAAACCAAAAACAGGTGCTATGCATTACACGCACAGCAGCAAAAAAACAAAAATAAAAGCAGGAACAAGCAGAAATACGAACAAACTATCGAAATCCCCAATAAATGAAGAACTCTACCACCACGCAACACTTCCACACCTTAATTTCCAGTTCATCCTGCGAATTAGATATAGAAGAAAGTAATAACTAGTATGTTGTGGCCATCACGAAACTTTCTTCTATATTTTTCTTTTTTTTTTTCTGATCCCTCCCCATGCTTGACGAGGAAGCAATATTCCCAACAAAAACAAAATGACACATGCAAAAACTTGACGACTATCCCAATGTCTGAATTATTGCAAAAGCAAAGCAAAGAGCGAAAATTGAAAGTTATTTTAAAAGCCTTGCTTGAATGAATTACAAATATTTTATTTGTTAACAAACATAAGATGGCAACAGTTCAAAATTTTAAATCATTGAGATAATATTTCCTATCATTTCCATACAATTAAAATCACGAGAAATACGCAGACGACAATCTATTACGATTTATCTTTCTTATTGTTGCATTAATAAAAATATTTTTATTCGCAAAAAAAAAAAAAAAAAAATCAACACCTCTTGGAGCGATCGGCGTCAAAATAGAACCAAAGCCTGTTTACATATGGATTCACATATATTCCAAATTTCAACCAGAACGTAGCATTACTTCTTGAGATACGGCACTCAAAATGGAAAAAAAGAACGGGTGATTGCGCTACCCCCCTTTTAGCTGTTGACACAAAAATAAAATCAGTTCTTATACCCACTAAGGGCTACCTGCCGATAAATTTTTCTTTCATTCCGTTCATTATTTCTTGAGATACAGCAGTCACAATTGACGACAAAAAACGTTCTACAGCTCAACCCCCGTTTGAGTTATTGACACCAAAATTGAATCAGCACCTGTTCCTGTTAATACCAACATATGGACCAAATTTTGTTTGATTCCGCCAGTAACTTCCTGAGGAATAGCAAGCACGCGTAACTCGAAAAACGTCCCATTGCTCCACCCCCCTTGGAGGAATTCGCGCCAAAAACTAATGGGCACAAGTTCACATAGGGGCACATATGTGTACTAAATTTCGTTCGATTTCATGCGGTAGTTTTTGTTGTAGAGCGGCCACAAAAAACTGGTCACACACAGACGTGACACACATACATACACACACACACACACATACATACACACACACAGACAGACAGACATTTTCCAAAAATGGTCGAAATGGACTCAGCACACCTCAAAACGTTCGAATCCGTCAAAATTCGAAATTCGAAAATTTGCACGAATCCAATACTTTCTTCTATATATTAGATATAGAAGAAAGTAAAAATTGTGTCAAGTGACGCATATTCAACAATCAAGCTTAAATAAATAAAAATAAAAACTAGTATGTTGTGGCCATTACGAAACTTTCTTCTATATTTTTCTTTTTTTTTTCTGATCCCTCCCCATGCTTGACGAGGAAGCAATATTCCCAACAAAAACAAAATTACACATGCAAAAACTTGACGACCATCCCAATGTCTGAATTATTGCAAAAGCAAAGCAAAGAGCGAAAATTGAAAGTTATTTTAAAAGCCTTGCTTGAATTAATTACAAATATTTTATTTGTTAACAAACATAAGATGGCAACAGTTAAAAATTTTAAATCATTGAGATAATATTTCCGATCATTTCCATACAATTAAAATCACGAGAAATACGCAGACGACAATCTATTACGATTTATCTTTCTTATTGTTGCATTAATAAAGCTATTCGGAACTCCAGCGCTCGAATACGCTACCTTGCGGTGATTTACAAAACTGCCGATGGAACTAAAACATTGCCACGTTGCGTTCCACGTGTGTCTGTTGACGTAAACACAGGCAGTTTGTTCTGAGTATTTATTAACGCAATCGATGTGTCTTAGTTTGCTTTCAGCTACAGAAATTAATTCGTCCCTTAGTAGTATTCTCGAGCTTCTCTAAATAATGTTAGTTTTCCTTATTTCTTTCAAAAAAGTATTAAATGATGGAAGCGTAAGCAAGAAAACTCTGGATTAACAAAATTGGATAACGTTATACCAGGTAAAATTTTTTATTATTTTGTATGAATTTGTAAGAATATGAGTTTTTTTTAATCTTAAATTAATTTAACTAATCATATTTTACAGCAGCATTTAGTTGGAATGGACAGTATGCAAAATATTTTCTTGAATTTATTATCGTAGAACAAAATGAAAAATGTTTAACCGAGAAAGAATTTACTTTATTCCTTTTATTCTCAGCTGAAAGGTTTCGCCAAATTTGTTTAGGGTTATAGTTTTCGGTTTTATTATTGTGCGAGCAAAGTAGCCTTGGCGAGATTTCGCGTTTTTAGTTAAACCATTTTTAATTTTTATCATGAGTGGAATAAAATGGTAGTAAGATTACAGAATTCGATAAGTAAAAAGAAATAATGGTCAATCAACTGAAAAGAAAACTACCACCATATATAAACTGTGAGTACACATTTTATTTATTTTGTTCTGAGTGAATTTGAATAAATATCAGTTTTTCAATTCGATGAAAAAAAAAAAAAAAACCGAACTTAACAACATTGACTGGACACTTTTCCTTAACCTAATTCCACATAAATGATTTAAATAACCTTTGTTACTACAGTATCCTACTGAAATAGACAGTATGCAAATAAATTTTCTGGAAAATATTTATCGCAGAACAGATTGAAAAATCCAGAAAGAACGTTAAGAATTTGAACAATAAAAAATAAAAGTTCGCCGAAAATCTGTTTATAGGGTTATGGTTTTAAAATTGAGTGAAAGAATAATGTATCTTGACAAGATTTCGCATATCAGGTAAATCATTTCCATGACGAATGAATTAAATGCATGATTTCTTTGGATATCCAATCATATAGTCATAGAAATAAATTATCCAGTGTTAAACGTTACTCTTGACAGTCTGCCACGTATGTGCACTATGTGACAAAAATGTCAACAAATGCCGGAAATGTCACGAAACTGAACTTAATATGTACTAATGTATAGAAAAAACGGTACAAAATGAAAATGCCGTTCGAAGCGAACCAAAAATTTATGAATTCCGAATTCAACATCGTGAAAATGGCTGCTTCAGAACAACTTACTGTGTGTTCTGCATTAATTGTTTACTTTCGTAATAATTTTTGGTTTCTAATCTCTTTCTATATGGGTCAGAATAACCAAAAGACTTTGAAAAATCTTTTCAAATGAATAAAGCGAAAAAATCATACATACGAACAAAAATCCCAACACTTTTAGCATTTTCTTCGTTACCACATGCGTTTGTTTTAGTTTTTAAGTCGGCCATTAGACAGTGACTGCAGTGCCCCCTATAGTTCGTTGGAGTTGCGAATTTTTATTCGCAAAAAAAAAAAAAAAAAAATCAACACCTCTTGGAGCGATTGGCATCAAAATTGAACCAAAGCCTGTTTACGTATGGATTCACATATATTCCAAATTTCAACCAGAACGTAGCATTACTTCTTGAGATAGGGTACTCACAATGGAAAAAAAGAACGGGCGATTGCGCTACCCCCTTTTTAGCTGTTGAAACCAAAATAAAATCAGCTCTTATACCCACTAAGGGCTACTTGCCGATAAATTTTTCTTTCATTCCGTTCATTATTTCTTGAGATACAGCAGTCACAATTGACGACAAAAAAACGTTCTATAGCTCAACCCCCGTTTGAGTTATTGACACCAAAATTGAATCAGCACCTGTTTCTAGTATTGGCAACATATGGACCAAAGTTTGTTTAATTCCGCCAGTTACTTCCTGAGGAATAGCAAGCACGCGTAACTCAAAAAACGTCCGATTGCTCCACCCTCCTTGGAGGAATTCGCGCCAAAAACCAATGGACACAAGTTCACATACGGGCACATATGTGTACCAAATTTCGTTCGATTTCATGCGGTAGTTTTTGCTGTAGAGCGGCCACAAAAAACTGGTCACACACAGACGTGACACACATACATACACACACAGACACACACACACATACATACATATACACACACACACACAGACAGACAGACATTTTCCAAAAATAGTCGAAATGAACTCAGCACACCTCAAAACGTTCGAATCCGTCAAAATTCGAAATTCGAAAATTTGCACGAATCCAATACTTTCTTCTATATATTAGATATAGAAGAAAGTAAAAAACATCATACAAAACTTCCCTTCCAAACAATGACGACAGATATTAAAATACTTAAAAAATTAAATCGAGAAAGATGGATTTAAAAAGCGTAACCATGGAAACACAAAATAAAATAAGTTTTAGGAATTAAAATGCGAAAGAAAATGGTTGACAATTTGAATGGAAATAATTTTTTGTACTAGCTTTAAAAAGATTTGTAACCTTCTTTCCTTTCGAGATAGAAGCTTAGTTTTTCGACCGTAGGTCAAGATGAATGCGGAGTAAAAAATATCGCTTTTTCCAATGGTGTCAAAAAGAAAACTGTGGGACAATTCCTTCACTTTTTATTGAGATTTAATGAAGAAACTAGTACCTAAATTTCAGCTAAGCCTAACAAAATTCGAGCTAAAAACGCAAATAACTCCCACCGTAATTATGTTAGAGCAATGAAACAAATTGCATAGAACGCGGAAAATTCTACCATTTCCAACGATATGTAATCTACTGTAAGATCTACTCATCGAATTTTTTTCGAACCGATCTGCAAACCTTTCCGGTGCTAAAAGAAAGATACTGTGAAAATTTCGGCGAAATCGGCCGGGTAGTTCTCGAGTTATGCGTGCTCAAACAAACAGACGCTTTTTAGAGACTTCGTTTTATACTATGTAGAGATAAATGTGCTTTCTTTTTGAATTGAAATATCGTTACGCGTCCTTCAATCTCAATTATATTCAACGTTTTAGCTGGATAGCACCGCGGGAGATTCTGACTTAAGCTTCTGATTGCATGAAATTTTTCGTAAAAACAAGGAGCGTTCCCATCCCAATTATTTTATTGCCTTACTTGTGTTATTTATTTCATTTGAAGTTCTCACGCAGTGCGTGATATTTTTCTTATTTTTCTATGCAATCATCCAGGCTGGGCCCGAACACTCGTTCTTCTGGTTACCAGTCGAACGCTCTGCCGATCAAGCTGTTCAGCTCTGTCGGTCACTGTGGAAGTTAAATTTATAAATTTAACTGAAAACCTCAGTCTGGAGCATTAAAACAGATTTTTTTTTGACAGAAGAAACAATTTTTAGACCGTGGGTCTATTTTTCGTCATTAGCCTGCGCGATAAGCTATAAAATGAGGGGCAAATAAAAGAAATTGATCAAGAAATTAGGAAGATCTCGCGTAGAAACAAAAAACAGGCTACAGAAATAATATATAATGATTTTATACAAAAATAATTGTTGAAAAGTTCAATGATCACAATAAATAAATAAGTAAATAAATAAAAACTAACCTGGAAACATTTCTTTGAAAAATGTTGCTTAAACTCGCAAAAAAAAAAAAAAAAAAAAAAAATTTTTTTTTTACTAAGTTCTATGACGTAACAAAAAATTCCACGAAACCCAAATATATGCAAAACCAATCACTGTGATGAAATATGACATCATCAATGTAAGAGAGGTATATAAACGATGTCCACATATTTTAGATTCAGGGTGTGACCCACTTCCCCCAATCAACCCTACATTAGTTGATACAGCATTAAATCACAAGATATTAAATGATATTTTTATAATACAGCATAAAAATTCAGAAATTAAAAAAAAAAAAAAAAAAAAAAAGAGGTTTTACTTCTCAGTATACTCCTTTTATAGGTACTCTTTTCATAGTACCCCAAAACAAGCCTAAATGTTAGCTGCATAAGAAAACATCAAATGTAAAACATTGTTTATATTTTACTTTTAAAAGGAGGATAACAGTTGGAACCTAACAAACGTATTTCTTCTAATTTTCCTTAACTCTGTGATTATTTTTCTAATTTCTCAGACTTCTCCCACTGTTCTCAACTTGTAGGTAGGTACCCTGTTTCAAATTCTTTCACAAACATGGTATCAAACATATATATTTGAAAAATTATATAAGAAAGAATTATTCACATAAAAGACATTTTCAAAAATTTTATTTCTTAAAAAATATTAACTGCATTGTAATAGAGTACAGTTTATTTATTAATATCCAAAAGGATATGTTTCTTGCAGTTGCTAAAAAGTCACAAGAAGAGTAATGAACATGCTTCAAATTGCTGACTTGCAGAACAAACTTTTAAGCGAACTCAAAAAACATAATAATCAAAAGAAATAAATATTACAGAAAACCCTTCTTCAGGGAGGAAAAACCATGCAAAATTTTATTAAAAAAATAATTAAAAGTTCTAGACAACTATGCAAGTATCACAATACAGTATAACTTTGATTCAACGATACCCAATTTAATGATTTGCTCAATTTAATGATACATTTCACTGGATCGGGTTCAACTGAACTGAATGTATATGCACCTTTATTTAATGATATCCTAGATTTAGCGTTAATTTTTCCCAGTCCCATGACAATCGTTAAATCGAGGTTATACTGTAACTCAACTGTGGATAAATATCTGTATTAGACTGCATCAAGGAAGACATTTTTAAATATATAAATAACAATATTTGGAGTATGTACAATTTGCATAAAAATATTGAATTCATTTAAAATGAATATTTCTTTTTTCATAAAGTATGACTCATTCAATTTGAAATACACTGATTGTAATTGAAGTTATAAATGCTGTGTGCCTTGAACAAAGAAAATTAATATAAAAAGTAGGGATGCAACGAATACCATATTTTGCCTAACACCAAATATCCAGTTAAAATTTTTAACTGAAATATTTGCAGTTTTATTTTAAGCAAATTAAAAATAGAAAATTTTTATCATCTATTTTGTCTTTTGTGAAACGTAAATGCTTTTCCATTTAACATCCCAGTGCAAAGTAGCTAATGCTCTTGTGTCAAAATTTACAGTAATTAAAATTTGATTAAAATGGTTAATTCAATTATAGTTTGTTTTAAAAAATATTTAACATTTCACATGGTGTAAAACTTCAATAATGAAAATAATTCTAAATTTAATATACATGTGTCGTTATTGTACATTATCAATCACCTGTTTAAATTTCTGAAGTGATAATAACTATTTTTTTTTGCTGTTGTTTCTTGACCGAATATTTAAAAAAAAAAGCAGTAAATTTACTTTTTTTTATGAGCATGAAATATTATGTGTTTTGTCCAGGTTACGTTCATAATTAAATGAGTTAAAGAAATTAAAGCTAATCATGAAATTTGAAAAAAAAAATGAAAAGCAACCTTAAATTCAACACCTGAGTTAACTCTTGCATTAAAAATAAATTTGTAAGAAACAATCTGAAATAATTTTGTACTATGGTATTAAAACCTTCAATCATTGTATCAGAAAATGTTTTTGTTTATCAATTGGTAAATATTTAAAATTTCTAATACTATTCGCTTGCTGAATATTAAAGTATTCGGCCGAACCAAATACTCGGTTTGTTTACTGAATACGCAGTATACCGAATACCAACCGAATATTCAGTGCATCCCTGATCCAAAGATTGACTGTGTTTTTACATGTCTTTAATAAAGGACATAAATATCTAAAGCTCAATCAAGATTTTAAAATATGCAGTGTCTAATACAATCAGTATAGTCTTACAGACATCAAAATTAAGTTAAAATGTTTAATGAATTTAAACTTATTCCAGAGTTTTTGCACTCTATTAAAAAATAAATTAATTTACTGAAGTGATAGAAATATTTTGAAAGTATAATCAGTGGCGTACATAGCACCCCCCCCCCTCGATGCAGGGGCTTTCATTTGGAGTGTCGAGTTTCTTAAATGTGAGTTACCTCAGTATGGTGCAAAACACACACTGACTAACAAGAGGTGGTCATAAAACGGGTCTAATATTAACAAAAAATAATGTTTAAAAGCATGATAACTTATAAAATAAATTAAAATTTATGACAAAATTTTAATTTGTTTTATATAAAACACCTTGATACTACAGTTTTTACCTTTTAGGGAATTTTTAAGCACGATTTTCAGAATTCAGAAGAACAGGAAATCATGCACTAATCCATCAATGCCCAGGGTAGTGCTCTTTTGCCAGTACAGCAAAAGATAAAAAACTTTTGACCCATGGTGCTTCGAAAATACTTCTCTAACCTCCTGAGACATAAAAACGATCTTGCTCAACTAGCTGAGCTGTTTGGAATAGTTAAAAAAACTAATTGAGATGACAAAGTTATGCATAAAAATACACTTTTCAGATCTTGCTCTTTAAATTCAACCAGGCAACTTTAAAAATTGCGAAGGGCTTCTTTTTTCATCATTGAATAATCTAGTCTCTATCTACAAAACAATGCTCATTGAAACATTTCATTTTATGTTTTCAACATTCAATCCAAATAATATAGAGCAAACAATACAGAAAAATATTCATAAAATCTTGGGTTAATTTCATTAAAAACTGAAACTATTAGTTTATACAAAATATTAAATCAATGTTTGATTTTTCATCTTCATGTAGATATCTGTCACATATTCTAAACTGATTTTTTTTTTAAATTGGCGCAGAGCAAGATTTGCACGCTTGATTGAAATAAACATCCAAGTTAAAATCATTAAACAGTTTCAATTGCAGACTGAACTGAAGTTTGAACAGTCTAAAAATAAAGGTAACGGATTGAAAATGTTTTGATAGAGTACAGTATTTGATAACAAATTAAATGATATAAACAAATAACGATATAAACAAATTAAATAAAATTTAAACAAAGTCATTCATGTTAGAGGGCACCACCTTTCTCAACATTGAAAGAATCGTTTCGCAATAATTCTGCCAGGCGTCAGATCACTGCTTTGAAATTATCAAGAAATGCTTTATGGTTTTAAGTATTGAAGACCATCTTGTGTCACTCCGAGTCATAGTTAAAGAATGCCAGAAAAGGAATTTGTTGATGGGCGATATTTTTTCCAAAAATAACATGCATTTTTAAGAAGTTTCTGTGAAAGAATGCTATGCATTGAGTAACTGGAATGTTTCTACTCGATGAAAGTAATACACACCCATTAAATAAACATACACTTAAAACATGAGCGTAAAAAGTCCCTCAAAGGAATTTTCTTTTAAAAATTATGCACACCACTTGCTTGTATGGGTCTCTCATACTGTATATACCATCGTTCTAGATCCAGGCCCGGATCTGCATTCCCTTAGATCAAGCAGTGAGGGGGAGGGGCACATCCTTAAGGGGCTCAACAGCCCAAGAAATCGAAAAAAAGAAAAAAAACTAGTACTGAGGCTTATTAACATTGCAAATATACACTGCTGGTCTTTAGGGAGAGACCCTACAGATTTTGTTGCAGGGGGCCCGAAATATATACATCTGGGCCTGATTGTTACACTGGGCACACAAAATGAAGAATTTAACCTATACATAGGAAAATTACTTCTTCAGTTGAAGCTCACTATGGTTCTACGTCAGTTTTTTTCTGTGCAGAAAAGGCCAGAAAGTGCTCCAGGAATTCAAGGGAGAATACTTGCTTGTGCCTGGAAATGTGTTGATTTTCATCAACTATTACTGAGAACGAGAGAAATTTTTTAGAAAATGAACATTGATTTGCGATTTACAAAAATTGAATTTACCCTTTTTTATCATTATGCTGAAAAAATTTGGGGGTGCAAACACCCCCCCTTGCCCCCTCTATTTCCCGCCCCTGCCTCGATGCAGAGGCCGCAAGAGGCGTGAAGGAGCAGACTCTGAAAAAATAACTGTGTTAAAATTATAAAAAAAATTTCTTAGGGGGAGGGGGGGGGGGTAGGAGCATATTTATAAATCTTGCCGTAAGGAGGGAGACACACCAAAGTCTATGTACGCTACTGAGCATTATTTAACATAATATAATGCAACATAAATATTTACATAATAATTTCAAAAGGAAATCAAAAGTAATTTAAATAATAAATAATTACCTCTCGAAATTAAATCATAAAATTAGCAACGAGTTAATTTCATGATCAGATCTTAAGCAAAGAAATCTTTGAAATTGAAGAACACATTAAAAAGGAATGGAATGAATTTAAAAAAAAGGTAAACTAGTAATAATACTAAGTACATCAAAAATCCTGTGGCATTAAAATAAATCATTTAGTCAAGTTTTGTAGATAGATTAATTTTTTATACATACATCCTTTAATTGACAGAAATAGCTGATCAACTGATTTAAAGCTTAAAAACTAACAAAACTTATTTTCATGTAATTGGAATCGGGTAAATATATTGTATTATTGAATTGTGTGCGTCTTTCATAAAAAATACATCATGATATAGTAATAAATAAATTTGTTTATGATTTTTTTATAGAATAAATAACCAATTCAAGAAATTTAAAAATACAAACATGAATTCTTCAAATATCATTATTATTGAAATCATCTGCAAAAATTAATGATATAAAAAGAAAACACAACATTAATAATAAATAAATAAATGCCTTTGTGCTACAAAGTAATAAAAAAACAATGCTCAATGTACAAATTTGCAAAAAAATGCAGATTTTTGTTTTGGGGTTTAAAATAACTTCTTTTTCAATGCAAAAAAATGTGAGCTCGTGGATGTCAAGTTGTCTGACAAAAGTCTCATGTCAGATGACTTAACATTCACAAGCTCATACCTTTCTGCATTCTAAAAAAGATGTCTTGAACCCTCAAGAAACATGCCAATAGTTTGCTGCAAATTTGTGCTTTAAACCCTGTTTTTCTTACAGCAACTTTTTTTTACCTAGATATTTTAAAGGCACAACTATAAATATTTTAAAATAAATAAAATGAACAACAAAATGCGCTTTCCATTTGTTGTAATACTTAGATTTCAATCAATCAAATTTATTTAAAAAAGGCACAACTATAAATGCTTCCAATTTAATAGGATTGAATAATAAAATCCAGCATTATTATTTTCGAATAGTTTGATGTCAAACAATAAAATTTATCAAAAGAAGGAGATTAACGCACAAAAATAGTATATGAGGATGCTACAACATTTTTAGCTGTCCAGTGAAATAAGTTCGCATTAATTGCAGTTGGAGAGTTTATGAATATTCTTCTAGATTCCTGACCACAGGCATGATTCCATCAGATGATTGTAGAGGTGTTGTAAGTAGGAAATTGGCACTAACAACAATAGGAAACTTCATCTCCATTGGTAAGTTCAATACGGTTACTTGCTATAAAAATAAAAATATTAGAGAAAGAAAAAGAAATAAAAATTATCCGCAACATTGCTGAATGAAAATAAAAGCAGGTATAAAATTAAGCAAAAAAAAAAAAAAAAAAAAAAAAACTTCATTAATTTGAATTTTGACGTCTTGAATTCAAATTATGGTTTTTGCAATCATGAACTAAAATACAACTCTACTCGTAGAGTTTCTTGTTTCTACAAATGGAATGAAATGGAAATGGCCAAGAAATTTCCACCTGTCACATTATGACTGGTGATTTTCTAGAATAGGTAATACAAGGCATATCCATAAAAAGAAATGGTGATTAGGATGTGGCACTAAACATAATGATTTTACGGCCGATATCCAGCAGTACACTTATCATAAAGATTATTTACAGTGCATAACATTATATATTTTTATTTCTTATCAATCTTAAATGATGGGAATTAGTAATCTGGAGATTGTGTATTTGGATGAAGTAATACTGTTTCAGTTCATCTACATTGGTGTTTTTTTCCTGAAAGAAACATAATATGCTACACTCTCCTCACTTTTTAAATGTAAAACCTACTTAAGTTAAGCCTTGAATGAACCCAAACGATTTGTAATTATCGCAATAAAAATTTGTCCTCTTAATAAATATCAAAACAACAAGTTGAAGTTATTATGGTTGTTTTAGCAATCTGAAAAATCAGAGCAACATCAATTCTGGTCAAGTGAGGTTAATAAGCAATTCGTGATTGCTATTAAAATAAATAAATAAACAAAAAGCTAAACAATCGATTGAAATTAATAAGTACATGAACATAATAACGTGGCGACATGAATCATAACTATACTCAGTAAAGCCACAGTAAAAATCAACTTTTAATACCTCATTCTTGAATAATGATGCAGAATCAATCACTGTTTCAGCTTTGGATAAAAGTCTACCATTCTTGTCTAATGAAAACACACTTATACGAAACATTAAGTTGCGTTTTTTAGCTCGTAAAGAAATCACATCAGCAGCACTGAATACAATGGGAAGATCGCCATCTGTCTTAAAAAACCGATGCAATTTGAAGGCTCTAACAAAATAAATAAATAAAATAAATAAAATATTATATTCAAGTAAAATATCATTTTGAATAATTTCATTAATAACCATATTTTTAAATACAGAGTATCTGCTACATTTTGATCTATGCTTTGCACATCATGTGTTTCTAAGAATTCAAATTAAAGTGAAATGCATCTAGCTCTCAGCTATTTATATAACTATAAACCAATTTATGGATCAATGACTAATGAGACACATGACTGGTGACACATGAAATAATCAGAGTGTTTACTTAATTATTTCATTACCAAGGATTATACATTTATAGATCTAAAATTTTTGATTTTTTTTTTTTTGGATTCCAATAAACCATTTAAAGTTTTTATACAGGTAAGAATGCATATGTAAACAATTTTATTATTTTTTCTATGAAAAATCCAATATGATACTTCAATTTTTCAATTACTAAAAATGCTGAAAAAAAAGTTTTAGTTGCAAAATGATTTTTCAAAATGAAAGAAGCACCAAACATGCAGCAATAATGATATAAAACTACTGGTGAACAGCGAAACATTTAAACTTGATTTTTATTATTTTATTTTATTTGATTATTTTTGAATTTTTTATGTAAATATTTTTATAAACAAATAATGAATCTAAAATTTGTTATTTTTTTCAAAAAAAAAAAAAAGCAAGTAGTTTTCTAAAATATCTGTGATTAGCTATAATTTAGTAATTACCGAAATTAGTTTTAAAATAAATAAAATAAATAATCAGAAAAAAATCTAAACTACTTAATAATTAACTTACCAGACATTACCAGATATATCACCGCCAAAGTTTTAGGATTGGTTACAAAAATTGAAAAATTCCCGAATTTGTGATTTTTGCAACATTTTCGGAGTTTTAAAATTTTTACCCTTGAAAATTCCCTGATTTCTGTATTTTATCAACATCTTAAACGTCCTTAATTAATTCTTCAGACCAATTTTATTTTCTAAAATCTTCATAACTTAAGACACTGCTGAAAATTTATGATAATTTTTATGAGTCTCTTGAATCAATACGGATGCAAATGATTTAAAAATTTCAAGTCTATATTAGAGTGGCAAACTTAGAAGTCTACCAGTCCTCAACTACAGAATTAGACATATAAGGAGGGTTAAAAATAATGCTAAACACATGATTATAAATGTCTAAATGGTAGAATCATAGTAAAGAGAAACGAGGGAATATTATAAAAGTGGATGTAATCAGATTTCGAAATGTGTGAAAAATCGAGACTGATGCGTAAAAGAGTAAGAAACGACTAAGATACGAAAACTTCGAAGCTAATACCAACAATTCGATAAATATGCATGTTCTTGAACTCAAAATCTATGACCAGCTATCAGTTTCCATGACTTTGGAGCATTTTTGCTGAAAATCATGACTTTCTATGACCATTTTTGATCATAGTCGAAATCCATGAATTTCTAGGGCTTGGACACCCTGTCAATACTCTAAATTTACATGATAACCACAAGAAAACACAAAGAAAAAACAGAAAATATAGTAAATACAGTATCAAATAATTTTATTGTTCAAAATAAATTGTACACTACTTGCCAATTTCTTTAAATTTCTAGATTATTCTTGTATTTTGAACATTGCTTTAAGAAATAGCACAAGTAATCTACTTTTTTTTTACAATTTTCACTGTGAGATTACCAAACTTGAATTTAAATCGAAATAATTTTATATTTTCTATAATTTTGCTTTCATTAGTGTTATTTTTTTATGTCAAAATAGCTTTGAATTCAAAGAAATATTGAGGACAGTGAGTTTAATATCTCTCAGTCAAAGGATTATAGTTTTGATTAGAGATGGGAACAGTCAGAGATTTCCTGGTAAATTTTGAGGAAAAAACCCCGCTTTTTCCAAAAAGGTTTATTTCCACTTGGGATGAACTGAAAAGTTTAATATTTCTGGTACAAAATGATGTATTCAAAAATTTCTACTACTATTTACTTTACCATGCTTTTATTACCATGCTTTTTTTGTTTAAAAGGCATTTTATGTTCAGAATTCCACGTGAAAACACTAAATTTAATAGTGTGAGCTTAAGATAATTTCATTTCCCTGCACACCAAGTATGATTTTCTACTTTTCTCACTAAAACTGCTATGAAGAGACAAGACATACTTAGTATATCAATATCATTAGTTAGACAAATGTTTTCAGTAAAAAGTTTAATATATTTTTCCTTTAATGGGTGTGTATATGGTGTATATGTACTTATATATTATAAATACATATTTCTCTAAAATTAAAAAAAAACTTTCGGTTAAAAATCCATCCCCTCCTGGAATTTTTTTTCCTGACACCTCAAAATTTCTGAATATTTTGCAACTTTAGTTTTTCATTTATTAACAGATAACATTTAATCAAGGTTGTAGTGAATCAGAAGAGGGTATGATGACATGATTTCAGTCTTAATAAAGATGTGGGTGGAAGAAAAAAGTGCAATGGAATATAGATAAATGTTAGTATACCCGCCAACTGGAAAAAAACCCCAAAATGTAAAAAAAATGTCCAATGCTTTATTAATAAACAGTAAAGAGCGATTTAATGAATTCTGATAACTCATGAGTTGGTGTAGTAATGATTTAAAGTTAAGACACACACACACAAAGTATTGGTGAACATTTTTAGGACAACTATCAAAAGCATTAAAAACACACACTATTTTGAGGCATATTCTTTGTTTATGATAACATTCTTCTGAACTGCAGATCCCCCCCCCGCACCCTCAAAAAATGTTACAAGTAACTGGATTTAAATTTTGAATGGGCATGGCAAAATGATAAGCATGCAACTCTACAATAGAAGATTAAATACACCAAAGACTAGAACTAAAAGTGAAAACAAAATTTTATGATTTCCACACAGTCAAACCACATAACAAAAAAAGACATTTTATGGGTTTAGTTGGATTTTAAAAGGCAAAAAGTGTAATAACAGAAAAATATGGATTGATTTTACTCTCAATACAACAATGCAAAGATGGAGTTTGTATGTTTCAGAAATTATAATTTGATTTAATACTTTGATTTTTACTTCCTTTTACAAAAAAGGAAAGTATTGTATTCGCAAAAAAAATTTTCACTCAAAAATCGGCCTTAATTTTCCATTTTTTCTCACCCCCGAATGAATGTTTGAGTCTTTTTTCGACCTGACCACACATTGATTAGGAACTTACAGGACCTATTGGTCTAGGAACTTACAGACATCCGAAATATTCATTTTGACACCCCCCCGTTAATTGCAACAAATTTATCCTCGTGACGCCCGTATGTACGTATGTATGTGCGTATGTATCTCGCATAACTCAAAAATGGTATGTCCTAAAAAGTTGAAATTTGGTACGTAGACTCCTAGTGGGGCCTAGTTGTGCACCTTCCCTTTTGGTTGTATTCGGATGTTCCTAAAGGGGTCTTTTGCCCCTTTTTGGAGAGAACTCATTGTTAATCTCAATGTAAAACTCAAGCTGGTGTTATAATTTTGTCGGACAGCTTGGCGATATATCGCCAGTATTTCAGTCGTCAAGTTTTGTTGCCAACTTGGCGACAAATTTGATGATTTTTTTTTTAAATTTTAAATTTGCTTTCAATTTGGCTACTGTTGGTAATATTTATGAGAGTAAACAATTGAATCACATTAAAATTGCCAATCATGAGGAAATGACATTAAATTGGAGTAAAAAGGAAGTCATGTGATGCACTACATCAGCTCGTTTTTTTTTTTTGATGACTATGTTATTTTTGATGACTATGTTACTATGTAACTGATTGCGGAGTGAAACTAATATACATGATGAACAATGACTTTACTCCAAGAAATCTGGAATTCATTCAAAGCAGCAAGAATGATTCAACTTAGAAATTACTGATGAAAACCTTTTTACTATTGTGTTCCCATTGTGTACTTACTGTATGATAAAACAAGTTGTTAAAGGCTATGTTTTTTTTTTCATCTCTTAGAAAAAGACAAAATTATCATAGGAATGGATGCTTTGAAAAGGGATGATTCTTACAC
Organism: Uloborus diversus; assembly: GCF_026930045.1. Lineage (NCBI taxonomy): Eukaryota > Metazoa > Arthropoda > Arachnida > Araneae > Uloboridae > Uloborus > Uloborus diversus. The sequence continues at coordinate 45,681,298 of NC_072732.1, forward strand.
ATACAAAATAAATAAATGAATAAATAAAATAAGAAGAGTAATTTATCACTTAATGTACAAAAGTACAAAAAAAGAAAATGCAAAACACAATTACAGCAAAAAAAAAAAAAACTGAAAAAACTGAATAAGTAAAAATGTACACAAAGCAAGAACAATTTTACACACTGTTTTCAGAACAGTGGTTCCCAACCTTTTTGAGCCCATTGCTTCCTTTTACATGCTGATTCAGCACTCATCGTCCCATCTGTTGGCACTAGTGAATATTGTTGAAAATATTAATAATAAATTTTAATTTGAAGTAAATCACATACAAATAAGAGCAATTTTTATCCAATCTCTTTTGAACTAAAAAAATAAATAAATTACTAAATAAAAAAAAAAGCTATTTTTTTTAGTTTTTTTTTTTGTTTGATCAGAAAACAAAGGGAAATATTCAACTAAAATCATTTACATAGTTTTTCAAAAACCGAAGTATATTGCTTTAGAATTATTTTCTTCCATAAATTGGAATCTGGAGGAACAAAAATCCCCGACACTTAAAGTTTAGAAAAAGAAAAAAAAAAATGAAAAATTCATAAAACTCAGTGATGAATAACGAAATACTTTCGGTTTGAGGCAGATGATCTTGAACTTCAATTTGTTTCTTTTTCAACTTGTGATACGTTTTCAGTTTCAATATTTACTGGCCTTTCATTACTGTTATTTTCTCTTTTAAATACACTCCCCTATCTCTTCTGAAGAGGTTTATTGCCCTTTTGGGGACGATGTCTCCAAATTGGGAACCACTGTTTTAGAACAACAGTTATGTTTAGGCAAAACATTTTGATTTTTCATAAGAATTATACGCATAAATCAAGCAATTTCTCTGAAATGATAAAGCAAAAAACTATTTCCATAAAAAATATTACCCATTGGAGTAATATATGACAACATCAAAGCCAAAACTAAAGCCTGTCCACCTCCAACTATGCTGAAAAAGAGGATCAAAGTTATAATCAATGTAATGAGTTGAAATAAAGTACTTACGTGTAAAAGATGGAAATAAAGTGCTTTTGAATATGTCTTAAAATCATTATTTTTCTTTTTAAATAATTATTTGAATACCAACTTTTATGAAAATGGTAGTATTTCATAATGAACATGACACGGAAAAAAAGTTATGGGACTTTAGGAGGCTGTGTTATTTTTCATTCAAACCTGTTTTTGTGCGGTGGATACGAACTGCATAAAGGAAATAGCATTTCAAAAAAAATCGTTCGTTTTTATAAATAATTTTGTCAACTGAGAGCCAATCTGATTAAAATGTTCATAAACCCCCACAAAAAAAGAAAAAAAAAAAACTCTCTCTCACACACACACACACACAAAAAGGTTTAAGTGTATATGTATATAACCAAAGCGCACATATGCTTTTAACACTTACATAAGCAAATTTCATGTATTTAAAATTGGAAATAGGCCACAATAGTACCTCAATAAAAATTTCGCATCAAGGGGAAAGAGGAAAAAAAAAGAAGCAATTGGATGTTTAAAAATATTACATTTGAATGCAGTTATTTTAAAATTAAATTTCAAACATTCTAAACGTTAAAAATCCAAATAGTACTCATCTCTTTGTTTCCTGTCATGTTTCATTTCATCCTTAGGAAATTACATTACTGTGGAATAAATCACAATCATCACGGTTTTTGCGGTTGTCGTATTTTCATGACTCAAAAATTCAAGGAGAATTTTAATGCCTTTAAAAATATCCCAGCGATATCTATACACACACATTGCACATGTATCAAGAGTGGCAGTGTTCCGTTAATATGCCGGATTTCAGCACTTGTCAGATTACTTCTAGCAATCTTGACCTTTGGAGAAGAAATATAATTATGCTTCTGTTCTGAAGAATTTTTACATAGAATAGGGAGATGCATTTATTACAACAGTACATGTGTTTTGTCTAATTTGAAGCAATTACTGTAATAATCTCGGCATGAACATAACATAATAATCAAGATGTCCGAGGCAAAAAATGCGAACAGAAATTCAATTTTTCCAAAGTATTTCAGAAAATTTTCTGAGTCAAAAAGATTATCTTTAGTTAATTTTTCATGTGAAATGATCAGAGGCTTGATATTTTTCTTCAACGATTAATTCCCACTTCATTCAAAAAAAAAAAAAAAAAGAATTCTGATTTTGCGTATATTAATTAGTGATTGCAATATCCGACTAAAAAAAGCAATACCAGTATTTGGTATTTTTAAAAATACAATACAAAAATGCCGATTATAATACTGGTATTCAAAATTTTTCAAAGAAGGATAAAAAACAACATGCTTGTTTCATTGCCATATTTCAGAATTTCAAGCAAAACTGCATCAAATATGAATTTTATTGTGAACAAATGAAGAGCCTATTTCCCAATGGCGTTAAACCAATTTTTTCTATTCTTGAAAAAACGCAATTTTGTTTGTGAGATTTAATATTGAATTTAAGAAAAAGATAATTCTCCCCAGTAATCTACGGAGGATAATGACCCCAAAGTATGTGGTTATAAAATTCTGACAGTATAGTAATTCAGAAACAAAAGCAGCAAAAATGACTTAAGCCTTTTCAGAACAAAACTATAATTTATGTCCCTTTAGCACAAATAAATAATGAAATGACTTTCTACCGTTTAAAAGCAATTCATTTTTTCTTGTGCATTAATACAGCATAAATTTTAGGTACACAATTTCGGAATGTTGAAGAAATAAAAACATGGTGCACATAAATGCGATTTATCACACCATTTTGTGATGAATGTATCATTTTGCATTTTTTCCACTACATTAACCAACTAGTGGTATTAACTATTTAACTAACACTAATTTCTGTTTCTGAAGACAACTTTTTGCATCAACAGATTGGTTTTGGTCCTATCTCACTGAAAGAAAAATGACCATTCAAAATAACAGTAAATATCAAATAAGTTAGAGTGAAAACATTACGATTGAAAATTATTTATTATTTGCAGCTAATAGCGAACATACTGGTATTTTACCTTAGCAAATAACAGTATTGCAAAAATACACAATACAATTACAAAAACACAAAATACAAATAGTTTGAAATACCGAAATTCGGTATACTAGTGCTGTGATCAGAATAATTGATACATATTTTTAATTAACTTTATCATTAAACTGTATTTTTGGCTACTGCTTCATTTTCAAACTATAACAAGGCACTTCCTAATTTAAATCTAACAGTGCACCCATAGAAGGAGAATAATACTTTTCTTGCTAGATTAGAAGCAGAGTAACAAGATAGTAGCACAGCTGAAAGGTTGGCCCTGCTTTATTATCTAGTGTGTTATAAAGAGATTTGAAGATTTACTTGTGTATCAGTTTTCAATATTCTTCCACATCGAACACAATCTCTTTTGAATTCCTCATCAGTTGCTTGTCTTGGTCTAAAGCAAAATACAAAGATTACAACATTGATGTATACATATATTTAAATACATATATATATTAAAACAAAAAAGTTGTAAAAAAAATACAATTAAAAAAAATTAACATGGGAGAAAATTTCTGTTTAAATAAAATATACCTTTTTTTCTTAATTTTGAAGACACCTACAACTTATAATTGATAGTGATATCTACATAGACTTCTCACACAATTAAAAAAAGAAAAAAAACACCATCTTGGTAACTTTATGTGAACCAAAAGAATAAAATTCAGTGCATTCAAAGAATTTTTTAAATTCTTCTGTAGGTAGGATATTCTCTCTCTCCCCCCCCCCCCCGGCATTCTTTTCAATTACAAAATCTAAGAAGTTTAGGCATAACCTCACTCTGTACTTTATCTTTTGAGTAGATATATAAAGCATTAATAAGTTAAAGCGGACTCACTGAACTCAACGGTCCCAGTTTCACATGCACCACAAAAAGCACAATTACAAAAATTAAGTGAAATATAAACAGTCAAGCCCTGTTGGTCTCATCTTTTCAATATGCAACCTTCAAATTGTCTTCATATCTTCCAAATTTTTTTTAGATTTTTAAAATAAAATGGTTTTTTCATAAAAAAGGCTTATTATTTTTTAAACAGATGCTCAAGATCCTGCTTTATGCAAAGAATTGTTTATCATTATGTTTGCACAAAACATATAAAGCACTGCTATTGTTTCAGTTCATTAACTTTAGAGACGTACCGAGTAGCACTTTGACCCAGTAGCCGAGTACCGAGTACTCGGCCTTTCACTACTCGCCCCAGTAACGAGTTACCGAGTACTCGGCATTTCACTACTCGGCCGAGTTAACAAGTACCAATTATGTTTTAAGAAGAACCACTGACACACATATGGTCAATTTTGAACTTATTGGAATAGTAGTATAGACCTCTTTGTCCACATAAAAGTTTTTAAAACTAAATTCCGGCTGAAATTTAATTTTGCATTATTTAAAAAATTTTGTTTATGTCAAAAATTTTACAAAAGAATTATTTTTAAAATAGGAAATAAATAAATAAAAGGTATGATTAATCAAGTTGGAATAAATACAAACTATGCCAATCTATTTTAGTTCTAGTCCGCCAAACAAAAATTATTTTTAAAAGCAAATAAAACAAATATGCAGGAACATTGCACACACGTGTTTCTGCGTTACAAGGAAAGTCTTTATCAGTGCATAAAATGTGAGCTAAAGAATGTTAAGACATTCTACAAAAAAATCTATCTTTTGTCGGATGCCTTTAAATCTACAAGCTCACATTTTGTGCATTGAAAAAGGAATTCCCTGTAATACCAAAACACGCCTGCAGTGTTCCTGCACTATGCTTTTAACATTGTTTTGTTTCCTTTTTTTTTAAGCGAAGGAATTTTTATATTTCAAATAACTAATTTTTGTTTGTAACAAAAATCCATTTTTAATACAAAATTATCTGTTTTTAATATAAAATTCCATATTTACTATGCTTACCTTTTTTGCACAATTTTTAATAAATAAGTTTTATTAACTTTGGGGACATTAAAATAAAGATTTATTCCATTAAAGCATTAAAAACTTCATTATTCTCAAAATTTAAATTTGACTTGTAAATGATTGCAGAATATTAAATATGCTTGCGCTTTTTTATAAATTTTAATATCTGTCTTGGGCAATATTCAATTTTTTGCAACAACTCGGTATTGGACGAGTATCTGATCAAAATTTGGCCGAGCACTCGGCAAATTGGCTGAGTATACCGAGTACCGAGTAGTTACCGAGTACTCGGTACGTCTCTAATTAACTTTATCTCATTTCTTTTATTTTCTTTTTGATATTTAGTCTAACATTTTTAAAGTAACACACAACTTCTGTGAGAACATAACAAAATCATCAAAATCAAGTTAAAATATGAAAACAATTTTGCAACGTTGCAAAAACACTTCATTTTGAAAATAAAATTAAACAATAAATAAAATTTGTTAAAAATTTACTTTTTACAGAAACATAAGTAACACCCAATAATTTAATAATAACTAAAATAAGTTTAAAATACATAATTTGATGAAAAAATTAAGAGTTTAAGGTAGCATATGTTAAAATGCCTTCCAACGTTAAAGGGCATTTTTAGGTGCATTGCATGTTCAATCTCAACAAAATGAAAACAAAGTTAATGTGAGAGAAATGTTGAAAAATTCATGAAAATTATTCAAACCTTTAAAATAAATATATGGCTTAACTTTTATGGTTTCACCCAAATAAATATGTTAAAAAAAAAAAACTAAACCTAAAATTTTAACAGCTAAAAAGTCTTTCAACATTCTTGTGAATTTAACTAACCCTTGATCCGCACCTTGGTCAATTCTCAACATATGATACCATTGAGTCTTGAAAACAGGAAAGAACCAATCTGAAACAAAGTAAAAAAAAAAAAAAAGAGAAAGATGATTCAGGATTAATTATAGACTTTTAAGAATATAAATAGTAAACCTGATTTTTAGAGAATGGTGTGTAGAATATTTTTCAGATGGATGAAACATTTGTTTTAAATGCCTCATATTAAATGAATGTCTGTCTTAAACTTTACTTCACTGGCAAGATTACATAATCCCAAAGTCATAATCTCCTTCTCTCTGCCCCCCCCCCTCCTTTCCTTCTCACAGATTTTGGATTATTTGTTACATATGTTTCTTTTCCTTTTTCCAGGTTGGTGAACCATCCGGTGGCATATTCAGTGGAACACAGGGCTCCCGTGTCTAAATCCCTAAGTTTGAAAACCCAACAATGGTATCATAAATGTTACAGATCAGTAGAAAACTTGTTCTCAGAAGCGTAGCCTAGGAGGAATTTGGGGCTATTCACCTCTCCAAAACTCAGATTCTTCTCCTTTTTTGACCATGAATTCCTGGCTATGTCATTGTTTCTAATCGTGTTCTAGTGGTTTGGAACAAATTTTAAGCGACAGGTCCTTCTACAACTGATAATGAATTTTTGTGTTGAACTTGTTTATCCTAATGCATTCTTAATATCCACAAGCATTTCTTAATATCTTTTGTTAAATTATTACTTTTGGAATTCTAAATTAAAAGTTGAAGTTATTATTTTTCTTTTCTTCTTGCAACACATAAATGCATTCATGTCTTCAAGGCTTTGCTGTATTGATTGAAGCGACGGAAGGGTTTTCCTGTCCACTACAACCAGCACAATCTTTCAACAAATTTTCCCAACTATAACTACTGGAGTGTGCACTCAGGGCATTCTCCAATTTGTTTAGCTTGGTCTTTAGAACCTTTTTTCGTATTAAAAAAAAATCTTGGTATTTAAGTCATTTTTAATTTGTAGTCCCCAAGTGATGAATAATAATTTTATCAAAATAATCACTTATTTTCATTTGCCTGTTTAAAAATATTTTTTCATGCACTGTTGCCAGAAGATAATGCATATTAGCAATCAAATAAAAAAATATGCAAGGTGCTCTTACCAATAGGTATTATGTTATCACTCTCAATAATTTCAAGATCAACATGATGAGCGACTAAATGCTTTAGGCGTAAGGCACGAAATGCTTTATGATAATTTTTTCCAGCATTGGTTAAGAGAAATGGTACATCACCTAATAGAATGTCAAAAAGAAATATTTTACTTAGGTAAAATAGCAATGAGATGAATAACATTTTACTAAACTTTTCCTAATGTCTTAGTGTCACTTGGTTAAGGCATGTTGACATAATATTCATGAAGTATTAAAAAAAAGCTAAAAGGTTGCAAAAAAAAAAAAAAAATAATGACAACAAACAAAAGTAGCATGAAACAATCATTGTAATATGTAAAGTACCTTTGAAAAAATCAACTGCATTCTAATTGAGAAGTTAATTTAGTGTATTAACAAAGTTGAGGATATTATATCCATTTGAAGTCTGTGTAACAGAGAGTTAAAAAAAAAAAAAAAAGAAGCAGTATAATATCCAACAATGGAAGAAAAAAAAACTAAATAAACAACAAATGAAAGTATGGCATTTCCCTACTTTCACTAAATTTATACATTAGCAATAAAGCAACACTCACTCATTACTTAAATTAAAACTACAATCTTTTCTTGGTTGCAATCTTGCAATCATCACTTAATTTGATTGGGTTGTATTTCAATAAGAACATAATTTTTAAATATTTCGAATTAATAATTGTGAAAAAATTAAAAAGTAAATGATTTTTTTTAATGAAAGGATAAAAATTATAGTTTTACATTCATAGTGAATTAATTTATAATGCTGTCTTTTCTGGGGAAATTCCATGTCAAATCAAATTAAAAAAAAAAAAATAAGTTTTAGACCTCACCATCACCAATTTTAACGACAATTGGTGTGAGGGACACATATGACAAGATAAGTAATCCTGCCAAGTTTTTGAATTAGACTCAAAAAATTTTAGGAAATACAAGGCTGTTAAAAAACTGAAAAAGTAGAAAAAAAACCCCACAAAATTGTGACATACAAATGACTGTAACTTCTCTCCTAATTATAGTAGAATAAAAATTAAAAAACCACTGTAAAGCCGAAGAATAGAGCTTTGAATTGATATAAAAGATGACATTCTTAGAACAGATTTAAGTTTCAAGGTCATTCACTGTGACTTTTGACCTTGAATATCTCAAAACATGCCCCCTTAGAATTTCTTTAAAAAAATATATTTTATAGCTCTAACACTATTCTTCCACAACACCATAACTTAGACTGGGATCGCAACTGAAAAAAATCAAGGTACTGAAAAAAATCAGGAATGTTTACATGTTTTACATTGTGTCACCTTCCTGACCTCCTCACCATTTCCGATTTTAATGAAATTTCGTGTGAAGGACACATATGACAAGATAAGTAATCCTGCCAATTTTTAGAATTCTACTTCAAAAAATTTACAAATACAGGGCTGTTAAAAACTTAAAAAGTGAGAAATAAAAGGAAAGTTGTGACATGCAAATGACTGTCACTTCTATCCTAATGATAGGAGAATAAAAATTCAAAAACCATTGCAAAGTTAAAAAAAAGAGCTTTCTGTTGGTATAAAACAGGACTTTTTCACCACAGGTTTAAGTTTCAAGATGACCTGATGTTTCAAGACCAAATGTCACAGTGACTTTTGGTCTTGAATAACTCAAAACACCCCCCTTAGAATTTCTTCAAAAAAATATATTTTGTAGTTCTCTCTAGTTTTGTAGAACTCTGTTCTTCCACTACACCAAATGCAGGTCTGGACCACAATGGCAAGGGACTGCAAAAAAATCAGGAACGTTAACATATTTTTGTTGGATGTTTTACATTATTTCTGTACTAATATTATTGTTTTAATGTTTTGGGTGCATTCGTCATAAGGCATGCATATTTTGACAAATCGACAGATTTCTTAAATAAGAGCTAGAAAATGACATTTTCTTTGATAATCGTAATTTTCATCTGTAATTAGCAACAGATCTTAGGAATAAAAACAGCAAGTTTTAGCCTATGACAAAGCTTCCCCTATTATGGCAGAGTTTTGTTTGTACTTCATGAATAATGCATCCAAAAATTGAAACAATAATAATAGGACAGAAATAATGTTAAACATTTAACGAAAATTCAGTTGACTCTCAAAAACTCCCAAGGGATCGGCTAATAGCTTCAAGTTATCAATAGTTCGAGTTACAGGAAGTTGTATGTAAATATTCCTGATTTCTTTTGCAGTACCTTGATATTGAGGCCTCAGCCTAAGTTTTAGAAAACAAGAGTGAGAGCTATAATAAGTATATTTTCAAAGAAATTCTAAGGGGACGTGTTTTGAGACATTCAAGGTCACGGTGAATTGAACCATGGTGAACACTTGAAAACGTTGACACACGGTGAACCTTGAAACAAACCTCTCATGCGAAAGCCATATTTCATACAATAGAAAGCTCTGTTCTTTATGTTTACAATGGTTTTTAATTTTTTGTTCTACTATAATTGGGATAGAAGTTACAGTTATTTGCATGTCACAACTTTCCATTTTTTTCTCACTTTTTAAGTTTTTAACAGCCCTGTATTTCGTAAAATTTTTGAAGTAGAGTTCTGAAAATTGGCAGGATTACTTATCTTGTTATATGTGTCCTTCACACGAAATTTCATTAAAGTTGGAAATGGTGAAGAGGTCAAAAAGGTGACTGACTTAATGTATCGAATTCCACAATGTAAAACATGTGAACATTCCTGATTTTTTTTTCAGTACCTTGCCATTGCAATCCCAGTCAAAGTTTTGGTGTAGTGGAAGAATAGTGTCAGAGCTATAAAATATTTTTTTTTGAAGAAATTTTAAGGGGGCATATTTTGAGATATTCAAGGTCAAAAGTCACATCAAATGACCTTGAAACAAGCCTGTTGCAAGAAAGTCATGTTTTATATCAATAGAAAGCCCTATTTTTAAGCTTTACAATGGTTTTTAACACGCTTTTATTAGCTTTACTTGTATGTTTGTGAGTAACTCTCCTTTGGACTAAGAGCTAGGGGATTATTACTGTTAGTACATTCCACCACTTTATGAGCGCTTGTGGCCAAGCGGTCTAAGGCGCGGGTCTTTGCCTGATGTCCACCTTCGGGAATCATTGGGCATGCGTTCTAATCCCGTCTACACCAAAATTAAATTTATAATCTTGCAACTCAATTTTTGCCCACTTTGTATGATCGGATTCTTTTAAAATTTGGAATGCAACCTCAGAAACGATGACAATACAATATTCTATAATCAAATTAATTTATTAAGGATAAGTTAATAGTTTATTCTAATTAACACTCTTTTATTAGCTTAACTTGTATGTTTGTGGGTCCAACTTTCCTTTGGCTAAATAGCCAGTGGCTTATTAGAATTACTTACAACATACAAATCAGAGTTGCGGAGTGTAACAATGTTTGCACATGAATTTAAAAGAAAGCATTCAAAATGTCTGATGCAAATAATGCAATAGAATACTAAGATACATTCCATTATAAAAATTGAACACATGCATAAAGATTTCATCTAAGAGTTACAAGTGTTATCTAAATCTTATCAATATCTAAACCTTATTTGAAAAAAAAAAAAAAATAATAATAGTTTAAAAAACTAAAAAAAAAAAACATCCTTTTGTAGTAAAATGAATTAAAAAGTAAAAAATAAAATAGTTTAAAAAACTAAAAAAACACGCTTTAGTAGCAAAATGAACTAAAAAGTTAAAAATAATCTTTGGATGACAAGTATATAAAGTAATTGATCAAACACTTAATTTTACTGTAATAGAAAAAAAGCATGGGGGGCTTCTTATCAGTTGTCTTAAATTTCTTCCACTTGTTATCCATGCAAAAATGTAAATAGGCACCCCCCCCCGCACTTTTTTTCTATTACAGTAAAATTAAGTGTTTGGTCAATTACTTTATATACTTGTCATCCAAAGATTATTTTTAACTTTTTAGTTGTTCATTTTGCTACTAAAGTGTGTTTTTTTAGTTTTTTAAACTATTATTTTATTGAATTTTTTTTTCTACTATAACTAGGAGAGAAGTTACAATCATTTGTATGTCACAACTTTTCATCTTTTTCCAGTTTTTTAACAGCCCTGTATTTCGTAAAAGTTTTAAAAGTAGAATTCTAAAAATTGGCAGGATTACTTATCTTGTCATATGTGTCCCTCACACCAAATTTCGTTAAAATGGGAAATGGTGAGGTCAAGAAACTGATTGATCAGAGGTAATTTGATAGGGACTGTTGTCCTTACTCTAATAGGGATTCTCTGAGACTGTAAATTGAAATGAGGATTTTGGGGGACCGCTGTTTGTATTTGACAATTATTTTCCTTATTCTAATGAGGATTCGTTGCCAGTTTGCAAACTGTTCTCTTTATTCCAATGGAAATTTTTAACTATATTTCTCCTCATTAACTTAGAGAAAATGATGGGTCATAATTCTGATGGAAAAAAAAAACATAATTTAAAGAAAAAAAATTTAGTTTAATCTAATAAATCAAAGTAAGATTAATTTTTCATTTGAACTGAAATAATGCACAACATTTCACAAGAGACTAAACAAGTGCTAACATACAATAAGTATTTACCTGAGCGTAACTTAAAAAAATCATCAGCACGCGAAACTGCATTGTCAAAAGATTCACAAGGATGCTCTTTAAGGAACAGCCACTGAAAATAGATTTTTAAAATTTAAAAAATATTTTACTTAATATACTTCTTAAATACAGTCGAATCTCCATATATCAAACTTCTATATATCAAAATTTTCCATATATCAAAGTCCCAGCAAATTTCCATGTCCATTACATAGAAAAATTGTTTCTATGTATCAAAAAAATCTCTATGTATGGAAATTTTTTTCAAGACATTCGTAGATTTTTTTTCCGCTTTAGACTGCTTGTCTCATGAAAAATGAAGGTTAGGGGAGAAATAACTGTGTTCAGTAAAGGTTGTTACGAGACTCACAAGGAATGGGGTGTGTGGATAGGTCAGTGTTCCTTTCTGGCATTCTTAAAATTCCCTCAAGTTTATTTCAAATCTTAGTTGCAACCAGTAGTACAGTAAAATCAGTTTCAGGTTAGCTTTAGTGAAAATCATTCAAGTTAAGTAGATTGATGTTTTACTTTTCTTTTGATTACATTGTCAAAACAAAAATGTTGCGGATCATGTTGAATTGCCGAAAAATGAAGATGTAATAAGTGGCAAAAATGTTATTTCTTTTAAATTTAGCATTTCCAAAAGCAGAGTTCCTCCTGCTTTCTGAAATCCGAAAGTCATACTAAAAATACTGAAACTTACAGAAACTTAGTCAAAAATATGAAACAGCATTACATTTGGCAAAAGTTAGCTTTAATTTTAATGTTTTAGGAGATTCTTATGATAAACTAAGATAGTTTCTATATACAGTGACCTCTCACTTATACGGGACCAAAGGGGATAACGAAATTTTCGCGCAAAAGTGAAAAACCCAAAAATAAGCTTAAATGCAATCAGTTAACATCAGTTATACTAATACTAATAGTACACTACTAATACTAATGAATAAATATGCACATAACTTCAGTTTATGCATTGTAATTTAATAAAAATTTAAAATTTTAAGTTGTACGTTTTATCATTTTTTATAAATTGTACAGTACGTAAGCGAATTTCCCGAAACTTTAAACATTTCAGGTGATCAGAGCTATAGTCTACGAGGATGTAAAAGATCCTGGATAAGCTATATGTCAATTCTGACCACTTGAACACAACTTTTAGTGATGTCAATCTTTTTGTATGTAAACCGTTCTCTCTTCTCAATCACAAGACTAATTCCAACCCCAATGGCACACTTAGGGGAAAAAGAACACGTTCTTGGAAGAATCTGAACAATGGAATAAAGGCGTGTGAATGCATTCAAAGAGACAGAACAAGAAGGGTACAAATCTTGTGATAAGCAAAGCCTGAATACGCGATTTAACTGAAGCTAGAAAAAAAAATTATCTCACATAAATAAAAGGTGATAGACATCGGCAAACGATATTCAACCGCATTCTCATTCCTAAAGTAACGTAATGTAAAATGGACTTGATTCAAATTAAATTAACTTCTCAACTCTTTCGGCACATGTAAAGTTTCAGTTTTAGGTTGGCATCTCTTCTTGCCCAATCATATGCAAACGAGGCATGCTAGTATAAATAGTGAACAATTCCAATTGTTCTCTCTTTTGCGTTTGCCAGCTTCTTTGGTGTTAGGTCCGGTAGGTGTTGGGGAGTTGTGAACTCCGCCTCCGCTTATGGCCAGGGTTCATTTTTATAAACTTATTTTGTGAATTTATTTATTTTAGTTACAAAGGACCAATAAATTTTTGGTAAGCTTTTAAACAAGTTTCCAATGTTCATATCTTCACTTTGACATTAATTCTGCATCTTCCACTGTGTGGTATCATCTCTGCTTGTATAAGCAAGTAATATTGTTGACTGACCTCTGGAACTTAGCCTTTCGGCTTTCCATTTAAACATTGTAAGTTATCATAAGGGTTATGGGCTCAGCCCCATCCAATTATATCATAATAATTACGAGCTTGGTATCATAAGTATAAGAAATGTATCAAGATGTTTTTGAATTTTCGGCAGAGCAGAGTGTGTTTATGATGAATTGGAACGTCGTAATTAACTTGGCTTTTTGCTGAATCGGTAGATGAGAAGTGTTTGGAAATCTTTTGAAATTATTTTCCTGGCATCGGCATTGAATGAAAACAGTGAAGATAGAAGTTTTTCTTGGACTTTTTGGAAATTAGTATTGAATCTTTAATCCATGTGTTGTGTTGAATTTTTTCTCAGAAGTTTCATTTGCATTTTATGGGGGGATATAGTTTGTTTGGTGTTAGGCAGAATAGTGGCTGCTAAATTATTACAACCATTATGCAATATTAACATTGATGATTGACATAATCTGGAATTTAATATTGTATTGTAACCTGTAAAAGTTATCATTTGTTCATGATCAACGTAGAATTTGAAATCACTACAATGTAATTAACAGAAAAATACTGGAAGTGGCATGAAGACAAGGAAAAACTATTTTATCTGCTAAGCTAAGCTGATTCATACACTAGGAATTCAACTTTTTATCCGAGATGATATTTTACACTTGTACCATGGTTCTTCCTACATAATAACAGTAATATTTTTTTCAAAAGTGTAGCTTAACCTACTTTAACATTTATTAATTTTTAGCTCGAAATGATTTTTTAAAATTATAAAATAGGCAATGTAGCATTAACCTATACTGAAATGGAGTGAAATTGCAACAAAATTTTCAAAAAAGATTTTTTTAAATCAGTATAGTACCTTAACATCAAATCCTAAAGTGGGAAAAGTAACATGAGTCACGCTCAAGATATTCATTAGCGCAATAAGCAACTGTAGAATAAATGACATTTTTGTGTACATCCAAGAATGCCCATATGGTAGTGGGGCAGCTCAAGCACCCCCCCCCCCTTTGAGATGAGAACTTCCTTGCTTTTAGTGCTTTTTTCTTTTCAAAAATGCAAAAAAAAAAAAAAAAAAAAAAAAAAAAAAAAAAAAAAAACACTTTTCTACCCATCAATGAATAAGTTGTTAAAAATGTCAAATTTTAATATCCCTAATCTGTACTGAAATCGGTTTCTATGGGGAAAATGTTCTGCTAAACCATTGGGAAAATTTCTGAGCCCCCCCCCCTAGAATTTTGCATATGGGCGCCAAGGTGTACATCATAACTTATAAATGTATTTTATTCCATGAAATACTTTTTTCAAATATTTTTACTTTGAAAGAGGAGAAATTTTAAATTTTCAGTAATCCACAAAACTTGAGTTCCTTTTTTTTGCAACGTGAGTCACGGTGCCAAATTCTGGTTTAAATACTATCTGTTTGTACTAAAATTTAAAATACTGATATCCCTAGCTTCCAACTGCATCCCAGATGACCGTAAAGAACTTCATTTAACTCGGGTATAGTATCTCTTTAATATATATGACAGTTACTTTTGTAAAACTTTGTCAAATGGTAACATGAGTCACGTGGAATTGCCCATATCTACATGCAAGTCATTATAACTTAAAAATAACAAAATATTATAAAAAATGAAAATATTGCTATTATTTTAAAGCTAGTTGAAGTTTCAAACCTAGTTCAAAACAACCAAAGTTGAAAATAACTTCTTTGCGGGGATTTAGTTTTGTGAAGAAACTCTACAAAATGCAGAGCAGTAGGCAATCCCGAGTTTGTATTAATTTTGACCCTTATTTTCAGTTTATGAAGTGAAAAAATACTATGCATATAAGAAGATTTAAAATTCAATTTAAACTGATAAGTGGGAGGGAGACTTCCCTCCAAGCTTTATGCCAAGACATAATAAAAAGCTTCGTGGGGGATAAAGTGCAGTAATGTGGCAATATTGCTTGGCTGTATTCTCACATTATAAAAGTTTGTGTTTGATGTGCTGTGTGTACGTGCTTTAAATTATATATAACAATTGCTCGTCTTCACAGGAGATTCAAAATCGTTTCTTGGGCAAAAGCGCCCCCCCCCCCCACACTGACAATTTTCCAGGATGAGAGCTGAGGAATTTTGTTAAAAATCTAGTCATCACACCCTGAGTTTTAGTCTCTGTGCATATGCATATATATGAACAACGCTTAGAAGTTAGTATTAATTTTTAAAACATTATAAATGAATGCAAGTGCATCTTCATACACAGAGTAGCATACAACTTTGGTAATTTAAATTTAAATAAAATGAAGAGAAACTTAAAACACTTACTACTTTCAACATAAGATAAAGGGAAAATTCTGTTTGGACAACAACTAGCTCAGGAGATGATATCAATTCGGCCATTAAATCACAACTAGAAAATAGATAAAAAGCATCAATAGAATGAGATTGTAACAACAATTTCACAAGAAAGCATTATTACTAAAATTGGTAGTTTATTCTAGATCAGGATTCAGTTTCCTTTACTTTTCCATACCCACAACATAAAAATTACAGTTACTGCAATGTTGATGTGTTTTTAAAAAACACCATTAAAAAGGATACAAATACTAATACATACTTCATATGTAACATTGATAATTGATTTATTCTTGCCTTTTTGCATTGCTCTAATTTTATCATCAAATTCTATTTACAGATCAATATTATTCTCTTTCACCATATAAATTTCATTTTTTCACACTTATAGTATTTAAATACAGCGATCACTAACAATACTTAATAAATTACATAAAAATCCCCACGTTAGTAGCTGAGAAAAAGAAATAATATTAATACAATCAATAAAGAGTACCTCATCAATACATTTATTTAATCATCTGCTTTGATTAAAGACAGATGATAACTTAAAAACAAGTGAAAAAAACACATTTAAAAAATAAGTAAACAAATGTGGAAATAAATTTATATATACATATATATATAAAATACAAAAACAAAACACATACTTGACTTTTTTTTCCTTGCTCACAGAAAAAAAGCTTTTGTATTCAACTTTTGATTATTTTTAATGATGTAAAAATCTAAATTATAAAAACACATTTAATACTGTTTACCTGGAATAGGAATATTACAAAAATACTCTAGTCATAAAAAAAAGGTTATGTTTTACCTATAACTTTTTAACAAGAAAAAAATCTATCATTTCCTAAAGAGTTAACAATTTCCCAGGCTCTCCTCTCCCTGGGTATCCAGGAGGATAAAAACACGATAAAGAGTGCAGTATTTTCCATAAAAACAGACCTTTCAATTCATTAGGGTAAATTCATCAAAGACTAACAGAGGCTCCGCAAATCAGATTGAAAAAATTAGGAAAACCTTTTTCAGAAGGTTGTTTGTCACTTACAAAATATTTAATAGTTTTTAGATAAAATTTTTAATTTTGAAATATGGTCGTCCTTCTTTTCAGTTCCAGTTTAAAAACTCTGATCAACAAGCAAATTCTAGACCTTTTACACAATCATCTGATTTTCCTATTTGTTAGCCTTACAACAGTAATCACCTTTAACTATTTTGAATAAAACATGGATTTCCATTAACTGGTATAATTATTATATTATTATTTTAAAATTTTTTAACTTGAATACAGTAGAAGACCGTTATAACACACACCTTGGGACCAGAGCTTTTGTGTTATATAGATCATTTCACAAATTTTGAAACTAATATTCAGAATATATCTATGTATTAGCACTTCAGAATGAGTTTTATCTGCAATGAGTATTGAAGCACCAATATTACAATTAGTTGTTCACAAATAAATATGTTTCACAATCAAAAGAAAGTGCATTATCCTGCACTTCTGCTAGCTTCATGGTTTGCATAACAGTTGCATTTTCAAGAGCCATCTGGTATTTTCTATTTACTGTAAGTATTAATTTTCCTTTAAAAGCTTTGAATTAAGATGGATAGATGAGAAACTATTTCAAAATGTGATTTGCCTTACAATTTTAATGCTTTCAAAGCAAAACAGAGGAATTTTTTAAACTTCAAGACATATTGTTTACTTCTGAAAAGTTGTGCGTTTTATAGAGAATTGCGTTATATAGGTTGGTGTTATAACGGTCTTCTACTGTACTAGTGAAGAACACAGGTTTTCAGCTTTATGTGTAAAGAAAAACAGATCCTTCTACAGCTTCTAAAAGATGGGAAGAAATACCAATTCTAACAACAAATTCTAAATTCAAATAACAGGATCACTGATTAGCCTTGGTCAGTCTTGGTCGAGTAAACTATTATTTTTATACGTGATGCATTTGATTTTTTAAATGCAATAGAGGGGGGAGGGGGGGGGATCTTTACTTTTTAACAAAAATGCCTTCAAATGATAAAAACATTTTACAACAATTTATAAATAAAGGGATAAAATTATATTAGTCAAGCTTTTAGATTATTCAATGAAATTGGCACTGCAGTTGGAAACATATTTCACAACAAATAATTCAACAAAAATTTGTACCTTATTTGAGCCAAATGGACTGGAGATGTATTAACTTTTAGTACCATATTATGATGGAGCCAGTCTAAAGATATTGATTTAACTTCTTTCAAACCATAAAGCTCAGATGCCTCATAATATGGTAAGGCAGTATCAATGCTGAAAAGAAATGAAAAACTTACAGCTTGGCAGTGAAATTAATTATGTAATGTAATTATAATTTGAGTAAATACTATTAACAGTTATTAAGAATTATATAATAGTTCTAATTGATCATTCATTTATACAGTGATCATATCAAGGATAAAGAAAAATATGGGACTTTCCAATAAAAATATTAGAGATAAGATAGATTCTTGAAAAAGATATTCCTGAATATGTTTCCCTAATGTAGTCCTGTACACAAACTGTCTTATGTAGCAGTGGTAAAAAAATACCGAATTCTGGTTCCAGTAATTGCTTTATATTAAAAAAAAGTAAGGTCAAAAATTTTTTTTGAAAGGAAGTCTGTGGTGGACCTGGGTTCAGGAGACCCCATAGCCCTACAGCCTTGAAATTTTGTACAAAATTACTTCGAGTATGGAGAGTGGGAATGTATATGTTTGCTTTGTATTCACAGTCATATTTCAGCTTAAAAAAAATAGGCGCAATGTTTTTTTGATTTGCCTTCGTACCATCTTGCGATCTATGAAAATTGCAGTTTGAACACAGCAACAAATTAACGTAGATGCAACAGACAAATCTCCTAATCAACAGAATGGGGATCAGTTTCAAGGTTTTCATACACATAAATTAGGAACAGAACTAAACGTGAGAAGCCTCTTTTAAAGAAAAATTTCCGATATTCAATTCATTTTTCACTGCATAATCATTCCATTGTGGGTGATGAGTAATTTTTTATGTATTTTCTTTTAGTTCATGGGTCAGCTCAGAAAATATTGCTATAAATCAAATTTGGTGACAGAAAATGTGTCAGAAATAAAAAATTTAATTTTCTGTAAAATATTGCTGTATACTTACGGGAGTCTTGGTTTAATTTTTGAACATTTATCTGAAATTTAAATTATACATTAAGAACTAACTTTAGCAGTGAAGCTCCAAAATTTCAGTAATCGAGTAAATGGATTTGGTTTTTGTTGTTGTTTCATACAATATGCATAGAGCAATAAACTTTTTGCCCCCCCCCCCCCCCCCAAACTACCTCCCATCTGAACTTGGATCTTTTCAAGCTTCCTCAT
Organism: Uloborus diversus; assembly: GCF_026930045.1. NCBI lineage: Eukaryota > Metazoa > Arthropoda > Arachnida > Araneae > Uloboridae > Uloborus > Uloborus diversus. The sequence continues at coordinate 45,700,455 of NC_072732.1, forward strand.
GCTTTCTGCTTTTTTTCTTCGGGTACTGAGCCTGTGCAACATTAATTACTTACTAGCAGCATATTATAAAACTTTTAACACTGAGATGGAATTTAACATGTGTCAGGATGGAATTTACTTTAAATGATTCAAATCTTACATTTCCCCCCCCCCCTTGTGCAGTTTCTCAATAAATCATGATATGAAAGTATTTTTTTTTCTCAATCTGGTATATATACATGCAAGTATTGAAACTAGAGAAGTGTAAACAAGTACTTACTTGATGCTGTCTTTCATAACTTCAACACTTTGATGTATCAAATCGTCCTATAAGAAAGTAAGTGTTTATGAAAATATATTCTACACTTTCAGATATTTTTTAAGCTTGTATTAAAAAAAAAAACAGCAAGAAGATATTGTTATGAAACATGTATTGACATAGGTAATTTATGAAATCCTACAACATACATCATTTAAAATTTTTATTAACAGAACTATAAACAATAAATACATGTAGGGATACTTTGGTTAGTGTTGCAGCTTTACTTAATGCTGAGTGCTGACTATGTATCTGTTAAGTAAATTTGAGCAATACATTTCAGTTAGTGTATTGATTCTTTCACTGTTATTTGGTTCGGTAAAATTTTGATACATAATTTTGAGTTAAATAATACAAAAAGCATGTGAAAAACTGCTGTGCTTCTTTTTTCTTTTCCACTTTTCAAACTTTAAGCTTAGGATAATTTTGCAATAAAATATTTTAAAAAGCCCTCTTTCGACAGTTCAACAGAAAGACAAAACATCATCAAAACTGAAATCTCTTACCAACTGCAAAAGGATGGCGCAGGCTAAGATAGAAACAGCTTCAAAAGAATCAATCTGAATTTCATCTTTATACAAAGATCCAAAAACTTTATGCAGTGCTGAAAGAAAAATCTAAATTTAGATTTCTGATATTCATAAAACATACTAGACAACTGGAAAAAACTAAAATGATTTTTTTTTTCTTTTTGTGCTTTTGATTAAGCTTTCAAGAACAAAACATGTTGATAGTTCTGTCACAAAGCAATTATTGCAAAAGTTTAAGCAGTAAAGCAAAGCATCAGTTAAAGCAACTCTATGTCAGTTAAGCAACTCAGCAGTGATGTCAGTTAAGCAACTCTGCTTGAAGACATGACTTTCGTCATGTCTTCAAGCTTACTTAAAAAGTGATTTTCCTTGATTTTATTAACCTTTTCAGGCCTTGCATGCAGTGTGCACGAATTCAAAGCAGGGTAAAGGTGTCATTAAGGGTCAACCCCTCTTCAGTGACCAAATATAACCTAAACTAGTTTTACAGGGGAAAAGGTTTGCCCTTGACCCCCTTCTTGAGCCCAAATAAAACTTATGACTCCTCTTTTAATGATGAACCCATCCAAAACCAAAAGTTGTATCCACCATTGGCCTGTACTAAAAGAACTAAGAAGAGAATTCAAAAGTAGCATATGTTTATGCTTTTATAAAGTAGTTAAGAAACAGATTTCAGCCACATTACATTTTAGGACAAAATTTTACATTAACAACGGCTATCATTCAAAAAAAAAAAAAAAAGATTAAATGTTTGGATAATTTATACAGTTAGCAAGATTGCAAAAATATTTGAAAGCTACTTTAATAGTAAAATTTGGAAATTTTACATTACTTAATCAAAGAGCTTACTGTAAATAAATTAATTTCTCCTAACTGCTCAAAGCATTTATTAAAGGCATAGTTAAATCCTTTCTTTTTAAGAACATAAAAGAAGTGAATATTATTTAACATATTATAATCCAAAGTTTAAAGGCAATGTAATATTTAAATTTTCTTTTTATGTATGAATTTTCAAGTATTTTCATTCCATAATTTGAACCTTAGTGGATACTAGCATGCTAATAAGCAATTCGGAATACATCTAGCTCAATCAAATAGAAAACTGCTGCCAATTTAACAAAAGAAAGAAACCAGAGTTTTTATTGAAAAACAGATTAATCCTTGAATTTTTTTTCTCTCTCCTGTAATATTTTAAAAAGTGGATTGAGCTGGATTTGATAAGAAATGCCTCATGAATTAGCCGAACTACAATAAAAACAAAAAGCATATAATTTGAACGAGCGACTATTATTACTAAGGTTTTTTGTATAACAAAAGAAGTTCCACTTATTTAAATTCAATAAAATAAACTGCTTTATTATCATTTGATTTGGCTACATAAATCTCTGTTGCATGGTAAATTCGTAAAACCAGTAAAAAATTTAATAACTCAAACAATATAATTAAATTATACAATGTGATCAGAAAAAGTGCTTGCATAAAAATTAGGTATTAAAACATGTTTCTATAATTCGAACAAAATTTTACACCATTACATGTTCCTTCAAAATTTTAATCTCTCAAAACATGTGTTGCTTTTTTACCTTGAACTGTAACATTTTCATCTTCTATTCCCATATTGATTTCACTCTGTGTCGTTTCTACCCAAAGTCCATGAAACATAGTATTAAAATAAGGTGACTGAAAGAGGAGAAATAAATCACATTAATATTTATGCAAAAAAGAGATGTTTAAAAAAAAATTAATTAATAAAATATAAACGCCAAAAACAATTACTAATTTCAATTATATTGCATATTTAGCACTTTTTTGGGCTCTTTCCTGTTATAAGTATACTTCAATCATTTGAATGGCACGTGGGGACTTACTTTATAAATTGGAGAATACAGATAAATATTCCTCAAATTGCGGACATGTTTGTTCCTCATTCTTTGATTTTACATTTTAATGGAGCATTTTTGTTTTTTAATGACTTGATATATTTAGTTGGAAGATATTTCATATTTTAATGGAGCTTATTAATAATTTCGTTTCATTCAGTTCTAAGATTTTTTTAATGGAAATTTGCAAGCTATTTAAAAGCTTGTCTTACTTACTTGATGACAATATTTTATTTTTTGATTGATTAATTAAATTATTTGATAGCTCATTTTTCATTCTAATGGAATTTGTGATTGATATAACTGGAAAGCCCTTAAACTATTCCAGACGATGTTAATTCGAATATATGTGATAATTAGAATGGTTAGAATAATTATTTAAAAATAATTCTAAGCAAAATTATTTTAAGGCTATACTTCAGTCAATACAATATTTTGTATTGAACAATTGTCACTAACAATGAGATTTTAGTAAAGTAAAATAAGCATCACTATTTTAAAATAACCTTTTTTCATTTTATTTGGCATTATAAATCTGTCTTAACAGGCTTGGCAGTTCAAAGAGATAAATGATAAAAAACAATTTGATACAATATCAAATTAGTAAATGCAAGGCATACTGCAGACTGGTGAACTTTTGATGTAATGACGCTAGAATATGACGTAATGTAAATAAAATGCTAGGTGATTGGCTAAGTGTTTCCAGTTCATTCCAAGAGAAATATGTGCATTTTTGTTTATGTTATCACATTAAAAATATTCTGCTGGCACTGAAATGATGTTGTACATTTAAACTTAAATAATGGTACAGTAAAACCTCGATTATTTGTGCTTCCATTAACTGAGGTTTCTAATAATCGAGCCGATAATAAAGTCTTTTTTTTTTGTCTAGATACGTAAGCCCTTAAAAGGACGAGGTGTTTTGTTCCTCTGACTGCGCTGCGTGCTGTTCTGCCACAAGAACTAGCTTCTAAGAAACATAAGAATGACCCATATTTAGAGCAGGTGACAGATAGTAACTACACCTATAGAAATTTTGTTGCTTAAAAAATTGCGTGATTGGGAAGCTATTGCCAGAAATTCGGGACTTTAGCAAAGAATGATAACAGATTTTACAACAATAATGTAAATTTAATGAAATATTAAATTTTCAATTAAAAAAAAAATTCTGCAAATTTTGTGTTTTTTTAAAGACATCTGTTAATGTTTAAATTTGCATTATAAAAAAATCAATTGACGTTTTAAAACTCACTACAAGTTATTTTCCTAGTTTAGCTCTTTAACTGTAAAACATTATTTTTACTTGTTTTTGTTTTTATTCTTTACAAATATTTTATTGTATTTTAGGAACTGATGTGATATACCCCACCCTTGGCGACTTTTTCCTGTTGGCGCCAAGAAAGCGTCGCCAAGAAAACGATGTATGACGACATATGTCATACATCGTTCTTAGCGATGCTTTTTTAGCGCCAACAGGAAAAAATCAGATAAAAAAACATGATCAAAGCACTACAGAACACAATATATATAAAAACAACATAAAAGCACAACAAAAAACATCACGAATATATGCTTCAAAAATGTACAGGGCCGGGGTTTTTTGTAAACATATTAAAATACAATGAAATAAATTATTGTATTAATTACAAGTCGAAATTAATGCATTAATTTTTTTTTCATCATTTCTCTGGGATACGAGCCCTCGGTCTCATAGTACTTTCGTAATGAGACCTCGGCTCGCCGGCCCTGCCTCGGTCTCATTACGAAAGTACTACGAGACCTCTGGCTCACCAGGACCTCGCTCCGCTCGGTCCGTTATCCCTCCGACTGTTAATATACATTACAGTCGGAGTATGGTCACAGTTATGTATATTTTCATGGAGACACCCAAGGGTGGCTCCTTCCGTTCAGTGTACAATAATGACACAGTTTTAAGTGTGAAATATGCACCATTATTGTGCAGATTTATTAATAAAATTCAGCATTTTTAAGAGTACAACCGAAAGAACTTTCAATTGTTAACATAAAATTCAGTACCTAAAGGAGGCACGCTAATAGAATGTCTAAATAATTCGTGGCATCGATAAGAATTAATTTTTAGAACAAAATAACTGTACTATTTCTGTAAAATTAATTTACATAGAGTAAAAATAAAGTTAAAAACTACAAGAACCCCTCAAGGATTTGTAAAAACAAAGAATTTTGGAAGTGAGAGGTTTTTTTTGAATTCTAAAATAAAGAACTTACCTTTTTATATGGTATAAACATTCACACTCAGTCTAAAACAATACATCATATGACAATGGCACGTTACAGATACACACCACGTTGGAGTTAACTTTTAATTAACCCTCAAGTTTGAAGAAACTGGCATTTTCTAATGTTTTTACTTCAAAACACAACTACTGAATCTAAACTAACACAAAATAAGCATTCCTGTAAGGTATATTGCACAAAACAACACGTATCTCTCCTGCGTAAAACCAAGTAAAGAACCCAAGTAAACAAGTTCGAACAAGTTTGCCTTCGCGTTGCCAACCACAGGTTAGTTTCACCAGGGATGCCATGCTTAAAAATTTATCGCCTCATTGGCGAGAAAAATATCTCAATTATGTGCAAAAAAATCGGATGTCGCCAAATGGGGGGGGGGGGGGGGTATATCACATCTGTACCGTATTTTAACTAATACATTTAAAAAATTTGCAATCGTGACATGCCTTTATACAAAGTTTCTTCTAACCGAGATTCCCAACATCCAAGGCAACAGTGGTCCCAATTAGCTCGGATAACCGAGGTTCTATTGTAAATATTTTATAGGGCTACAACGATATTTATGGCAGTTTATTGTTTAAGCTACTTTTATCGCCTGAATAAATTTTCCAAACTCTGTCATTGACAATTTAACCGTTTCTGTTTCTGCTTGATCGAAATATTTAAAATTAATTGAAACATTTCAGACGTGTAATACTAAAAAGCAGAAAACCAATAATGATTTTTTAAAAAATTTATCATACTTTTAAAATGAACTAAAAAGTATAAAATAGTTTCTGTAAGCTTCAACTAGATTTAAAGCCCCATACAGTTTCAGAATTTCTTAGATGGTCCGATAAATTTGTGATTGTGTGTTTTTAATAGTTATCAAAATACTTTTAAGCTTTAAAAGGGAAAACATAGGGTGTATGTAGACAACTTAAGTAGAGGATAGCTAGCAATGTGAAAAATTACACCTCAGTTTATACTAGTTGCAGAGTGATAAAATTGTTAGTTAAATTATAAATGCACCCAATTGTCTTTTGTCAGCGCCCCATATTTTTCCTTTTAAAGCTTATAAGTATTTTGATAGCTGTTAAAAATTCCCAATCAAATTTTCCAGATAATCTGTAAAAAATTCTGAAATTGTATAGGGTTTTAAGTTTACATGAAGCTTAGAGAAATTATTTCATACTTTTTTCAGTTCATTTTATAGACATGGCATATAAAAACTTGTTCATATCATTATATTTAACATCTTTTCACACAAAAAATAAATTTTCTAAAATTATCAAAGTCTAATATTTATTAAAACTTGAATGCAACTAAAAATTCAAACAAAACAGATTCAAGCAAAAGATCTACCATTATTTTTGAACTTACCACATAGAATGAAAATAATGTGAAAAAGTACCTGAGATAAATAAATTCTATGTAAGTTCCATTCTCTATTCAGAGCTATAATTTTTACATCACTTCCTTGTCCTTCCTCAAATAAAGTTTTATAAATGTATTTTGATGTGCTCATAAGCTTCCTCCTGAAAAATAAACACAAATCCATGGATCATATAATAGGCATTCAGATTGAGTTTGAAATCAAATGAGGGTTAGAAAATTTTCCTACCAAATTAGTTTCCAATCTGGACATTGAAGTACATGTTTCTTATTGTAATTTCCTCTTTCAAAGAAAAAGGAAAAAAGAAGAAATGATGGAAAGAAATGAAGAAGGTATTCTTTTTTAAGAAAAATATTATCCCTGATAGATTGCCAATCAGAGTGTTATTAATTTTTTTTAGATTCATAATAAGTTTGATTGATAGAGAATAAATTATGCAACAATTAACCTTTTCAGCTTTATAGCTAAAAACATATTTGAAAAAAGTTTTCATTTGAATCCCCATTTTTCACAAAATCCTACAAAATATCAATTAGATTTTTATTTAATTAACAATACGAAGTAATATAAAAATGAAAAATATTACTTTTTATTCACTGGTACAGTCAAACTTGCTTGTAACGAGCCCTGATTTCACAAGGCAATCCTAATTGCTTGGTTGTGCAATATAAAGTCTATGGGAATACAATTAACTTTTAACGAGTAACCCCTGTTTAAAGCAAGAAATACTGTGTGATTCATAAAATTTCTACGTACTTCCTTTCAGCTCAGTCTTTCCTTTCTTAGTAAAATTCCTTCAACATTCCAAAGTCAACTGAAAACTAGTACCTAATGAATCATAAAACCTGAAATCCATTAATAACGGTCTTTTCTTTTAACTTGTGTAGTTGAGAAACATTTGAAAAATATTTGTTGACACCAACATTATCACTTCCAAGACATTAACTTCCGAGGATTATTTAGCTCTGATAAGAGCAGATGAAAGAAACAATGAAAGCAATCACAAAAAGGAAAAATTTGAAGAATTTCAAGCTTTTTTTTCTTCAAGGTCAGATTGGTGTTAGCATATAAAATACTAATAATTAAAACTTTTTTATGTAAAATACTTAAATACATTTCCAGCTGCTCTACTAGTCTGGTTTCTTTAGCAATGATATAAACTAAAATAAAATAGACATTTTTAGTTAAAATATGCATAATATTTAGTCTCATTCTAATTCTTATTTTCGAAGCATGCATGCGATAACAAAATACCAGTTTGAAGACCTTGTACACTACGTTCATTTGCAAGTCTGAAAGGGATCCAAATTTTTTTTAGGCAGGACCCTTGTTGGTTTAAAAGAAATTATTCTGATCGTTAAAATTAAATACCCCAATCACATAGCAACATAAAATGCTTAACTATCCAAGTGAAGGCAAATTTACATCCAATATAAATAATCACAATATATTGCCAGAAAGCCAGTTAGCGTTAACTTTGTAGAGGAAAAAGGAAAGATACATTGATCATTTACACCTGAATTCAGCTCCCTAAACAAAACTCGACCTTAGGAAGATATAAAATAGGATATGTTGCCTAGATTGGACCGTTCAAACCAATAGTCAGGGGTGATTGTGAGTTCATCAAAAAATACCCGAAAGTTTCAAAGCGAGAACAGGGGGGGGGGGATCTTTGGTCCCTATTATTTAAGTGCACCTTTGCCACAGTATTAAATAGTTCTGAGTCAAAATATTGTGTATACATTTGATTAAATTTTTAATGGATTACAAAGTTACGAGTTGGTGTTATACAAATTATCTTGACATTTGTCCATCTTAAGAGATAGGTGTCCATCTTAACGCACTTGCAGGTATATTTGATGAGTATTATATAATTTTAAAAAAATGTGGAGGTAGGGAGGTAAAAGCATAACAAAAAAAACATGATTCCGGTATTTTCGGACATAAAAATACCGGAAATACGTCCGAAAATACCGGAAATTCGGTAAAATACCGGAACACAATCACCCCTGCCAATGGTCGAGTTTAATCTGAATGATTAATTACAATTGAAAAATATTTTGAGCTACTTTCTGAACTTTTTCACGATAAAGCTTAGTTTTAGTGCATTGTCTTAGTTACCTTTTAGGAACAAACATTTCATCTTCAACATCTGTTTCTTCCCTTCCATAATCACGAATTGACGTTTTACGTTTCGAAGGTAATCGTGAGCGCAAGAAACTATGTGCAACGGTATTACCCATGATTAAGGTGCAGTTGATTTATTAAAACATTCCTTGGGATAGGACCCATCAGCAAAAAATTAAGTAAGAAATTAAACGTAACAATTGTCATTCATAAGTCCATAACAGCACAATATGTCAAACGAATTCTGTCAATGAAATTGAAAACAAATATATGATACAAATAGTTCACACAGCTTAGAGAATAGAATCACGTGAACAACTTAGGTCTGTCAGTGCGTCAGTGCTGACTAAAATGAAGGAGCCGCAATCAAGAAACTAGAGTCCTTAAGGAACCCTACCCACAAAAAATTTCTTCATAGCTGTAATTTCCGAACGACAATGGTGGTCACCTGGGGGGGGGGGGGAGTCATGGCGCAGACTGCGGCATTGAAATTTTTAAAAGGGGGGGGGGGGTACTTTGGAGGAGATTTTTTTTCTTTTTTTGGGAGGGAGGGCTCTTACTCTTGGGGAGGGGGGGGGGGGACTAGGACTATGCATTGTGTCCGAGGGTGTGCGTGTGCCCTAGCTCATATGGGAGATGAGCACCCCTGATTATAAAAAGCTAAATGGGACATTATCATGAAGATTTTCATCGCAACTCCAGAGCTCGAATGCGCGCTACCTTTCGGTGATTAACAATATTACCGAAAAAGGTAAAACATTCCATTCCACGCGTTTTCTTTGGGGTAAATTACAAGCTTCTGACGGTTTGTGGTGTAATGTAATTTCAGAAGAATGGAAAAGAAAGCTTCTCACAAACACGATGAAAACTTTATTACTGTCATTCACTAAGCGTCAAAGTAAGTTATCAGTTACGGCATTTGTTTGTTTTACCTTTTTCATCTGCCATTAGACAGTGGATGCAACGCCCCCTATAGTTTGTTGGAGTTGCGAATAAATAGGTTTATGCAATACTTTTTAAAAAACATATCTATATTGATAAAAATTGAAAAGTTAACGTACATTTAGTAAAAATATTTATTAATTTATGCTTAGAATAATCACGAAAAAAATATAAATAACATAAATAAATAAACAACTAGAAAAAATGTATCTCAAGTAAAAGAAAACCTTTTGAACAGATAACTCCTTAGAATCATTCCCTCACTTATTGCATGAGTTAGTAAATAACAGCATGGTCAGGGCAGGTTTATCATTTCAAAGCGTTCCAGGGCAGAGTGCGGGGAATCCTTTTATTGGAAAGACATCAAAACACGTAATTACGTAGTGTTTTTAAAATACAGGGAGATCAATTGTACCCCTCCCTTCCTCTCTTGATTGCCCAAATGACGGACCTTACTCCTCTAGAGTCTAGACGGACCTGAGCGAGAGGAAACAAATATTCGTTAATATTTGATTAGTCAGGCCTGGATCTGCGTATTCGCAGACCCCGCAGTGCGCAGGGGCTCATGCCCTTAAGGGGTCCAACGGTCCAAGAAATTAAAACAAAAAATTGAAAAAAAAAAAAAAAAAAACGGGGCACAAGACTTATTAACGTGGCAAATACATTGCTAGCTGATGGGGAGAGGTCCCCCTTTGTTGCAGGGGGGGGGGAGGGCAGACTTTATGTATCCGGCCCTGATTATAGTAGATGAACAAAATTGATTTTTTGAGATGAATGATCAATCTTATCCATACAAACGTTCCTAGACAAGAAAGTAAGCTCTTATGATTATTCAGTTTTCCTGCGCTATTTTATCTTTTTTTGTGTTTGAAAATGGAATGACACATGAAAAAAAAAAAAAAAAAAACCTGGTTTGATGAATTCTAATTGATTTAAGAGACAAAATTTTAAGAATTCGAAGAAGAAAATGTGCTGCAATGTTCATTAGCAGGTATTGACCGTGCTAACTAAGACCGTGCATTAGCAGCTATAAATTACTAAATGTTTACTTTTTTGAGGGTAATTACGTATTGCTTATTCTTACTCACTTGATCGAGTTGACGTTTCTTTGATTTTTCAGATTAAGGAAAGGAAAGTCTTGTAAAAAAGTAAGAAATAGAGCCGCTATATAGACAGGCCGACGCATGAGCTTAAGTTTAGCCATTTTGGATCGGATTTATCATTGTTGCACTGCTTGGGTTACCACAGCAAAGTTTCGGATTTCGCCAAATTTGCAGAAAATAATATTTTATTTTATAAACAATTCACGTACCGCTAATAATTGCTTACAGTGAACAATCACCAACGCGATAACTTGCCAGAAAAGACAACCACTCAAACACGCGCTCCGATCCAAAAAGGCTGATCTTAAGCTGATGCGTCGGCTCGTATATATAGGGGCCTTAGTAAGAAAGAAGACGTCTTATGACGTCTTCCTGACGTCATAAGACGTCGAGAATCAGCCTAGCTAGTTGCTTTAAGTACTTATTTAGAGAGACTAATTTTTGTTGTCATGGTTACAAATTGTCTACGGTTGGCGATCATTCTTTCTTTCTTTTTTTTTTCCCCAAGACTTAGCTCAAACAGATTTTATACTAAAAAAACGGGTTTTTTTCAGGAAAAACACCCATCTAGATGAACTTAAATAGCAAAACTTCATTTGAATATTTAATTTCCAGATGACTGATTCTCATCATATAAAATTGATAATAATTAAAAATACCATAACGACGGTATTCTCTGTACGATAAGTGTAGGGGTGCAAACTGGCCACGTTAATTACATGTTTCTTAGTTAGTAGTTTGTTAGTTGATGTTGAGAGGTTTTTTTTTTTTTTTTTTTTGCGCTGCTGTGGGGGAGGGGGGAGAGGGGGATTTACTAATGTGAAGGAATAATGCAATTCACTCGAGAGAAATTTAAAAATAATTATGTGAAATTACTTTTAATAGAAAGTAAATTTAAAAAATATTTTTTGCATATATTGTTTGATATTTTGAAATGGAAAATAATAAAATCTGAACATATATTATTTGTTTGCTTAAAAATGATATTCGCTTTTTTTACTAACAGTATGGACTAAAAAGAGGAAATGACAAAAAGCAAAAAATTACTGGTTACTAAGACTGGACGATGTCAGAATTCTAATACCGCGTGTTGTGTTGTCGAGTGATTGTAGACAGGCATAATGATGAGACAGGTGTATCTTTAACATGATTTACTAGCACTAAACTATTTACATTATATATACATAAACTATTCCGTATTAGAACGACGAGCGCTACGCTCGGAACCAACGGACATCTCTCGGGGCTTGGCGCGCGATTCTGTTACATTACATTAGACCGTTCCGATCTCCTTATCGGACGGTTGCAGTTACTGTCCTAAGGTTAATACATAACATCTCCTCCCTCTTTACAAGTCCAACCGCTGCGGGGGTCGTCTGGACCTGTTGGATCGTCGAAGAGGAGGCGGATCAGCTGCTGGTGCTGAGCTGGCTGTAGAGGTGGTGACATCAGATACCGGATCCGCGACACTGGTGTCTGTCGTCAAGACGTCTGTTTCGGCTTGAAGCTCCGTCGAACTCACTGTTGTTGCCTCAGCTGTAGCAGTCTCAGTTGTAGAATGGGGTCTGGAACTCAGGTGTGAAGCCGGAGACACTGGCTCCCAATCCTGGTCCTCAACCTCGCCAGTGCTTCTCACATCTGGTCTACATGGCGACGCCACAATCTACCATTACCGTCTACCGTGTAATGAAATTGTCCATCTCTACTCACAACTTTACCAAACTTCCACTTTTGATTCCCGTGACTTTGGTGTCGTGTTCGATCATCTCTAACTGCAACGTTGTCACCGATTTCGAATTTCTTTTGTCATTAAATTCATATACGCCTTTTCTGGTCTTCTCCTGAAGTCTAGTCTTAAGATCAGGGAGCAGCAGATCTATTCTTGTACGAACGTCTCTTTTCAGGAATAACATTGCAGGGCTATGCGTTGTCGTGACATTAGGTGCTTTCCTATACTGTAGGAGAAATCTGCTCAACTTTTGAGTGACGCTACCTTCATAATCCTGCATAGCTCGGAGAGACTGCTTCAATATGTACACGTAACGTTCCGCCTGGCCATTACTCGACGGTTTGAATGGAGCAGTTCTGCGGTGTTTCACTCCATTGCATTTCATAAACTTTTCAAACTCATCGGAGGTGAATTGCGGTCCGTTATCACTCACGAGTACAACTGGTAAACCAAATCGACTGAAACAGACTCTAAGAAGGTCTATCGTTTTGTTGACTGTTGTTGACTTCATGGTATATACTTCTAACCATTTAGAATGAGCTTGAAATTCAAGCGGCCGCAGGAAAAAAAAAAAAAAAAAAAGCCTTTTTTGAACTGACCTGATGCTTTGGTGACTTTAAATACCCTTAATGACCTAAATCCTTTTCTCCACTCTACATTAAAAAAAATTTTTTTTTTAAATTTCATAATCTTCTTCACTTCTTGATAAAGTTTTGTTTCACATTCAAACACTTAGAACACTGGTGTGACTATTTATTTCAATATATTTTTAATCTCTCTCGCTGTATTTTAATTTTTCTTCTAGATAAACCATATTTTGGGGGTTGTGTATTTTTCTCCACTTGAACTCTAATTTTCAAGATGATATTTTTTATTTAAAAAAAATAGGAAAGGTAAATGATATTAGGGTAGGTTTGTCGGCGACCCCTGAGACCCATGTTTTTATTATTATTTTTTTAAAAATCTAATCACTTTCAAACTTAACTTTCTTAACTAAGGGTCTTAAACTGTGGATTTGAACCCTTTGAGGGATCCTGAGAGAAACTGAATACTTCATTTTTCGTAAAAAATTTTAGAAATGCACATTTCGGGGGTCTTTACTTGAATAGTTTTTTTAATAATATAGTATTTTGGATGCTCTAAATTGTGTTTTAGGTTTGCGTTTTATATTAAAATTTTATTGAAAAATGTCACTTTTATCGCAATTGTTATGAAATACAATTCATAACAATTGTTAATTGTAATTCACAAGTAAAGTAAATGTGAATTGTCATTCGTAACTGAAACTGACAATTGGACAAAAGTATTTTTAACTTTTTAATACTGCCAACGTTTTCCTGTTTTTTATTGCATAACTAAAATGAAATTGGCGGCCCCATTTCTGAAAAATTGAGGTGGGATAGCATCCCATCCGGCCCCCTTGGTGCCGGCCTTGCCCCCTCCACCCACGGCGTGGGCTTGAGCCTATGCGTTAAGAGGGAATGAAGCTGGATAATTTACGTAGCGGTATTTACATTTTGTTGTTTGTAGACAGGGCAAATGAGCGGCCCAAACTTGACCGGCCCACCGGGCAAATGCCTGGTTGCCCGCCGGCTGTATCCGCCACTGTCCAGGCCATGTAAAGCATTTGAAAAAGTAAGTTTTAATGGAAATTTCATTATCGCCTTCTGCATCAGAATCGCTATAACATTGGTTGCCCTCTTACCCTTTAAAAACGGCTGATTCCAAGAAAAGTCTTTTACTGCTTCGGACAAGATGGATGCATCATTTGGAAATTAATCCAATATTTTCTAACATAAATTGAAAAAAAAATATATATATTATTATTATTATTATTATTATTATTATTTGGCTGTTAAACTAATTCGTTAATTCAGAGTTCATTATTTAGTAAATAGGGAGTTTTGCCTTCCTTTTAGACGGGGAAAAGGAAAAATTCGCTAAATCGCGATATTCGTTAGAGGTTCGTTAAATCGAGGTCTGACTGTAGTAGAAAATTACAATTTCAAAACCTAAAGCATTCTCAAATTTTAATGCTGTTTGCTGTACATTGCAGTGACTTATCAAGAAAAACAGTAACTGATTGAACAAAAATAATAAAAGACTTCATATAAAAATGTGCTTCACAAAATATTTTATTATCAAACCAATGTCATAACCTGTGTTACAGTAAATCAATTTTGCACCACTTAATACCAAGCTTATCGGCAAGCTCTAACTAGAAGTTCTAGTAAATGTTTTATTGTCGTGCTCCTGATTGACTACAACATCAAGCATTTTTCACTTGCAAAAATCATGTATCTCTGCTACAAAGGTTTTTATTTAAAGCATTTTCCTTATACACGTGTACAATAGGGTGTCCCAAAAGAAAATGAAAGTCAATGTCTCAAGTAGCACACCCTCTTATATTTTTCCTTTTATGTCAAGACAATTGTTAAAAAAGTTTCATATGATTTGAGCAACGACAACCCGTGCCGACTTGCGCCTGAAAGAGGTGAACCAGCCCTGTGTACTGGGCTGAATCAAAAATAAATTTCTTTTGGAAGTTGGAAATTTCATGTCGATAAAACGTTGCCCCTTTCGCCTCACATGCTCCACAGAAATATTTTTCTAAATTTTATGATTTGTTGTATCATGTGAAAGCTAGGAAATGGGTCAGTTTTTGGTAGAGTTGCCCGGTTGTAGCTCATACGGTTGTTTTTGAAAACATAGATTGAAAATTTCGGCACCATTTCAATTCTGAATGTGTCCAATGTTTCAAAGCTTGTAGCTTGTTGTAAAATGCGATTATCTTGATAGAAAAAGAGTCATTTTCTAGGGTTTAGTCTGCACCTTCCAAATATGTACCTATTTTGTGCGTAGGTCCTGCAGAAATATCAGAAACCGGTCGTTTTCTCAGAATTTTGGTTTTTTAATCATTTTCCTTATATCTACCATGACTCGGTTACGGTTAAGGATTGAACACGATAGTGGGTGATTAAAATACACCGCCAGCTCAGTTATTCCATCCGAGGACTGCAGTTTCGTGCTTTTTAGCACTCATCAGCCCGGAATAGGAATCACTTGAGCTGGAGGCGAAAAATCTCTTAAGGGAGCCAAGAGAGCCAAACAAACTGGTAGCTAATGCAGAATTAGCAAACCAGATGAGCGACCGCAGTGGGTGGTTATGCTCCGCTTATGGGCTCTTCTATCACCCCCTTTCGTATGGCAGATTTGATCGAACTCACCCGTTATATAGAAAAAAATCTATTTTTTGAAGAAAATTACAAATTTTAGGCCTTTTGCTGGAAACCTAAATATTTTTTGATTTGGATAAATATTTTTGTGGTTCGTGTGGGGATATAGGGGCAACAATTATAGGGCATGAAATTTTCTAATTGCAAAAAAAAAAAAAAAAAAAAAAAAATCGATTTGCCCTAGTGCTGGTTCACATTTTCAAGCTCGGACGGCGCTCGGGGCGAAAGTTTCCTGGCGCCCCGCCCCCACACCCACAGAAAAATCAAGTTAGTTTTAACATCTATGCATAATACATACTTATTTTTTTTTACATATTAATGAACAGAACAATCACAGGCCTATGCATAATACAAATTAAAACACAAGCAATCAATCTGTTTCGAATATTTGTGAAACATTAATGCCCCAAAAACTTTTCGAAAAATGGAAATGCTAAAAATCCAAATATTTATCTGGTAAAATATTATCCTACTAGATAAAAAACAAACAATTAAAATTGAGTTGGTTAATCATGTTGATCAAACTAAGAACACGAATAAATAATTTGCTGATTATAAATAGAAAATGTATTTATCGAAGTAAATTACATCAAAATCAAATTTCGATCTAGATTCATCCAATGACTTTTTTCAAGAGTTTTTTGGTTTTACTTGTACCAACTTAATACCAGCTTTCATATATGTTATAAACAAAGATCTTATTCTTTTGTTCAAACATTTGTAAGTTTTAGGGAGAAGCCCACAAATACTCAACAACATCGAGCATCGCTCAGAATAGCGTTTTTGGAGCTCTAATATCGAAAAATCACTGTCCTTAATGATACAAAATATGGCCTTACAAATTGCATTTTAAGACTTAAGTTAAAGAAAATATTCGTGCAGGGGTCCTTATGCCGCCTTTCTTTAATATCACAAGCAATGGGTTTTGAAAACGACAGTTACAAAAAAATTAAGTTGAATAGCCCTTGAATGTAAAACATTGCTTAATTTTTTTGAACAATCATTTTGAACAATTTTCCTGTGAAATGCTCCAGATCCTCCTATCCATAAAATCTTCAGCGTTTGTCTAAAGTTGCGTTTTTGAAACTTCAACTTCGAAAACTTGCAGGGGGAAGGAATTGATTTCAATATTTAAAAAATAATAATAATCGATCTGAAACAGTCTCTAAGTTTCCTCCCTTACCATAACGTCAATAAACATGGCCTATAATCGCGTTTTTAAGGCTAAAATTGCGTTTTTTAAAACTAAAGGTTTCAAAATTTTGACCGGACAGCTTTTGACCTTTTTTCCTAACCGATCAAAAAGATTGTTTTTTTTTTTTTTGAATGAGCCCCCTTAAAACGTTTTTCTAGTTACGTCACTTGCCCGCAGGGACAGAATTCAAGCAAATTTGGTGAGAACTAAACAAAGGAGAAGTGCCTTTTGTTTGAATCTAAATAGTTATATTCTCAGAAATTGTATCTGCTTCAATGATACAAAGGAAACGAATGCTTTGGAGAGGAATATTTTCGTGTACTAGAAAAATAGAGAATGATTGCAATGATTCTCTATTTTGTGTGTCTATGACTGTGTATCTATGATTCACGAAATGAGGGGGCTCCGCAAGGTGACCCTAATTTTATACAATTGGGGCATTTTATACAATGAGGGGCGCCGCAAGTCGCCCCTCGGGAACATGTCGTTTTCGTGTGAATGTCGCCGTGTTCCGTCGAAACGAGGGGCGCCTTGAGGCACCCCTTCATTTCGTGGCGCCCGGGGCGATTGCCCTGCTCGCCCCCCTCTTGGGACGGCTCTGGGTACGAGTTGCTGTTGTTAAATGTATATGAAACTTTTTTAACAATTGTTTTGATCTAAAAGGAAAAATATAAGAGGGTGTAAAATTTGAAAAATCGACTTTCGTTTTTGTTTGGGACACCCTAGTGTATACTCATACAAGAGTCCTTTGAAAGGAACATTTAAAGTTGCTGAATCCAAATGAAGCATATACTATTTCTTGGGAATGAACTTCAGTCTTACAGGATTGGCTGCTCTTAAAGTGAATTCAATAATAAGTTGAAGCTTGTCCCTGGGATCAATGGAACTGACTTCAAAATTTCTTAAGATATTGCTTATTATAATTTTTTCCTCCAGCATAGCAAACTTTTGTCCTGGAAAAAAAAACATTGAGAAGTTAGAATATTAACTAAGTTTCACTGAAAAATGAACGTTTTTTCTGTGATAAGAATTATATATGCATCGATGTTTTTTTTTTTTTTTGACAATCTTTTTGTTTAGCAATACTCTTGCATATATGTATACTTTTTGGAAGTAAGGAAAAAATGAGTGCCTAAAACATTATTTAGAAAACGACGAATGCATTTATAATGAGAGAACTTGTTGGTTGTAACATAGTGCACTGCACTTGATCGTTTGCCTTAACTTACTGATGATGTTTGCACTGGATAGCCAACTACAGAATGGTTAAAAAAAAAAAAAGCCCCGTCCTCTGTAAAAAAAAAAAAAAAAAAAACTCTATCGGTTTTTCCGCTGAACTAGTCAAACCTAAATTTTAGACATGGTTGTTTGAAGGTATATTCTCACGATTGTGATGGTTTAAAAATACACGGAACTCACGGTTATAGTGGGAGAATTTCAAAATTTTCGAAAGGCAACACTTACTTTTCTTCTTGCTCAAATTGATCAGCGTATGGAAAAATCATGCGTGGTATTGTATGAAAAACTTTTGAAATGTCAGGACAGCAAAATTTGTCACACAACTGTGGCAAAAACTTCTCACCATTGTGCATTGTCATACATTATTATCGCTACATTAAGGAATATGTACTAGCGTGCGCTTTTACGCGGATTCATCTGTTTTTATTATTTTCATTTTTTTATTGCATGTCGGTTGAACTCTTAGTGCATGCATGATTATTTCATACCGAAAATCTTTTTGTTGTCAGAGTTGAGGTTCGTTCCAGATGTTAGTACTGTTCCTAGGGAACACAATTTAAAATGGTTGTTATAACGTGATATGTGATTGAATGGCGTATTCTTATTTAATACCTTTTCCTAGCTGTTCAGCTTTTTTACAATGAGATACGACCTTTTTGGCAAAGTGTATTTTTTAAATACATAATGGATAAGCTAAAAGTATTTTCTATTCACCAAGCCTATTTTATAAATATTCACCTATCTCAAAGGAATTTTAATAAACTTCGAATACATTCCCGGGAGTTCTTGTCGATGTTTTTGGTAACTGTTTATAAATTTGTGCTCGTTTGATTTTGGTCGGAACTGAAACTACATTCGCATTACGTTACATTTGCAGTTGTGCCGGGGAGAGATGACGGATGAACTGGAAGCGGAAACAGGACACTTCATTTTGTATTAAGTAGGATTAGCAAGAACGCGAAACGGTAATTTTTACTTAGAGAAGAAAAAAAACCCTAAAATTTTAGATTCAGTTAACGAGGATTATAACGTATTTCTGAGACATAATCCACAGGCATCGTGTACTTCTAGTTTTTATGATTTTAGCATTGCATTTTAAGCATTTCTCGGTGCTGATATAACTTTGACGAGTAATCTTGTCGATTTATCTTGCAGACTGGTTTTGAACTTTCAATTTTTGTCGCACTCTGCTGGATTCTTTTGTCGGTCTCACGCGTTCTCACTGATCCTACCCGCTAAAAAATGAAGCGTTTTGTTTCCGTTTCCAGTTCATCCACCCTCTCCCCGTGGCATAACTACTAAACTACTGAGTACATTAACAGAATCTATCACAATACATTTTGCATTTAAAATATATGTAATTGTAATAATATTGTTTTCGTCATAGCTTTATTTTCAGTGTTGTTAACTTACCAATGCAATTTCGTGGTCCTGCTGAGAACGGGATGTACGCGTACGGATGTCTGTTGAGAGAATTTTCAGGAAGAAATCTATCTGGATCAAATTTTTCCGGGTTAGGGAAAACTTCCGGATTTCGGTGCAAAACATAGAAGTTCAGATGGAGTGTTGTACCTTTTGGAATTGTGTATCCATCTGTGTATGAAAAAAATAATTTATAAAAGGTGCATTCGATAGTTTCTAGTCATACAGATTTTTTCGTGTTTGTTATGACACTGAAATACACTGCCGTGTTAAGCCCGGAAATTGTATCTGTACTTGTTTACAAAATTAAGTTATTGTTACCAGGTGATTCTTTGCAATGTACTTCACGATGGTCTATTGTCATCTAAAAGTGAGAAACATTTTTTAAAAAGTCTGCAAAAGTGGCATGCGAATCAAATATAAGAAGGGGGAAAACTTTAAAAAACAATTTCTCATTTTGAGCTCGACTGCAGATACCACTTTTGTGCTCAGCACGGAAGTGCAATGCTCAAGCTCTCAGTTAAAGTTAAAAATGGAAATTTTTTTTAGTAGCCAATTCTCGGTAGTAGCAATTTTATCAGTAGCCACTTTCTTTTTTAACACACCTATAATTTGTATAATTAGTATAATTTGTTAATTTTTATAATTAGTATAATTTGTATGAACATGAATGATGTTTGTAAAACACTTGAAATAATTTACCGAAATTGATGTCTTCATTCAAATGTCTTCCAATCATGGGAACAGAAGGAAATAATCTTTGACTTTCCTGAAAGGCAATAAAAATGGCTTAAACTCTTTTTCCCCCACATATCGTCACCTCAGAGCAACAGTACGATATGTAATCCCATAAGTAATAGTACGATATCAGACTGTTGCTTTGAGGCGACGATATATCGCATACGCGCACACACACCATTCTTTCACATAGGTATGGTACAGCAAATCCTTAAAAATACAGTAGTGGTAAACAAAATTGCATCACTCGCACCGCAAAGAAGAGGAATTCCATCCCGACTGCATTCAACACACAGTCAAGCATCCCGTATCCTAGATGATTTGAAGATGTATTTCTGATCAAGAAGTTGGTGGGCTTCACTTTGTGCAAGGAACAGTAAACGCTCAGGTGTATATTGGCATTTTGGAGAAGAAATTGCTTCCTACTATCCGGGATCACTTTACTTTAGTTCCAAACGTCATTTTCCAGGATGATTCTGCTCCGTGTCATAGGGAAAAACTGGTAAGTAACAATTTAAAAACCTTTATCCTGCCATGGAGTTAAGTAATTTTTTTTCTCTGAACTCACACGCAGGTTCAGAAATGGAAAAATGAGCATGGGGTCAGCAGTTTGCCTTGGCCCGGAAACAGCCTCGATCTACGTAAACAATTATCGGATTTCTGCTGTTAAATGTTTATTTCATACGTGTTGCAGAATTTCACATACATTCATCGTTAATCGGTCGACCAAAACTTCTCACATAATCCCATTGTTGTGAAAATGGGACGGTGATGCAATTTTTTTTACCAGCACTGTACGTTGGATACTCAGGTCACAGACATAACGTTTAAACGTAGTAAAATGATTGCCAGAACATTGACAATCATTTAAAACGTTTATGAAACGAAATGCATTACCTGGGTGCGGATGCGGAGGTGACATCCACGCCAATGCTTTTGTTAAATGAATGACCTTTGATTGTTCCATTTTTGTTTTTGTTTTATTAGTAGTATTGTCTAATTATTAATAGGTAAACATATTTCGTACAGGTTTGAGATAAATCGCGACTTTTTTTTTGTCGTTTTCTTTTTAAACTCTAATTAAATTCATGTGGTATCTCAATTTTATATCATGTATTACCTTGTAAACGAAAAAAAAAAGTGAGTTGAATTTGCAATTTATTGTAAAAATGTTGTCGATGCTAACCGGTGTTATTTTACAATGGAATCAGGTCTTGTTCACACGAGGCAACATAGTTGAATTAACTTTGGAACGAGCAGTAATCCGGATTTGCATCAGGCAGAACGTGAAGGGATCGCCAGGCATCCTTCACTCGACAATCAACTCATCAGGCACGCCAGGCAATGTGCCGCTACCAGTGGCGGCTCGTGCCTTGAAAAAGTAAGGGAGTTAATTCATGGGTGCACTGGCACTCCCCCCCCCCTGCCCTTTCCCTGGTTAAAAAAAAGATTTTTCAACAAATATATTTTTAAATATTTAAACTTTCTTAAAATAATTATTTGTATTAAATAAATGAAATTAAATTCATTTTAAACCGCAGGACAAGCTACAAAATACTTAAACTACCTAGTAAATCACGAAATATATCAATCTCAATGTTTATGTCCATGATTGCCGGCAGGGTGGTCCACTCCACCTGCCCATGACTTTCAAAAATAAAACTTAATTAATCAGAAAGGGAAAAGCTACAAAAATTATTAATCTCACGTTTGTGTCGAGCACGCTTTCCGGCGCTGCAGTACGCCTTCCTTGCAGCACCGGTAAGGGGCTGCAAGGGAGGCACTTTCACCCCCTGGCTTTTCAAAATAAATACATAAATACATTTTTAAAAGCAATATTAATCTAATATTTTTAATAGTAATATTATTTTAATTTTTTATTAAGTAATTATTTTGAATTAGTAAAATTAATTATATTTTAATCAAGGCCAAATTAGAAAAGTGCAAAAATATTATGATCGGAGAAATGTGTAAAAATGATAAATTAATTAACTTTAACAAAGATAAAAATACATCTCAGTATTCGCTTCAAAATAAATAAAATTAAAATAGATAAATTGAATTTTTAAAAACTAATAATAAATAAATAAAAAAATAGCAAAAAAAAAAAAAAAAATTCTTTGCGATTTACATGCGGGGGTACCTTTCTGCATATGAATCCGCCGTCGCCCATGGACCAGATTCAGAATTTTTATGCAGACAAACGCTGTGAAAAGTACATCGAGCTCAATTCTACCGTTAAAATGCTGTCAGGTTAGGCTTGCCTCAACTATAGTTGATTCAACTCGGCTCCGTTTTAACAGAACTGTGGAACAGCTGCTCGAATAAATTCGGCTTATTAGACAACTTAAAACGTCAGTCAACTAGTAAACAGGCAACTTTTTCGAAAAGTTTGTTCAACTAACTGCCTCGTATGCGTAAAAGGCCTCACAGATTCAGCTGGTTTTGAAATAAAACCAGTTTTCTGCAGAGGTTTTCGATGGATTAAAAAGTATTCCAGGTCACTTTGTAGCGTGGTAGCATCGACCAAGAAGAAGTATCAAATTAAGTACGGAAATTAAAAAAAAAAAAAATGAGTTGGCTTTAATACTAATCGCCTCTTTTATTTTTTACCTTTAAAACGCATTCTAAATACTTCATATTTCGCAGCTCATCTTGCGTAGCTTGTCGATTTTTGTCACTTCCGAATATGTCATGCAGCTCTGCGTCGATCTTTTCCTGGACATGTGGATGCAAGCCAATGCAGTACAGCGCAAAAATAATTCCCATAGCTGTAGTGTCATGTCCCTGAAAAGTTTAAATATAGCGTGTTTGATTAGAATTATAATGTAGCTCTGGTTATTTGAGCTGTGACCTTGACTTTGTTTACCTGTTTTTAGGGGAGCTTAGTGAAAAATAGACGTGTTATTGGCTTGGATTTTAGTTTGAATATTTTTGAAAAACTACTAAGAAAGTTTATCAACTCAACTTAGCGCCAATTACCGCTCCCTATTTTTCGAAGCAGAGGTAAACATTGTCAGAGTCGGAGCTCAACCTCTCAGAGCCTCACAATATGAACTTTCAGTATATTTACGAAACTTCATTTGAAAATGCTTAACATTTTCACGGTGTTAAGTACTTAAGAAATTAAAAGCAACATCAATTTGTTTTCTATTATATGCTATAGTTAGTTTATAACTCCTTTCTTTCATTTTACATTTAAAAGTAAAATCTGTGCCAATATAGCTATCGTATTAGAAAAAGTTTCTTCTACTACTTGTACAAAAACGGACACTTTAAGGTTATTCGTGTTAATTTACTAAATGTATGGAACTATCAAGCTGAAAACAAAATCCTCATCTAAATAATAGCCGATGATCGAGTAACCCGCGTGTTTCAACAATGAAACTCGCGCCACGGCATGATAATTTGATAATTTGCTTTGGTAATGTTTAACATGCAGGGAAAGGCTTTATCGTGACAAGGCTGAACTCGATCCGGTAACTTAACTGTTTTACTGGTAAGACTGTCATTTCAGGGGAATTAAGAAACGAAAAGCGGATGAACGTTATCTAATGGAGTTAGGTTTAAAACTTCAACAATCAAAATATCACCAAACAGGCAATTGCTTGCTTCCTTCAAAGGTAGAAGAAGAGAAGCAAACAGAGAGTGTTAGTACTGATATTTGGATCTTGAGTGATAGCCGAAGCTCTATTCAGCATCTGTCTGAATGGTGGAAACAAGGTGACAAAACGACTTTGAACATAATCCAACATCTAAAACACTTGAGTAAATGTCTCACCATTACTTTTCAATGGATACCGTCACATGTGGATGTATTTGGAAATGAGATTGCTGATGGGCTGGCTCGTCAGGTGAGCCGAGAGATTTCTCCTAATAACGGATGCCTTTCTTTTTCAGAAATTGCAACCCGTGTTAAGCAAAGCATCAGTTCCTCTTGGAGACAGCCCCCTATTCATGAATGGTACAAAGCATCCCGCCCTGGTGCTGCTTTACTTCGGGCAAGTAGTAGAGAACATCAAGCCGTCCTAGCCCGACTGAGAAGTGGACACACTCGAGCACAGCGACATGTGGCTGGTATTAAGGTTTTCCCCTTATGCCCAAAATGCAATTTGACTCAGGCTGCTCCCGCCCATATTTTCTCTTGCATCGGCTGTGACCTGAATCAGCTGTATTCCGACCCTTCTGCTGTTTTGGAGGGACTTCGTTCGCACGGCTTCATGGACTTGGTATGATGTTTCTGTCTGCCAAGTGGGACAAGCAACAACAACAACAGAGAAGCAATTCTCACCAGTCATACATTGACGGGCAACTTTCTAGTTTTACAGAAAAAGAAGGTATACAATGCAAGAGTATGAGCAAATCATACGAATTCGCAAAAATGGGGAGCAAAGAACTGTTACACATCTTAAATTAAGACATCATTTAAAAGTTTTTTTTTGTTTTTTCTTTTGCAAAAGATGAACTTCGTTCGGAACTTTTCATTTAATTTGAAAAACAACTGGCAATTGTTTTTCTGATCTAAAAAATCATGGGGTGCTCTTCATGCAAATTGTACATGTTATATGCATTCCATGGTAATGAATAGCTAGCAATAAGAAAATTAAGACTGCCTGATTCCTTTACATTAAAGTTAAACTGAAATGAAAGTTAAAATTGGAAATGCATTTAAAATCGGGCTAAAAGTACTTATTGCTCCTGTTCTAATTAGTCTGGAAACGTCAAACAAATTTTATCATGAAAAGAAAAATCTTCGATTTTCGCCCATATATTAGGGAACTTATGTAAAAATTTTCCTTAAAATTAAACTACATATGTATATTAATAGTGGTTAATTATTGAATGTGATTACAAAATATTGAATTGCTATCATGTATAAGGACACATGCACTATTTCAACTGAAGCTAAGCAAAAGAAGAGGATTAAAGTTGAATTGAAAAATTCCATTACTCACTATTTATGTGCAGCTTGTGAGTAAAAATTGAAGATACATGGAATTTAAGCTTATTTTGATGCTAGAAATGATGTTTTTTGGTTTACTTTTATTGTTATAAACTAGAAAATCGCTCGTCAAGGTTAACGGGTGAAAATTGCTTCTAGTACATTTGGACGAAGCAATTGCCTGTTTGATGTTTTTTTGATAGTTGAAATTTTTACCCTAACTCCAGTGGATTAACCCTTAACTCCAGTAGATAGCGTTACTTGCTGACCACATTTTCGTTTCTTCATTCTCTTAAAATTGCAGTCTTGCCAGTAAAACAGTTAAGTTACCGGATCCAGTTCAGCGTCGTCAAAATTAAGCATTTCCCTGCCTGTCAAACATTACCGAAAAAATATCAAATTATCATGATATGGCGAGAGTTTCATTGTTGATGACGTCAGAACGTTGCTCGATCAGTGAATTCGTTATAATATATATGAGGATTTGTGACAATGATTACTGAACGGAGAAACCAACATAGTTTGCTGGTCTTTATGCTTCCATAGTCACGCGTAGAATAACCTAAATAAGAAATCCACTTCGATACCTCAAACATGAAAGTATCCACCTCTTCTCTGATGTCTTCTTCACTCAAACTTTCACCGTCGATGTGGAGATTAAGAAGCAAGTCCATGAATGTTTCTCGCTTTTTTCCGAAGTAACCTTCATCTTTATTCTCATTTTTATTTGCGATAGAACGCTCCTTTAAAAGCTTTTCCTTTTTTTCTTTTATTACCTTAATATAGAAAAGAAACATACAACAATTATGTTAGACAATAAGCAGTTTATGAATATATGTGAGTAGAACTAAATATATTTCACAGGAATGACGAAATAAAATTTTGATTACGGATAATATATCTGCACCTTAGAATGGCAACAATCAATGTCAGATTTTTACCAAATTTAATTTATGAGACTGAGCGACGTTAAATATACTCGTGGTCACAATGTCCTCCAAGTGAAACGATACCTCTGTTGGGTGCCAGACCAGAAGTTATTCGGCTCCTGGCCTGATTCTAAATTCTCAAACTGTCCATAGATGGCACCACCATCTATTGTGTTGTCTTCTGAAGGCAAGGCGCCTGGCACGCAGTCCTTCATAGTTTGAGGGCCAAAGGTCCCTTTGATAGTTGATAGTTGAGAATTTATGATAAAAATGTGTTGCAGAATTAGTAAACTTTTTACTCGAATTGTTCGCAAAAGTTTGGTCTAGATAAAACTTCTCTGTTTTAGAGGTTTTTCAAATTTCTAAACGCGGTTTTTAATCTCTCCAAAACTCAAATCAATACGAACTTTAATAAAACTTAATATTTTTAATGAAGACTTATTTACAAATAATATGTGTTTACACAATGATAAACGAATAATATTTCTTAAATATAACAAGTTGCACCGTATTCGTGAGGGTTCAAGACTTAGAGTAAGAATTAGTACCTGGAGGGAACAAGTTCAATCACTGTGTAAGGAAAAGCTGAGACAAACATCCCAAGCCACATGGTTCAACTACGAGTCATGGGAGGCGCACCCGTTTTGCGTGAAACTAGTGAAAGAAAACTGATTTCTTCCAATACTTAACTTCGAAATACAGGATGTCCGAAAAGTCGTTGGTATGCTTCAAAAATTTGTAGGAAGACAACAAATAGTCGTAGGAATGTATGAAAAAAAAATATAATTAAAAGTAATCGTAGTATCGTCACAGCAACAAAATCAAACGTCAGGTGAGTGTTCAATCATTTTATTGAACCGAAAGCAATGCCTTTTATTACCAGAGTTCAATGTGTGCACCGAATGTTGCTCGAACCACATCGAAACGGTACTCAAGTTCGTCCCATGTCCAAAAACGGTACACACTCTGGCAACGAAAGGCATTGCTTTCTGTTGTTGTTGTTGTTGTGTACCAATCAAGCTGACTTTTCGGGGGGTGCGCTGCTTCGCTTTTCCAACAGTACCGTAATTTGGTGTGAGGTCCGACTTCCACAGTACACGCATGCTATAAGAAGCCGTTTATAGGGTAGGTAACCATTCACAGCATAACAACGCATCAGGGACGTAACTAGGTCATTTTCGAACAGGGGCAAGACCTCGTTTCGGCGCCCCTCCCCGTACAAAACTAAAAAAAAAAAAAAATCCCCGAGAAACTTCATAATGTTAACACTAGGGCAAAATTAAAAATTTGGAGATAACCAGTGCAAATGTTAGGAGAACCCCCTCTTCTGTCTTGGGGCAAGAGATAGTACTAGTAGCCCTGGTAGGTGCTGCTGTATAGCATGATTTAGAAAAAAAATCAATGAAAGCCTACCTAGGCCATCGCGTTTTACTCAAAACTGGAAAATATCCACTTACATCCCTTTGTTTCGCACCGAGTCATATGAGCCAAGGACGAATTTTACACAAAATGCATTTGCAATTTAGACATGTCTTGTAATGTAACTTTTCGGTACACCGTGATGGAGTACTCTTTAACCAGTAGAACAAATCGATAAATAACATTCCATTTGGTATCATTTTTGAACCATTTCACCACTGGAAGCCATATTTGAATTAGGCAGTGATAAAGGAGTCCGCTGCCTATAATGCCATGAGCCTTATAAATGCGACATCTGAGAAACAGTTAATAGAAAAACAGAAACCTAATGTGCTTGAGATCAAAACTTTTTCTGTTAACCTTTAAAAAAATTAAAAAAAAAAAAAAACACATATCTTAAAAATGTTAAATGTTATATGCTTTCAGTGCGCTTCCGTTCAGGTTATTTTCATTTACAGTACAGCTTCATTTTTCCGAACTAGCGGGGACCAAAGGCAATCCGGATAACGAAAATCCGGGTAACTTGTAAAACACATTCGTAAATAAGCAGACTTATCTTTTATAACAGCAAAAAACGCTGTAACAAAATTACATAGGATTGTTACTCACAAACACTTAATCATTTTTAGTTCAGCTGCTGTGGTGTAGGAATGACACTCCAAATATGCCATGTTGTTTATGAGATGACTATAATTTATTGCATGTCCTATGCAGGAGTTGTGTATTTAATAAAAATTTAAGAGCAATATTTGGTACATTGACAGTTTCGTTCTGACTATCATAATTTAGAATTATATCATTTCAGTGAATATATTTTTTAACTTTAAAAATTTGATCTGGAAAAGCCGGAGATCTGGATAAACAGGGGCAAGATAAACGAGGTTCTACTGTAATTATAAATATGCATCAAAAATATCAAAGAAAAGTTCAATAACTTTAGAGCCGTAAAAAATAGCTGATTTCTGACACATTGATTGACGTTGATGATTTAAGCCTGTTTAAAACATTGTGTGGGTGGAAAAAATGTATTGAAACTGAGTCGAAAATTTATCGTTTTAGTTCAATTTATCCTCAAAATAACCCTAGTATTTTCTAAAGAAAAATTGGCAGCCTCCCGAACTTTATATTGAATCTTCATTATTATAGTGTGAAATTTTTTTCCAAGAATGAGAAAAATTATAAAATTCAACAAATGTGTATTACATCATTCAAATTATATAAAACAATGCCTTACCTACTCGCTCCTAACATCTTTAACAGTTAACCACGATGATAAATAAGATGAAGATTGTTGGGGGCTTCTTTTTCGTGATCTTTCGCTCTCTTTCTGAATTCAGCTACAAATAGTTTTTTCGATATATCTTATAATTGATTTAAAACTATACAAGATGAGTAAAAAATATCCTGAGAACGTAGTAAAACGCAGAAAAAAAGTTCGTGGTACGATCTAGAGAAGAGACTCTTTAGAGAATGGTTCCGTTGGACAAAGATAGTGGCTCCAATTTCTAAGCCATTGGCTACGGCCAAGGGAACAGTAACGATTTTCCCTCAGGTCCTTGAGGTGGGGTAGACAAGTTCTCGTCATTGTAAAAGCTGAGAGGAAGACATCATGTTGACAGCTTTATGACGTTCAATTGTAGAAAAAAGGACATTTGAGCATTTCCGATGTTTTGTATTGGTGTGTACTTCCCTCAGTTTAGCTCCCATATTCCTCCTCCCAGAGGAAAATTCTTAAATAAGATATAACAAGTATTGGTCACTCTGAGAAAACACATTCATGCTATTTACTGCGCCCTCCTACTCTCTCTCTCTCTCTGTCTCTCCTTCCCACTCTTTATCCACATTAAACCAGGCAAACTTTCTGCCAGCGCCTGGACAGCGTGTTTCTTTTCTTTTTTTTCTTTTTTTTTGGGGGGGGGGGGCTTCTAATAACTTGTCCGTTTTTCAAAAATTAAATTTAAGCATTTATTTAGTCAGTTTAGCGCCCCTCAAATCTGGCGCCCGGGGCACGAGCCCCGTCTGCCCCCCTCTAGTTACGTCCCTGCAACGCATTCACACCAAGAAAGGACAAGAACAGGAGAGAGAAAGTTTATCCGTGCTTGAGCCTGGATTCGAACCCGGGACCTCCCTCTCGCAGTGAAACTACTCTTACCCCTAAACAAGCAGGGCGGCTAGCTTTCTGTTCAATAAAATGATTAAACACCTCACATGACGTTTGTTTTTTGTTACTGTGCTGGTATAGCGATTTCATATTACTACACTTTTTTGAGCCATCACATTGCTTATTGTTCTCATTTGACTGTTTTGAATTCCTATGATTTTATTTTCCCCCGGCCTCCCTCTGCAGCACCACCGTCGACCGGCCCCTCCCGCTGCTGCTCCGTCAGAGAAAACAGTCTCCAGGTTGCGTCCATATCCTGCATTCACGCGCGTAAATACACACACACGCGCGTACATACACATACAGGCGCGTACATACACACACGCGCGTACATACACATACACGCGCGTACATACACATACACGCGCGTACATACACACACGCGTACATACACACAGACACAAACATACACACACCTACACACATATACACACACGCACCCACACATACCCACACAATCATGCCTGTACACAAACACACACATGCATGCACGCACACACATACAAACACACACGCCTACATACACACACACACACACTCGTGATTGCGAAAAACGTAATTTGAAATCAAGATGTTAAAATTCAAATTATTTTTTTTTTTTCTCTTTTTTTTCTTTTCTTTCTTACGAAACTCAAGCTTGAAAATCCAAGCTCAGGCTAGAGTGTTTTTTTCCTTTTAGAAGCATTTTTAAACATTTTGTTATTCTTCCTCATACGACACCTAATGAAGTGAAGGATACCATTGGGTGAACCCGTTAAGGGGGATACAGTGAGCATCTATTTCGGAAAATGAAAAGATGCGATGACATTGACATTTTCTCTTATATGTACCTTTTCCGTGAAGTCGTGTAAGATTTTAATATCTTTGGCAAAATCCCTTCCCGTTCTGGAGAACTGGAAAATGAAATCTGACTGCAACCACGGGTGAACAATACGTTCAGTAAAAAGGCCTCCCAAGCTGGAAGATATAAATAATGTTTAAATATAATAATGTATAATAAATAATGTTTAATAAATATAAATAATTATTAATAAAAGGAAATACAGAAGTTCATAAATAAGAAACTACATAGATGCAGTTTATTGTGTTAGTAGATTTAGTTTCTTTGTTGTAGCTTTTGTAAGAAGAACTGCCTTTGTATGGGTTACAGATAAATAGAATGGCAATAAATAAACATTAAAGATTTGGACAGGCATTAAGGATATCTTCGAGTTACATTGGTTTCATATGAGCGGATTAAAACTTTTTAGTGCATTTGACTATTGAAAAAAAAAAGAGAACTTGAACTCCCTTGATTATTGACCCTTTAGGCGACACACTGATCAGTAAAGATGAGCTTCCCTGAAACGGTTGATAGCTCGTAACAACAGGGGCGCCCCGAATTAAAACTTTTGGGTGGTAGAAATTCCCAATTTGTTGAATGGAACTACAAATGTTGGCGAAAGATGCTAGTTTTGCCAAATAGAACTCCACTTTTCGTCGAATGATGATAATTTTTCCGAATGAAACAAAATTTACCGTCAGACAAAATTTACCAAATGAGGAAATTTTTGGATGGTCACAGTAATCTCCTGTAAATAACCCTGCTTAACCTATAAACGTTATACGGATCGTTTAGAATTCGCAAGAGGCACCACGAGCAGGTGATCCTTCTACGTACAATATTATAAATGATAGAAATTTGTTGATGTTGTACAGTTCAAAAGAGGAGTTCTTAAACAGTTAGAAAATCGATTTTCTACATTAAAGTTGCCCTACTTTTATCAAAATAATCCACTTGAAATATCATGTCTGACGTGGCTAACAGTTGCCCCCCCTAAATGGCAGGATAGCTTTGAACCGGGCTAGCAATTCACTTTTAATGAATTTAATAATAATTATTTTTAAATGTTTGATACTTATACAATAGTTTAGTTTAAAATGTTATTGAATTTGACTAATTTCTGCCAATAGATATCTAAAAAAAAAAAAAAAACCAGGAAAGTATCCCGCTAAAAATTAGTGTAAGACACTTGTTTGATCCCGTGATTTTACAGTGACTTAGTAATTTATCGAATAAGATGAACGTGAAATAATTACTATGGTTTGTTTTGGTGAATTTACGTTAACAAAGTTCGACCGTATATATTGGGGATTTCAATTGCTTGGTTTTTATTTTATATCCTACTGACGAAAGACAACCGTAATCCTCGACCATCAACAAACTTGAATTTTAACCAGTCAGTTGCAATGGTTGTCAAAGAAGAGCACTAAATTGCGGCCGTAATCTCGTTTTACTCAATCCCATTTACTTTACTCCTTAGTGCACACAAGATCGGTAATCTCCTGTTCACTAAGAAACTCTGCGTTCCACACGCACATATACATGTAAACGTATAATAGAATATTTATTTAAAAAAAACATATTTAAATACTTGCTTGTGAACAGCATTAACATACTCCGAATTGCTTCCTTTTTGAGCCCCAATTGAAACTCCCATCACAGTCTCTATAAAGGTAAGATAATGGGAAACTATTAATTCACCTATTCAAGGGTTCACTTGCTTCTAAATTAATACACATCAAAGTTTGTAATATCAAATAAAACCATTAGACCTGCAAAGATTAACAGTTCCCCCCTCGGTGGGTGAATACGACCGTAGTGTTCACGGCGCTACCAGGGTTGTCAGGTTCGGTTAATATTAGCGATTTTGGCTATTTTTGATCACACTTGACTGGGAAAAATTCAAAAGCATTAGCTAAACTGATCCTCATTTCGCATCATATTTAACATACAAAACATAACTAATTCTAAGAAACATAAATTTTTTAAAATTCTTAAAAAATATTAAAGGAGTTATTTAAACAATAGATTTAGAAAAATATTAAAGTATTTAAATCTAGAATCAATAAATCTTTCACATAAAACACAGAAAATGTCTCATAAGTATTTTAGTATGGTTGCGATTGAAGATCTAGAATGGAGAGCGTTTTTTTAATACAGGTTGACTATTTTTGGCTGATTTTACGAAGCCGTTTAGCTATTTTAATGAATTTTCACCTGGAAACCTTGGACACTATAGCAAATAAGGACCTCAATCTGCATTTTGATTTGATTCTAACATATTCACGGAAATCGGCACACATTTTATAGTTTTCTATTCCATTCTTCCTTTATATGATATTTCTTTATGGACCTTTTCGTTTTAGCTTTTTATTCTTCTTTAGACCTGTACTGTTTATAATACACAAAAACCTGTTTTTATGTGGTGGATACGGACCGCATAAAAAAATCGCATAAAAAAAATTGTACGAAACTTCACTAGTAGCTATAACAAGTTGTTTTCGCAACAGTTAAAAAATATTTTTTTATACGGTGGATAGAGACCGCATAAAAAATGTTTCACGTAGAAAATAATCCAAAATTTTATATTCAAAAGAAATCAAAATAAACCAAATGATGATAATTTTGCCGACAAAAACGCATACAAAAAGACCGCACAAAAACAGGTTTGGGTATACTTGTTATTGTTTCGTTATCCATTAGCGTAGTGAAAGTGTCAACCTATAATATTCAATCGGTCTCAACTCAGTTCTTGTTTCAACCCCACCCGTCTACTATAAGAAGGGCAGGCAAGCGAAATAATACAAATGTGACGAAAGCAGCAGGCTCTGGACCCAGCATAACCTAAGCTCATAGCTGGGCCCAATACAGCCCAAATATGTAGCGATCCAACGGATTAGAAGCCATTCCAGCTTCACCGTTTATGAATTGGTTAACAAAATAGAAGTTTTTAGCAGCGATTGCTTATCCACGACGTTTATTTTATAGCAAGAATAGAACAGGCAATGGGGGTACATTGGAAACTTGGCGACTGGTTTGCTATCAACTTTAGCGAAATTAGAAAATATCATTTTTGTCACCATCATATTTACCCCTAATGCCTTAATTTTACATTTTAGCATAATTTTACCCCACCCGTCTACGATAATAAGGGCAGGCAAGCAAAATAATACAAACACACGTTTTCTATTCCATTCTTTCTTTATATCGTCGCCTCAGAGCAACACTAAGACATCTAATCCCAGGAATAACACTAAGATATCCTACTGTTGCTCTGAGGCGACGATATGATCTTTCTTTATGAACCTTTTCTTTTTAGCTTTTCCATACTTCTTATTCATAAATACCTACTTTTTACTGTTCCGTTATCCATTAGCGGAGTTAAAGTGTCAACCTATAATCTTCAATCGATCTACTCAGTTGATGTTTCCACCCCACCCGTCTACGATAATAAGGGCAGGCAAGCGAAGTAATACAAAAACAAATGTGATAACAGCAACAGGCTCTGGGCCCAGCATAACCTAAGGCCCCTATATATGCGAGTCGGCGCATCAGCTTAAGATCAGCCATTTTGGATCGGAGCGCATGTTTGAGTGGTTGTCTTTTCTGGCGAGTAATCGCGTTTGGTGAATGTTCACTGCGAGAGATTATTAGCAGCACATGAATAGGGAAGTTCTCGATTTTTCAATTTTATTTTTATATGATAGAGTAACATGTATGAACATCATAGGTGAAAAAAATTTTGCGATACGATAAGTAGTTTTTTTTAAAATTAAGTTTTAAAGTTCAAGCGATTATGACGTCAAATGGCACAGGAAGTGACGTCATGCTCTCTTCCGCCTCGAAAGAAGCCGAAGGACGTGCAGTTGGCTTCGAAGGCGAAACGTAAGGCTTACCTCCTCGCATTTAACTCCTCGCGTTTCTGGAACATTAAACCTATCATCCTCTCAGAAATATTCGAATACCATCATTGATGTTACTCGAGGAAGATTATTAGATTGTGCTTTAACGAATCCGGCCTCCATAGTGTGTTCAAAAGGATTATTAAATTTCTAAAAAATAAAAATATCAGCGCGCTCAAAATGTCCGCAGCGAAAACAAGGGATCTTCGGCGGAAGGCTGCCCATTAGTGCCCTGTGACGTAAGCTCGTGACGTTTCAGAAGAGCGCACTTTTGCGCGTGGATTTTTAAAAATTCATTAAAAATCAATCACGGTGTTTTAAAATTCGGCGATGGTGAATTTTTTAGTTTTGAGGGTCAATTAACGATATCCAATAGTCAAAATATGAACATTTAATAGGTTGCAACTTCCCTTTGGCAAATTTGGCGAAACCCGAAACTTTGCTGTGGTAATCCTAGCAGTGCAACAATGAAAAATACAATCCAAAATGGCTAAACTTAAGCTGATGCGTCGGCCTATCTATATAGCGGCTCTAGCATAACCTAAGCCCATAACTGGGCCCAGCACAGCTCAAATAGGTAGCAATCCACCTGATTAGAAGCCATTCCATGCTCACCGCTTATGAATTAGCGAACAAATTGGAAGCTTTCAGTAGCGATTGCCTATCCACGATGTTTATTTTATAGCAAGAATAGAACAGACATTACAGGTACATTGGCACTTTGCGACTGTTTTAGTATCAACTTTGGCGAAAAGTAGAAAATATCACTTATGTCGCCATCATATTTACTCCTAATGCTTTAATTTTACATTTAAACATAATTTTGCATGTTAATTAATTTTTCATATCTTTTTTTTGACTGGCATTAATTAAAAGTGATGTAAAAGACAAAATTGTGTTTGATTAGTTTCCATGTAGCATGACGAAAAATACTACGGTTACCATACAGTTGCGGAATGTTGCCACCTAGAAGATCGTTAGTTTCCAATAGCGATAAATGCATTATATTTCCAATATACCTCTAATCCTTCCTTGTAAAAGAAAAAAGGTTTAAGTACTTACCACACACAATATCTAGGGTGCATAGAATAATGTGGGGTTTTATATCAATCCAATCTTCATTTGATATTGATTTAATTTTCTCTATCAGAATCATCGATTGATTGTGGAACACACCCATATAGTTTTCCAAAATTCGAAAATGTAAAGTAGGAGTTAGAAGACGTCTTCTTGTTTTCCATTTTGATCCATGGCTGAGGGGGAAAAATAGAGAAATAATTTTATTGAAAAGTGAAATCAGTAAGTTATAAATATTTAGGAAAACGAATTGTAATTGTAGAAACGGGAGAAAATCTTAACTTCATAGAGTATTTTCTTATTAGAAGATAATCCAAATTAAGGATTGCTTCTAAATTTTTAAAACAATAGCATAAACTGGAAAGTTTTTATTGTCTTTGCAAGTGTGGAAATTTCCATAGAAACGTTTATAGAAGACGAATGTAGCTAATGCACCACTTGTAAACAAAAAGCAAGCTGAAATTAACTTCAAAACATTTTTGAATAATGTAGGTATTTTACTATTAGGTTACTAGGTATTAGGAAGAAAATCAATTATTCTTTATACGCTCACACAGTAAAATTACTATTATTGTCTCTTAAAATGAAAAATACATAGAACTTCTGACACCATTCTTACTTATTCTTAAGTAAAGTGACTCCCTGAAAACAAATATGACCACCGTTTTCCTCCATTACGTCCCAATTTTTGGAAATGCCGCCCCTTTGACTTCCTTCCCCGCCCCCGAGTTTTTGGCTGAGTAGTTCTGAGACTCGTTTTATTTTTATTTGGAGAGGAAGGGAACATTGTATTAACAATTAACATTGTTATGATAGACTGCAGAGGTGCAAAGTTAAAAAACATGAACATTTAGAGCGATGTGGAAAACGCATGGAGGTATTTCCCCTAAAATAGTTTAAAAAATAATCAAAAACGATATTTTCCTCCCAGGTATTTTACAATTTTTTCGCTCATCTTACATAAGAATCAGTAAGAATTGTGTTAGAAGTATTTTGAAGGTTTTTTTTTTTTTTCGTGCAGTGATATTTGACTGCAATGCAAATTCAGCTAATAAAACTTCATTTTTTTTTTGCCGTGTTCAGAACAAAATAAAAACGTTTTCCGGAGCTTCTCTAAAAAATGATAAAATCTTACCTGGTTAGTAAACCTAACCCTAGCCATTGTTGTAAAAATCGGTATTCGAACGACTTTTCCAATGACACATTGCTGCTCAACACAGCCTGAAATAGGACATTAAAAAGAGATTTACCATTAGTTCTATAAACGAAAGCAAAATGTAAAACATTTCAAAAATATTGATCTTCACCACAACTTTAAACTTTATTCATCAGAATATCTTAATATTTCGACCAACTACTACTCGTCCTGGAGGTTTTAGATGAATGACTATACAAATGTAAAAACAGTAAGGCCTTCTACACACGAGGCGGTTAATTGAATCAACTTTTAGATAAAGTAGCCTGTCAACTAGCTGACCGGTGTTTTCCGTTGTGTTCACGTGAGGCAACTTAAACGAATCAACTTTTCTTCTAATAAGTCGAATTTATTCGAGCGGCTGTTTAACAACGTTGTTAAAACTGAACCGAATTGATTTGTCACATCCTCATCGTCATCATGGTCGTCGTCATCGTTTTCTCTTCATCATTATTGCTATTGTGCTGTTGTTATTGAGCAATCGTGATTGCTTATTGTTCTCATTTGACTGTCTTTGAGGTCCGGTTCCTTTTTCAGCTTGGACCGCGGGCCTCTGCAACACCACCGGCCTCTGCAGGCACGGTCCCTCTGGTCCTGAACACTTTCCCCCATAACCTGCTTCTCCTGGTCGGAGGCGTTCATGTCCCACACACACGCACGCTCACACATACACACTCACACAAATACGCCTTTACACACATATCCACACGCCTACGTGCATACACACAGGTCTACGCACACATACAAGCTTACACAACACGCACGCGCGCCTACACACGCAACCATACACACATAACCGCCCATGTCCCACACACACGCACGCTCACACTTATGAATTATTTCGTTAAAAATGAGTTATTCACACAAACATGCCTTTACACACATATCCACACGCTTCCGTGCATACACACAGGTCTACGCACACATACAAGCTTACAAAACACGTACGCGCGCCTACATACGCGCACACACAACTATACACACATAACCACCCAGGAGGAGGTTCCATCTTGGGAGGACAGGAGCTGTTTCTAGAAAAATAACTTCAATGAGTAGGGTCCTGTCGCAACTCGTGATTGTGAAACACATAATTTGGATTCAAAATTTCAGAACTCAAATTATTATTATTATTTTTTTTTCCATCTACGAGAACTAAGACTAATATAATGCTTTTGATTTGCGTGAATAAATTTCCAGCGTCAGAGTTAAGTGTATGCAGTAGAACCTCGTTTATTAATATTTTGTTATCATGATCTAAAAAATTATACCTGAATCGCTGCTACATGTTCCTTAAAACTGTTCACAAAACTAATTTTGTTGCAAGACAAGTAAATTTAAGCACGACATTTAGGGGGGAAAAAGGGGGGCAATTGTACTGCCTTCTAAACAGGAAAAAAATCATAATTGAGATTTTTTATTCACTGAGACAAGTTTCACTATTGACATTTCTGCAAATATTCTCTGAACTTTGTTTTAAAATCCCAGTTAATATACTTTATTGCAGTTTTTATTTTTTTTTGCACACAGTAAAATAGATGAAATATTTAAAAATCTTTAAAAATGAGTTATAATGAACGATTCTAAATGATTACTATTGTAAAGTGTATGTAAAAATTCGATCCGATTAAGTGTTCGTATAATTAGAAGCAGTTCTTTACCAGCTATCATTTTCAGGGTATTGTTCTCTAAAAATAAAGATTGAATTTTGAAATAGATACTTTTAAATGAACATTCGTTTAACCATTTCCAAAACTTCAATTGAAAAAGAAAAAAAAAATCACTCATGGACTTGCTATATCAGAAAATTCTTACTGTTATTTTATTCTGAGAAAAAAAAAGGTCGACAAAGATCTTAGTACTTACTGAAATTTTCTTAAAATGAACACTAAGTTCGTCCGAAAATTGCAATCGCTCTTTACGATTTGATCACCCACTGTAGTGACGTCATGTTTCCAGCGCATTGGCTTTCCTTGTCTAGAAGGCAGTGGCTATTGTCCCCCTGGCTTTGAGAAATTAATGAATTCAGATAAAAGTGGGCGTGGTTTTTATTGATTTTCGATGCAATTTTCATTGTGTTCGCACCCTTTACGACCCCCGAAAAAAATTGAAATAACGAACCTGTACAAATTGTACTGAAACATAATCTTTAAGTTACGCAGCTAAAAAAATGTTTTTATTTTATTCTTTTCAAAGATAAAGATTTAAAAAATGGGGAAAGTAAATGTTCTTACTTCTAATACTTCTGCACGAAATAAATTGACAATTGGCTTCGTGCCAAACCAAAACACTCTTGCTCCAACTTTCATCTCAATCAAAAAGCTTCCAATCATTCTCTCAAAAAGATCTGTTCAGTAAAGAGCGAAAATGAACGGGAAAATATTTTTAATCTACTTTTTAATAAGAAAATGCAATTCACAAAATACATAGATAACCCAGTTGTTAAACAGAACCCTGAGGTAAATTAATGAAAGAGAGTTGAACACAAATTTTCTTTGATTTATTGCAGATGATTAAAATAAATAAATCAACAAACAAATAAAAATAAAGTTAAAAATAGCTATATATGGAATTTTCTATTCACAGTAAATAAAATTGAACAGCTTAAAAGCATCCTCATGTATATAATAGCGAATTCATTGATTGAGTAACGATCTTGACGCCACCCACAATTAACCTTGCCAGACGGCGGGATACTTTTAAAATATTTTTTAGTAATATTTGACATGCAGGGATATGCTTTTTTTTGACTAGGCTGAACTGGATACGGTAACTTAACTATTTTATTGGTAAGACTGTCATTTTAGGAGAATGAAGAGACGAAAAAGTGGTCAACAATGAACGCTATCTACTGGAGTTTAGGGTTAATCCACTGGAGTTAAGGTTTAAAGTTTCAACCATCAAAATTTCACCAAACAGGTAATTGCTTCGTTTAAATGTAGAAGCCATTTTCACCCGTCATACCTTAACGGGTGTTCTAGTTTGGAAATAATTAAAAATATATGAGGAATGAACATAATTACAAAGTTTATATTAAAAGGCAATTACAAAATAGCTCACAGGTTTGCGTTTTAGAAAAAGTTTTCAATTTTTAAAACTAAAATGCATGCAAGAAACGGAAATTTTTGGTTGAAAAGTTGAAAGTGATTTTTGACCACTACCATTGTGCCGTCAGGCGAGCGAGGTTTGACCAGTAGGGTGGGCTGAAAAAACTTTTTTTGGAAATCTGTTTTTGGATAGTGCGGAAAAGTTGCTATATGGGCCCGTTATTACCCAGAAAATATTTCGCGAAATTTGTTTAATATTTAGCCGGCGCTATTTGATCTTGAAAAACTGAAAAAAAAGGGCAGAAATGCACTTTTTTTTCAAAAAAAAAAAAAAGGGGGGGGGGATTGATTAAAAATAAAAGTTTGAAGCTAGTTTCAGCAAACAGAAGTATCTGTCACTGAATTAGTTGAAATCCTCAAAGACTTTTATACATTTCGTAGAATATTTAGCTACGCTCCTTTAAAACTGAAACATGGGAAAAATTTAAAAAAAAAAAGTGGTTTCGAAATAAGTAAATACTGAAATAATACGCAATACTTAAAAAAAACAGTGAAAATTCAATCAATTTTATGTGACATTTGTACGCCAATTTTAAAAAAATGCACACACTCAAATAAAATATAGTTACATAAGATGCTAACTTTTTAATCTTCGGTTTCAATCATTTCTCCTGGATAATAAACGACGCTCAATTGCTTCTATTATTCCTAAGATTATTTTATAACTATTTTATATATGTCTGACAAATAGAGAACTTGAATATTGAAAAAATGTGAATCCTCTGAAGTCCTTTAAACTGACCAATGAATTGAACGCAAATATTCTTCTTTTTCTCAGCCTCTTGCCCGAAAAACCATGTTAGCAGTTAAGCAATTAAAGGGGTCCTCTCTTGTGTCCAATGTCCATCTTTGGGGAAAGAAAAGATTCCCGCCCGGCTGCTCTCTGCGTTTCAGTCAGAACGAAATTCTGTGCATTCGATTGTTCACTGCAGAACGTTTTAAACAGAAATTTCGAATGTCATTGCATTATTACCTTTGTTTTGGTATACAACACGACTGTTATGGAGAAACGCGCGAAAAAGAAAGTAACGCGAGCAAGCACAAGTTTTGGACCTGGAAAAGATTTGTCTCCTTCCGATGCTTTATTTCTTCCAACATATGAAGACATTATCAGATGTTATCACTTTGAATGCAAATAAAGGGAGAAGGAAGTAAGCAACCATCTAAGATTTGATATTTTTCAAAGTTCTCTCAAATAATGCATATTTTGCTCATCCTGAATAACAACTGTTGACAATGTTGTTTGACTCAAGAAAATACATTTGGGAATCAGCTGTTAGGCGCATTCTGAACTCTAGAAATAAGAAGACGAGGAGCTCGGATGGTGTACGATTTTTTAAGCGTCCTGAACTCAATTTTCAAGCCGTTGATTATGTTGATTTAGTTGATTGGGCAAACTGTGTTGTAACAGAGCCACCTCTTACAATGCATCTAAAAGACCAACAATTGAAAGAAATGTGCAAAGAACAGCCTACAGAGTTCACTTTCGAGAAATTTCCCTGTCACACGCAAGCTGTGGAACGTTGTATGAATCTAATAACCGAAGCTGCAATAAAAGTTCGCGGTGAAACTGCTCGAGATGGACATATTCGTGCCAAACTTCAAGCTAGGAAAGAACTTCCATCATTTGATAACAAGGGACAATATTATTCCAAAAAATAATATTCATTATGCATGAGGTATTATAAATCAAATTTGAAGATTTCTTTTTCAAAATTTTATTATCTCTATATGTAATTCTAGAAAA
The DNA here is from genome assembly GCF_026930045.1 of Uloborus diversus. Classification (NCBI taxonomy): domain Eukaryota; kingdom Metazoa; phylum Arthropoda; class Arachnida; order Araneae; family Uloboridae; genus Uloborus; species Uloborus diversus. The sequence continues at coordinate 45,741,839 of NC_072732.1, forward strand.
TAAAAGTTTGAAGCTAGTTTCAGCAAACATTATAAGTATCTGTCAGTGAATTAGTTGAAATCCTCAAAGATTTTTATACATTTCGTAGAATATTTAGCTACGCTCCTTTAAGACTATGTATGATACAATTGCGTGATACAATTACTATGATTAATATTGATATTTAATTAATTATTTTAGGATTTAATTTTGAAAAATAATTTTCACATTGGTTTTTAAAGAAATTCAATATTTTTTCATTTTTCTTCAATTTTTGATGTCGGAAAGGAGCGGTTAAATGCTCATTAAAATCAATGAAACATTTTATGGGCTCGAACTAGCTCATTATATAACATTTTCGATGCATTTCAGCAAAATATTTGGAATTTAGGTTTTTAAAAAAATTCATTTTAAAATTCATTTTTCACTTTTTTTCGGTTTTTCAGTGTCAAATAGCGCCGGCTAGATATTTTTTAATATCCAAGAAATTTTTTGTGAGTGCTAACTAGCTCACTGTGCAACTTTTGCACGCTATCTAAAAATTGATTTCGAAAAAAAAAAAAAAAAAATTCGGCTTATTTCGGCCCACCCTATTGACCAGTCATAGTCCCACTCGCTTAATTATGGACATACTAGAAACTATTAAAAATTATGCAAGCTAAAATCAAACTTAAATCGAATTATGATTTAAATAAATGCTACTTACAAACAGGAGGAAGAAAAGGCAGTTTCTTAGTGTACAGTTTCATCATCCAAAGTACGTTTCCAATTAGAAATGTCGGTGGTGTTCCAGGTAGCTCCATTAGCTTTGATACAAATGCACGTCGTTTCCAGTACCATTGGCAGATGAAGAGAAAAAGCAACGCTGCTGCTGTCCACCAGAAAAGCATTTT